>NC_046322.1:58850707-59190651 GCF_009819535.1 Lacerta agilis
CAATCTTAAAATGTATTTATTTTATTGTAATAAACAGAACTTGCTTCAAACTAAATGTGCTTAATAACAGTCCTAAATTCTGCAATTCTTTTCACTATGAAGCTTTTACAGAGTATGCACAAAAGTCATATTTGAAGTTCTGTGGCTTCAGAGATCGCGTCTGTGTCTTTGGTGTGTGTGTGTTATACTAGTTACAGATGGGTAGCCGTGTTGGTCTGCCATAGTCAAAACAAAATAAAATAAAAAATTCTTTCCAGTAGCACCTTAGAGACCAACTAAGTTTGTTCTTGGTATGAGCTTTCGTGTGCATGCTGCTGCTGCATCCACCACAGCAGCCACAGTCATCTGAAGAAGTGTGCATGCACACGAAAGCTCATACCAAGAACAAACTTAGTTGGTCTCTAAGGTGCTACTGGAAGGAATTTTTTATTTTATTTTGTTGTGTTATACTAGACAGTCAGCTTTGTCTGGACTGTCAAGGGGAGGAACCAGAGCGAGTTGCAGAGCACATGCTTCATATGGCTGAAGGTTCCAGGTTCAGTCCTGGCATCTATAGTTAATAGGTAAGGGAAGGACCTGTTGAAATTCTGTTACATAAAATGCTGTTTTAGCTGCATGTATTCAAGTTGCTACACAGAATGCTTTAGGCATGTAGCCAGTATTTTCCTGTAGAGCTGCTGTTTTTCCACCCAAGGGTGTGGTGACTACCTTGTGACTGAGTTTTATGTTTGGCTCACGAGTGAGTGCCTATATATGCAAATGAAGCTGCTTGCATCACAAAGACACAGCAGCAGGGGGCTATAGGTCTTTGGGTGCTGGTCAGTCGGCATGCAGGAGGAGGAGGGAGACACAGATTTTGGAAACTCCTTGGCAGTAGTGTCAGATGTTTAAAGGCTCATGCTGGGACCAGTGCGAGAAAGTGTGTAAAACTGGAAACAACGTACCTCTGTTATTTTGTAACGTTTGAAACTTTGTTCTGCAAGTAAAGGTTACAAAACGCATTTCTAGTACTGAAGATTTATTTCTGCGCTAAAGTCAGATCAGAGGTCTTCCATTGTTAAAGTAACTAACAGGACCTGCCCCTCAGACTTGGAGATAATCTCTATACAGTTTATGGCTGTCTCAAAAAATCAAACTGGATGAATTAATTTGAATAGGAAGCAGCAGCATTCTCCCCCCCCCCCTTTCTTGTTGTTTAACTTTCTATAATGTTTCTGTTCTGTCCTCATCCGTTATTTATGTAGCATTTTTATTTTGCAAAGGATTCAAGCCAAGATCTTGCTGGGCAAGAAGGGTGCGCTCACCTGACCATTTCTTTTATTTGCTGGCGCAGGTGCCTCCAGCTGCCGGAACAGCAACACAGGAAGCAATACAAATGACCTGACAACATCTTGGAATCGCAATGGCCTCCATTTTATTGATTCCAGATGTCAGTTGGTTTCGGCATGTGTTTCGAAACAACCAACCCAATTGTTGCCTGATTCATGGTAAATCCTGGACTACGGATCCCCATATGACACACATCAAATAGGACAATCCCTCCAGGAAGCCATTTGATGAGTTATATGGCCTGTTGGCCCCATCTGGGTTTCCAGACAGAATCCTTTCCCCCAAACACCTTTGCTGGGGTACCTTGATACTTTGATCAAAAAGCAACAAGTGGGCTCCTTCCTACCCCCCCCCCCCGTTTAGACTAAGGGTTCCACCCAATCATAGGCGCCAGCTCCTATGGGCTGAGGTGTCTTCAGCCCCTTCTATATTGTTTACCAGGGGGCTCAGCTCCCCCAATATTGAGGTGGGCGAAGGAGGCCAAGTGCCAAGCAGAGCACTGCCTGAGCTGCCCCCCGCCCATGCCCCCGCTGCCTCTGCCACCTCCTCCCCCCACTCCCAATATTGAGGCCAAGCATCCATGCTGCCACTGCCTCCTTCTCCCGCCATCGCTGCTGTGGGGTTCTTGACAGAAGCGGCTGTGGCTCAGGTGGGTCCACAAGTGGCCAGCCCCCCTGTGGCCAGGAACCTTGCTGCAGCACTCCATTGCTGTTGTCGCCACTTCTTCCACTACTGCTGCTGACTGTGGCTGCTGTGGTGGATGCAGCAGCGGCAGCAGCTCCCACCCAGGCCCTGCCAGCCTCAGCCATGCTGCAGCCCGGCTAGCAGGAGGCTCAGCGGGCTGGGTCAGGCGCTTGGCCTCCTCCTGGCTTTGTGTGTGCACATGTGATGTCACCGGCATGTACCGCGTGCCACGCCATGATGCCACAGGGGCACTACATGGCACTGAGCCACTCCAGTGTTGGGCCCAAGGCGGTGCCTCTGAACCCAATGCCTTTTTCTTCCATCAAGTTGTGACAGTTGCTGTGAGGTAGACAAAATCTCCAAAATGGCTCAATTTGTCTGCAGGCAAATTCCTCCCTGGCCCTGAATACGGTGACCTGAGTGACCCCGCCGCAAGGCCATACATATCCATGGCCCACTTATCTGGCAAGCAGCCAGTTTAAATGCAGTGGAGATGGACCTCAAAAGTACCGCCCCTAGCTTGGCCATGATTGGCCAGTTCAAATTTGATTTCACCAGGCTGCAACTGCTGCTGCCGCCGAGATCGTAAGCAGTCTTTTCTGCACATGAAAAGCAATGATGAAGTGTTAAAGTAAAGACAACGTTTACAGAAATGGATACCTTTAGATTTACAAAATTTTCGTAAAACTTTTGAGATTTTATAACCCATATCCTGTCTGCCCTAAAATCCATTCTTCTCCTAAACCCCACAGCCATTTCCTCCCTTCTGAAAGTTATTTATCATCACTGACCTTTCCAAGCTTGTGGGTGAACAGCATAGAACAGCCTTCCAATACGTGGTGCTTTCCAGATGTTTGGGACTATAACTTGCATCATCCCTGGGCATGTTGGCTGGGGCTGATAAGGGTTGTAGTCCAAAACATCTGGAGAGCAGCAAGTTGGAGAAGGATGGTGCAGGATGGCACATGAGTTCTGAGGAGCACGTTCACCCATCTTATTTCTCCAATTGTTTCTAGAATGCGACATGAAAGAGAAAGGCTTAAAGCAGAGAATTTACCGTAAGTGGGCAAATGCATCAATAGCTTTATGTAGAGCCTATGCTGTACCTTTGTTTCCACAGAGAGCTGCCTGATCTCAGGTCAGACTCTTTGCCTATCTGGTCCAGCTCTGACTTGAAGCAATCTCCATAATCCTATGGAGAGTTCTTTTTACACCTGCTACAAGATCCATTAAAAAAACAAAAAACAGAACAATCCAAAACTGTAGAGATACCCGTTGCCTCCTGCATGTGCAGCAAGTGCTTTACCACTGAAGCGTGGCCCCTTCCTTGGCCACCATTTGAACTGGGAAATACTGTTTCCAGGATCTCTAATGACTCAAGTCGAAAGGGCAGTTCCTGAGCCAATCTGAGGGGCGTTTTTGATTTCCTTTTGGCCAAATGAGCTCCAAGAAATGTACTGCAAGAAATGGTAGGACAGAGCTTACACACTTTGCTGTCGTTCTTGCAATGGCATAAGTTTTTAAAAGTACAGGTACAAATCATGGAATCGCTTCAGAGATATCCACCAATTCACACAGTACTTCCTTTGCATGATTATAGGCACGTACTTCTCAAAGACAACTGTGTGGAGAATATTTGGTAGCAGAAATGAGAGTGTGAGCTGGCTCTAATTCTTTTAAGGGTGGGATACCTTGTGAAGTGCTTTGGTTTGTCAACAAACAGAGGGGCTCAGCTGGATGATTCTTTTGCAATAGGAACAACTTGGTTGTTATTTTACTGCTATCCCATATATTTTTCCATGTGGTAAATCAGCAAAACTGTAGCAATTATGCAAATATGTTACAATTGTCTGTCAAAGATCTTGATCCAAACACACTTACTTAGATTAAATCCCAAGTTCTGCTGCCTTAACAAGGACTTATATTCAAGCAGGTGTGTTTATAATGGTAGTGCAATTAATCCATCCTGGTTTTTTTGACCACAGAAAATGCTTTGCAGACCAAATGCCAGTACTGTACTTTGAAATTCTATTTATATGGTCAGAATTTGATTCTGAAGGATGGAAATTCACAATATGGATCTCGTGCTCACAATCAAAGTGTGAAATCAGTGGTGCATGTTGCTGAGGAAATAGTAACAGTGAATTCAGTTTGTAACCTCATCATTTCTAATAGCTGGCTTGAAAGCCTTGTCTGGGTCTTCCACATTTTGGCATCTCAAATTGTGCCTTGCAACACATTTCTAATAATGGTTTCCTTATTATTACTGTCATTTTATATATCTTATTATTTTAAATAAGGTAATATCCCTGAGTGGCATACAGTGCAACATCTGCATCAAGCAGTGATTGTCATTTACAAAGTGAAGATTTAAAAGGAAAGAATAAGATGGCCCTAGTGTTCGATATACAGTTCTTACAGCATATCAGAGACACTGGTTAGTTTATAGAGAGGAGGCAGAATGGCTGAGTCATGTACACACACACACACACACACACACACACACACACACACACCTTTTTAGTGTCAAAAAAAAAAATAGCTGTTTGTCTCAAGTTTCAAAGTTTCAATTCCATATTTCACCATTGATCCCATATCACCATTTTGGAAAATACAATTGCACCCTGATGCAAAGTTCTTGGATGGGTGGCCGGCGGTGCTATTTCCAACAGGGAGAGATGTGGAATGGTAAAGGAATGGTAATGTGAATCTGCCTGTGCATCATGGCCTCTACTTCACATAATGAATTCCTGGCATAGGGCAATAGCTTGGTGACCTTATTTTTGGATCGGACCATTATAATTCTCGTTTTACTGGTGCAAACCTCACTATATGTGCTCATTTGAAAATGAAAACCAACCTCCCGTTGGCATCCCACCTCCCTCTTTGTCTGTCATTTTTACCACGTTGATAGTGTGGAGTTAAAGTGAGTACTGATCTTCATCCCATGTAAATATATCCTCAGATTCAACAAAAACAGATTCAACCCAAATCCTACAGCTTGGGAGCACCCCAACATCCCAACAATGTAGAACCCACACAGAGTATCAAGAAGGAAAACAAGAAGATTATGTTAGATGAGAGTTAAAAGAGCTCAAGACCTCCCTGCCTCAAATCCTGCAAGGTCCCTAACACAAACCAATCATCAAATATATATTGCATTTGGAAACAGCTTGGTTTAATTGAGTGTCTTCTATTACCCTGTTTTCCTAGCAATCAGTAAAGTAATCTTTCCATTAGAAGGAAATATGACTCTTGGAATTAATTCTTTATACAGAGAGCCAGCAGGAGTGACATTTATACAAAATTAAGTCCCTGTAGAAGTGTAACAAGCAGTCTACATCTGTCTGCTCAGACACTGAGAATAAAGTGGCTCAGTGCTTTTACATTATCAGAATACAATATAAAGTGTTATTGCTGTGTTGGTTCCAGAGGAGGAGAGACAAATCAAGTAAAGGAAGAAGGGATATCAGTTACAAGGACAGCTTCTGTTGTCTCTCCATATCCTGTTATTTTGAAGAGGGAAAGCAGAAGAAAAAAGAAGCAGGAGGCAGGCCAAGAGTATTCAAAGGAGGTTTTTCCTATTCACTTGGCATGGAGCTCAGACTCTTATTTTGTAAAACAATTCTTTATCAGTCACTGAAATCCAGTGCCATTTATAGTGTAACTTCTGCCTGTCTCTCTGTTGTTAAAATCACAGGAGTTTTATAAGGGGCAGAAGGAAATATGGCGATGTGATACCCAAATCCACTTGGCGGGACATAGCCTATGGTGATGGGGTGGGATGTGGAAGATCTGATCCTGGTTTGGTTAACAATTCTAAACATCATTGGATTAAATTTTTAATATATACTTCAAAATAATTCCACTTTCAGGAGAATGCAGCTACTGAGACAGGAGACTGCAGCTATTGAGATGAGATGTAAGAAAGGCATGTATAAAGAAATGGAAGGAAGGGGAAATCATAAAGGAAGAGTACACACACAATGTGGGTTGCCAGTGCAGAGGAGTAGATGAGTGGGAGGGAAAAGGACGGAGTGCGCATGCGCATTCAATTGTCTAATGGTGTCCGTGTCACCAGGAGATTGCAGCTGCAGAGATAAGAAAATAAGATGCATTCTGCTATCTGGAGAGGTCGCTTCCTGGTTCGCATGGAGACGTCCAGAGGAGGTAAGGGAACACTTAGCTACTTTAAACAAATTCAATAGTCCAGGACCTGAAAAGCTGCACCCAAGGCTACTAAAGGAGCTTGCGGATGTAATCTCAGAGCCTCTGTCTGTAATGATTGATAATTCCTGGAGAACAAGTGAAGTGCCTATGGACTAGAGGTGGGAAAAAAACAGTCTATAAGCACTTAAAAAAGGATGCTGTGATTACTATGATCCAGCATAGATTCCCCCCTTGCCAGACAAATCTCTCTCTCTCTCTCTCTTGACAGAGTTACAGGCTTGGTGGATCAGAGGAATGTAGTGGATGTAGTGTATCTTGATTTCTGTAAGGCTTTGACAAAGTCCCCCTTGATATTCTTGTGGTGAAGCTGGTAAAATGTGGGAGTTAATTGTTAGGTGAATTTGTAGCTGGTTGACTGATCAAACCTAGAATACTTACTAACAGTTCCTCATCATCCTGGAAAAAAGTGACAAGTGGGGTGCTGCAGGGCTCTGTCCTGAGACCATTGTTCTTCAACATCTTTAAAAACAACTTGGATGAAGGTATTCATCCAAACTGGGAGGGGTAGCTAGATGAAATTAACAGATTGGAGAAGTGGGCCCAAACTAACAAAACAAATTTCAATAGGGACAAATGTAAGGTTCTACAGTTAGGAAGAAAGAACCAGTCACAGAAATAGAAGAAGAAGAAGAAGAAGAAGAAGAAGAAGTGGAGGAGGAGGAGGAGGAGGAGGAGGAGGAGGAGGAGTTTGGCTAACATTTTCCTTTCTCTTCCTCCCCCACAACAAACACTCTGTGAGGTGAGTGGGGCTGAGAGACTTCAAAGAACTGTGACTAGCCCAAGGTCACCCAGCAGCTGCATGTGGAGGAGTGGAGACGTGAACCCGGTTCACCAGATTACGAGTCTACCACTCTTAACCACTACACCACCCATAAGATTGGGGGGGAGGGACTGGTGTGCCAGTAGTACATGTGAAAAGGATCTAGGGGTCTTAGTAGTCCACTAGTTGAACATGAGTCAATAGTGTGATGCAGCTGCAAAAATAGCCAATGCTATTCTAGGCTGCATCAACAGAAGTATAGTGTCCAGATCAAGGGAAGTAATAGTACCGCTCTATTCTGCCTTGGTCAGAACACAATTTAGTAAGGACACTGGGAAGCTGGAAAGTGTGCAGAGAAGGGCAACCAAGATGCTTAAGGGTCTGGAAACCCATTCTTATGAGGAATGATTGAGGGAGTTGGGTATGTTTAGTCTGGCAAAGAGGAGACTGAGTGGAAACATCATCTGCAAATACCTCAAGGGCTGTCACATGGAGGATGGAGCAAGCTTGTTTTCTCCTGCTCTGGAGTCTAGGCCCTTAACCAATGGATTCAAGTTACAAAAAATGAGATTCTGACTAAACATTAGGAAGAACTTTCTGACAGTATGAGCTGTTTGGCGGTGGAACTATCTCCATTGAAGGGCTGTGGATTCTCCTTCCCTTGGAGGTTTTTTAAGCAGAGGTTGGATGGCCATCTGTCATGCATGCTTTAGCTGAGATTCATGCATTGCAGGGGGTTGGGTTGGATGACCCTTAGGGTCCCTTCCAACTCTACAGTTCTATGATTCCATGAAATAAAGTGCAAGATCTTCACTAGTTCCAATGTAGGTCAGGCATGTAATAATTTTGTTCTCATTTGCAGCAAAGGACAAACATTTGTAAATTACGTTGGAATCTCTAGGTGGCACAGCAAATTAATTTAGGAAATGAAAGTGAATTTGCATGTGTCAGTTAATGTGTTGCTATTTTGGAAAATGGGGTACTGGCTTAAATCACTACCACCACCAAAAAACTCATTATACTTTTTTTTTTTTTACAGCTGTGCTTTTCCAAACTAAAGTCTGGAATGCAGAGAACTGATTTCAATAAAATTAGGAGCTGCATATAGTACAGTATGGACTTTAAAAAAAAAGCTTATCCCAAGTGTGCTGCGATTGCTATGGGCCATTGTTGTCAGAGGGTACAAAGAATATATTTGTGTCATAGAAAAGAGGCAGTAGAAGGTGGAACATAATGGGTTGCAGAAGAAAGGCAGGAGAGGAATCATCCTAAAGCAGCCTTCCAGGAAGGTTGGAAGGTGGGCCAGGGCAGTTTTAGAAGACCACAAATATGTTGCAGAGATGGCAGAGTTTATACATGTATTCTTGTGTCCTGACTAGCATCTTCTATAACCATCCTTGGATAGCTGTTGAAGGACAACACATGCTCAAGGCATCTAAGATGCAGCTTTGAAGAAGTCGGCTAAGAGGGATTGGATCCAGTGTACAGTTGGGAGAAATCTGCTCTTGGAATGGCTCTTCCCTTGCAATTCTTAACACACCTACAACTGTAGGGGTTGGGGAGTAGGGGATAGGTTTCATATGAAATCTCTTAGATGCTAGTGGAATGTTATGTAGAAGCTCTTTTGCTTGAGGATTCATGGTTCAGAGATCAGGGGTATTAATGTTAGGTGCTTCAGTGGGTTGAACTGGCACCCCAGTATTGTTTAGACATACCAGTTGAGCAATGAAAGCCCTGGATTTGAAATGAACTAGTGAAAACAGCTGTTGATTCAGACACTGGGATATTAAAATTGCATTCAACAATGGGTATGCAGATGGAAAGCCTCCACTTTCACCTCACAGCCTCACAATAATACCTTAGTGGATGATAACAGGTTGTTTGCTCTTGTAACTTTTACTTTACTCCTTCAGAGTTACATCACTGGGCTGCTCCATCACCCTTGGGGAATATCAGAGCAATAGTGATGATTTTTGTTTGACGAAGTGTTAATAAAATAAACTCTTTCTGATTCACAAAAAACTGTTTTGGACAAGTCTACATTTTACTCTGTGGTTTAAATACTCTATTGGCATTGTGTCCTATAATATTAGGTTTAATATATGTTTTATCACTGGGGGGGGGGTGTCTCCCAATAACTTTTTCTCTGTCCATTTGAATTATCCAGACAAGGCTTTGGCACCATAATACTAACCTGACTTTTCATTCACTGACTGCGTACTGCATTCACATTATATACAAACTGATCAGAAAAGGTACCATCTTGTCATTATACATGGGTGGATGGCAGAGCAAAATCCTAATTGCCCAACATAAAACTAGCACATTACATGAAGAGTTAAAAATGCAGAAGAGCGTCCCTAGAAAATAGGCATTTTTTAAGCTACAGCAAGTGTTTGCGTATTCCATATGTGTGTGTATATATGTACTATATTGGTATATAGCAGGGATGGCTATCTGGCGACTCATTAACCAATTTCATCCTGAGTCTGGGGCTGCTACAAAATTTGAATCAAGTTGTGGTTAAACTTTGCCTGAAGTTTTATTTGGAGGAAAGGAAATGCTGATTTTATGTGTGTGATTTTATGAATGCTTTTTCAATACTTCATCTCTCTTGGGCATTTTGGAGCTTAGCCGCCTGCCACGGTGAAGCAGAGATGTGCAGCAAAACAGACTTCTGGCACCCGACTGCTGTTTTAAGGATAGAGAATACCAAAGCCATCCATCCCTGGTATATACTATCCATGTATGTATACACACAGGACATGATCCTTGCCCATGTGTTAAAAGATCCCCAAAGGGCATAAGGGAGCCCTGTTTTCACTAATTCCTCTCAGTTTGTGCATAGCATAATGGAAATTTACAGAGAATGGGAAGTCCCTAAAGCTCGTTCATGTAAGCTCAGATGGGGGTATGGGAGGCACACAGAGACCACCCATTGCCCAGATTCCTCTAGAATGCTGCATGCACATGGCCAGGCACACTGGCTGAGGAGAGGCTTGAAACAGAGCTCTTTTAAGCCCCCTGAGTATCCTCCATGCACCCACACGGCATCCAGGCAGGGAAGGCTCATGCCCATATATATATATATACACCTACACACACACAAACCTATTTCCAAGACAGCCACATATTGCCACATGCATTTAACTAGCTAAAACATAGAAATAGGTAAGCCTAGTTTAGTGGAAATTTCTTAAATTATATTTGAACAATAAACAGCAAGAGTAATACCGCAAAATACTCCTCTGTTTTCATTTATATCTACAATAAACTTCTATAAACAGTTTGTCTCCCAAAAACAAAGCCCCCAATAAAATAAAATCAAAAATAAAGGTAACACCCAGTGTTCTATATTTGCAAATTTCTGGTAAGTTAAAAATAAACAAAACAAAACAAAAAGAAGGAAAAAATTAACATAAAGGGAAAAAGAAGAGAAACAAAACCAGGACCCACTCAGAGGTGCATATTTACATTCTTCAAACTGTAGCGGTGAAAAATAATTCTATTAAGTGCAGGACATTCCTAGTGTTGCAGTAGTGACATATTTAAGAAAGTCTCCATGAAAACAATTCTTTTGTCTGAAGAGTGATGCATTCCATGAAATATTCTAGCTTTGCCTTCACTTGCAGCCAGTGGCAGAGTCTGGATTGAACAGTTCCTTGTATAACGGAGGAAACAGTGTATTCACTATATCGGGATGAGATTGTTTAAATACCTGCAGTTTTTCTCCGTGCAAGTTGCAAAGTGCAGTGATAGTTGGTATCTTGGCTACTAACTATAAGACAGACAAAGAAGCAAATTGAGAGAAAGTTTATTCTTAAAGAAATTGTCTCATGAAATCCTGATTTCTAAACTGATTGGCTTTCCCACTGCAATTTTCTTCTAAAAGCAGCAGCTGTGCATGAAAATGACACAGAGAGGTGTGTGCACGGGATTTGGGTTGGGGCTTCTGAGTGGGAAGTGGGGTTCTATATCCTCACATTGCTGGAGCTTCTATTTTCTGGCTACCCGAAGGAACACCGTAGAGATTACCTGGGTCTTCAGATCAACTTCAGAGGGCTTGTTTTATGTGTTAGGCCACTAGGTATGTAAGGCCTTTTCAGTGGTGGCACTACAGCTCTGGAATATCCTCTATGTGGAGCCCATAGGCTCCATCTCTGGCCAGTTTTTTTTTTACAGAGAACACTTTTCATTTGGCAGATTTGTAATGTTAAAAACTTTACTGCTGATGTTTTTCTCCAGTAGTTTTATTTATACTGATGTTTTTAATGTGTGGATTTTGCTTTCTGATTTCCTCTGTCTTGTGTTGTGGACATTCCTATGAGTGCCCTTGGGGCACAGGAGCAGACTATGAGCAATGGAGGGAAATATATTTAGGCACACATTCTATGCCTGTATATTTTCCTTTCCATGGCTAATAGCTCCATGGGAAAGAAGCAGAAGCCCCTGGTGTGAGTGTGTGTGTGTGTGTGTGTGGCTGGGGTGGCTGGCAGCTGCCCTACTGAAACTAGTGTTGCTGGTGCTCATCCAATGATATGGGGTGTGGCAGGGAGGTGGCAAGGTCAGGAACACGGCACATGCTCAGTGGTGGAAGCACCGGCTTGGCTTCTGCATGTTGGGAGAGCAGCTCTGGGGCACTGAGGTCTCACTATGCTGGCTGCTCCTGATGGAGGGGAAGAGTTGGAATTCCCTTCGCCAAACCAAAGACCTTATCAAAATCAGCCCAGCTGCTTTTATGTTTATGAGGTTACTTTTCTTTATAAAATAAACCCAAAGAAGCTAATAATAATAATAATAATAATAAGCATGAAACATCATAAAACAGTTCCAATTACAGTGAAAACAGTTCAGATAACTGCATTCAAATTCACACAATAAAACTAAGATTAGAATACAACAAGTCACAATGACGGCAGTGGGACAGGTCTCTGCTGTAAAATTTAATTAGAGCCTAATAAGTTTTTTAAATAAAATAAATTAATTGTAATACAAATTATCAGAGCATGGGGATTGAAACTGAATTGTTTTTCTTTGAGTTTTTATAATGTATCTTGACTGATGTTTTAAATTGGTGGCTAGCATCAGCAAGCTTGACTTGCAGTTGCATTGTGCCTATTAGCCTATGACCAGCAGATCAGCTGGAGCGAAAGGGCATGCGTTCTAGCTGGGCATGCATTCTTCCCTCGCATATGGGTGGGGGAAACTGCAGGGCCGGGAGACTCCATCAACACAGCCCCAAGCGCACAACCTATTGCTCTACATGCAAATCCTTTCACACACTGGATGCAGCAGATTTTAAATTCTGGGGTAACTTCTAGCATGTGTGTGGAATAGAAGCCATAGCAATGCTTGAAGATCACGTGGTGAGTTCTGATGTACAAGGACAATTCCTGGGTAAGAGCGTGAAGAACTGTTTGATTCAAAGCCTTTGGAGGCAGGAACACTGGAATCACTAATAGCCAATCAGAAAAAGGGGGAATTAAAATCAATATTAATTAACTGTACACTTTTTACATAGGAGTGTCAGTTTGTGTACCTTTGCCAAAGTCTCATCGTCAAGATGATTCTTCTGGATCACATGTTGAAGTGCAAAATAAATCTTTTCCTGAAGCTTCTGGACTTTCCTTGGTTCCAACAGCCAAGCCCGATCTGGCCAAAAGAAATAAAATAAATTCAAATGAAGGCATAAACTAAAGCCAGAAAGATTGAAAGACGACTTGTTGCAATAGCTGTTAGTAGTGTTGTGGTCCCAGTCGCAGAGCCACCCCTCCCTGCACAGAAGGTATAGCTAAGGCATAAAGGAACAAACTCAACCAGACTACAATCTGGATTAGAAATGGACACAACTTTATTGATTCCAGATGCAGGTGGACTTTTGCTCAGGCATTGGGTGTATATCCATTCCAGCTTCCTGCTAGAGGGCTGAAACTTTGACAGAGTCATGGCAAGGTTTATGGTGTCCCCAAGACGCCAAACTACCAAGGTGGCCATTCATACTTGGCTTCTGGACAGAGACTTCCACCGAGGCCCCTCTAACAGGGTACCCTGAGTACGCACCTGCTCTTCGGTCAGGGTGATGCACCAATTCAACTGGGACCTTGATAACTAGGATTCCACCCAATGCCTTACCTGCCCAAAGTTGCTATGGGGAAAGCTGCTCATTTTGCTATGGGAAAGGCAAAACCTTGCCTGTTTGCAGGCAAATTTCTTCCTGGCTCCGAATATGGCAACCATTAGCAACTAGAGCAAGGTCAGGTATTACAAGGAGGTAAACATGATTAAAACAAGCAACTACAATGAAAATATGGTAAAACAAGGAATAGTTAAAAAAAAAGGAATAGTTAAAAACAAGTGACTTAGAATGCAAAATACGTTTAAACAAGACACATTACAAAAGCATGACAAGGAGGGAGGGAGGGAGGGAGGGAGGGTTTGCTCTTCTGCCAGCTGCGATGAAGGTGCCAGGCTCAGTCAGCTTTAAAGCATCCCTGGTGGACTGGAGAAGAAGCACCTGCTTCCCAGTCTGCAAGTGAGGCTCTGCTCCCTCAGGCGCCCAGGATTTGGTGGGCAATCCCACCCTGCAATGTGTCCGGCCATGCCCACGAGTCCTGGCTGCCACGACAGGCCACAACTGCCTTCCACCCAGAATAGGGTAAGTGGCCATTGTAACCCCACCATCAGGAGGAAGTGCAATATTTTAGCTCCCAATCTCAAAGAGCTACGTTTTTAGGACTTGGGTTTATCTGATATTAGCTTTCACTTTAGGTTCAGGCAGCAATGCATTCCTCTCTACCCTTGTCCTGTGGCTTTCCCAGCCCCTGCAAGCTGCTCACATATCTCACAGCTGTACTAGGCAGGTTCTGGGGAAAATAGAAGTTTTGGAATCCTACCGCACAACCTAGCAGACCACTGTGTAAGTCTGTGAAACTTGAAACCACATAACTTTAAAGGACATTCCACTGAAAACAAGAAAGTTTGTTTCCATTGTAAGCAATGTGGTTTGAATGTCCTCTCCCAGTTCCTGCTCTGACTGAAGATTGGTGCTTTCTGGTTCTTGGACTAGAAATGGCATCTTTTCTGCTGTAGTTCTGAGCCACTAATTTTCTCATATGTGGAGATATTTGGCAGTGGCCAGAGCAGTCCTGGTTTAGCTGCTTTCCTGCAATTTTCATTTTTTTCCTTTTTATTATCCTGTTGATGAATTCAATCAAGATAATGCAGCATGTAACAGGGGCAACAAAATAATACTTTGGTTCTATCCTTGAAATATCAAATAACTGCAAGGAAAACTTCCGTAAGTTTTGTAATGGAATTGAATTAAAGTGCAATGGAAACTTTGCTGTATGATATCCAGAGTTATATGGCTATATAGTCCATATGCCATACCTCTTCTGTATTCAAACATGCACACAGCAGCAGTTGTAACTTGGAACATCAATTCTTCTCCTTCTCCACTAATCCTATTTTACAGTTTGGCATGCCTGGCCATTCTACCCTTCAGGTTTAGCTGTGCAAATTGCCATTGCCTGAAAGCCCACCTCCTTCCCTCAGGTGTTAAGATCAGCAGAGAGGTTTCTCTTGGTAGTTCCATTCTCCTCAGCATCTTAAAAGTGGTTGGCATTCTCTCTGGCAGTTGTGTAAACCCCCCCCCCCCCGAGATACGTCTGGCATCTTCTTTATGCAGCTTTTGGCAAATACTGAAGATGCTGTTGCAATATATAGTTACTGACTCACACTTGCATGCATGAAAGGGTTAACTTGGGCCCTGAGCTCAAGCTGCCAATGGGTGGAGTTGAGTAGCAACTTTTGATCCCCCCTTTCCTCTCTCTGCTGTCCTCCTGGAAGAAAGGAGGCATGTGGAATGGCTCCCTGACAAAGAAAATCAAGTGAATGAATCTCTCTAAAATAGATTTTACACCCTGCAGCTTTCCTAAAGCGTGCATGATCCTTTTGTGATGAAACCAAGTCCTTTTATTTTAAGTCATTTGGATCCTTTCTTCTTCTTTGCTTTTCTGCCTGTGGGTGGGGACTTCTTTTGCTGTAACTCCTGAAACTCCGAGTAACCTCTTCAATTATTTGGAAAACTAAATGTCTGATTTATTCTAGTATTTTCATGCAGATTGTTTGTTTAAAGGTGGATGAGGTTAGATTTAAATCTAACCAAGTTTTAATGTGCCTGGTGACTATGAGAGAGTAAAAAATCTCTTCCAAACCTCTTTCTCCAACAGATGTAGCTCTTTATGCTGGCTGTTGACACCTGAGATGTACTGGTATATCTTTTAGGAACCACATCATTTCTGTGATTTCAGGTTGTTTTCAACATTGTGTTTTAATTGTTGTAATACAACAACAACAACAACAACAACAACAACAACAACAACAACAACAACCTACACTGGTTGTTCAGCCCCTGCCCTCTGCCATGTGAAAAAGGAAGAGCCACCAGGTTATGCGCTGCTGTGAAGCACTTTAAAAAAACCTGCCACATGAATCAGGATAAACTTACCCACTATGCAGAAGCACTGCAATATAATACACTATGTTAAAGTCCAAGCCATGCAGTAGAACAGTGTGGTCAGTCCCCAGCTAGCATGTCAGCGGTTTGGGGTGACAGCACCATCCATCACCATCTGGCCAACCACTGCTCATTCCTGCTCTAGCACATATTTACCCAAGTTTGTTCCTGTAAACTTCAGGGATCATGTAGCACAGCTTCAATGCTTAACCTCTTCAGTTGTAATTTTTATTGAATTGCAGGCAAAATACAAGGCAGATCAAACCCATTCAGTAATTTAATGTACATACTTATGTGAAGAACAACAGTTATCAGCATAGGCTGAAAAGAACTGGAAACAGTGAAGTTTCTATGGGACGCAGGTGGGAAAGTATAATTAGTTGAAGATAACTACCTGGTGATATCAGAACAGCAGATGAAAACAAGGCAATTTCCTCCTCAGTCAGCTGCAAGGAACACAAATTCTTTGCAAAGTCAAATGCTTCATTCACGAGGTCATCAGAACCTGTGTGCAGAAGACAAAGTCATATTGCTTCACATGTAATGTTTTCCCAGGAATATTATTGTGATCAAATGCATGCATGTGTCCATCATGCATGGGCATCAGTTCTCTTCCATTTCCCTTACATCCAGACAGTGAAACATATACAGTATATCATGCAGAAGAACCAGTCAATTTCCTATACTAAGAAGACATACATTCTTGGTGCTTCGAGATAGTTATGAGGGAAAGTTGTTTCAATCTTCCCGGAAGAGCTGCTGATTGAGATCAGAACATTAGCATGAGTACATGGGAACTGAGGATATTTTCTGTGGTGTCTGTAAGGGATGTTCAGCAAACACGGCTTTCCCTGTTATCGTACTTCAGTGACAGGACAACAGACCACTTGCCATTTTTCTTATAGCTACTAAAGACAGAGAAGGTCCATTTCTTGTGCAAAAGAGAAGCTAACTAAACTATTGCCTTTGGGCGATTTATTTGAGGCCTTATACAACTTGCCTCACATATATCCTAAAGATACAACAGTTTGAATCCAGAGTTCCTGTTAGTGAAACTCCAGTCATGGGCAGTTCCTACTGGAAGAAGCTGGTTGTATTTTGTTGATTCCTCCTTTCCACCTGCAATCTCTGAAATAACTGCTAAAGAGAGTCATACTCTGATGAACATGGTAGGTTGAGGGAGAGGCTTAAGGGGGAACTGGTAAAAATCATATTTATCCAGTGGGAACCTTAGCTGAATCTCATGCCCTCTCACAAGTTCTTCCACCTATAGAGGTAACTCTGGATCCAACCAGTACCCTTGAGTACGCCAGAAAAAAAGCATTGGATCCAACCTTGTGGAAAACTCAAAAAGAGAAAGAATCAACTATTGTACTGAATGCTACAAAGAAGGCTAGGTATGCTTTTAGTTACTTTTCTAATCTTTCTGTGTAATGAGTTATAGTTTTACAGCAGTCAAAAGTGCAAGTAGATAAATAGCTACCACTCCGGCAGGAAGGTAAACGGCGTTTCCGTGCACTGCTCTGGTCCACCAGAAGCGGCTTTGTCATGCTGACCACATGACCCGGAAGCTGTGCGCTGGCTCCCTTGGCCATTAACGCGAGATGAGCGCCGCAACCCCAGAGTCGGACATGACTGGACCTAATGGTCAGGGGTCCCTTTACCTTTACCTAAGAAGTCTCAAAGCGGCTAACATTCTCCTTTCCCTTCCTCCCCCACAACAAACACTCTGTGAGGTGAGTGGGGCTGAGAGACTTCAAAGAAGTGTGACTAGCCCAATGTCACCCAGCAGCTGCATGTGGAGGAGCAGAGACGCGAACCCGGTTCACCAGATTACGAGTCTACCACTCTTAACCACTACACCACACTGGCTGTGGTGATATGAGGTTCCAATCAAATATATAGTTGTATGTGCTTATTTACTCATTTAAAGCACTTTTACTCCAGTCTTTAAAAGAAGAAGAAAAGACTCCAGAGTGGCTGACAATGTTCAGAGATAAGAAATAATTCCAACTCATCTCCACTGGAGTTTAATGTATGGACCTGTGCCTTGTATTGTGGCTTAAATTTATTTGGCACACTTATAATATAATCCCTTTTCATGAATCAGCTTTACCTTTTGTTCTTAATCACTTCACGAGTATTATAGTTTTACTCTGATTACTCTCACAGTTTATATTTGTGCATTAATTTTGTTTCTACCATACAACAGTAATATAAAGGAGGCTCACAAAAATAAATAAAGCAGTGAAATACAACAGTACAAATGGGACAGCAGCATATTGGCCCAGTAGACAGTACCTGAAGAAGAATCACCACCCCCATTGTTCAGCCCAGACACCTCTGAGGGCCTTCTGGTGGTTCCCTCACTGCAAGAAATGAAGGTACAGGGAACCAGGCAGAGGGCCTTCTCAGCAGTGGCACCCTCCTTTCAGATGAACCCCATTCCTTCAGATGTCAGGGAGATAAAGAACTACACAACTTTTAGAAGACAGCTGAATGCAGCCCTGTATCAGGAAGTTTTTAATGTTTGACATTTTCTTATGTTTTTATATGTGCTGTAAGACACCCAGAGAGCCTGGGGGTATTATTATTATTATTATTAGTCAAGGGTGGTGCAGTTAAGGGCTTATCCACACTTACCCCTGCCTCGCTCTTTCCAGGCACAGGCCTGTGCTTTAAAGCTCTGTGTCCGAGCATTATTTTCTTGCCCTGAGCTTTCCCTGCGAATACTTGCACTTTACTGCTCAGTCAGAGTAAACATCAGTTCAGGTTTTCCACCTTCAGTGTGCGTTAGCATCATTTTTATACCTTACACAGTAAATAAAAAACTTAAGCGGATCCAAGCCCCGACTCACATTATTTCTCCTCTTCCATTTTCCCAAATCTTAATATGGCTTTAATGTTTCTCCCTGCTCTGTTTACCCAAAGGGCTGGAGAAGAAGCATCTAAAATGACGATTACACAATCAGAGGTTCAGATTAATGGGAGTGTTATTAACCTATGAGATCACTTATATGGCAACAAGCAGTGCCTGGGGATAATAGTGGAATCTAACAGATTCTTTTTATTTCAAATATCTCCAGTGGTGATGAGTTGATACTCATTTGATAATATGTGGATGCAAGTGCCACTGTTATATACCCAGATCACATCACAATTTTATGCCTTGGGCAAACAATAAAGAAACCACCCTACCCAAAGCCTTGAACATTTGCATTCCTCCATATTTTCCTTCAAACAGAACAGTGTTGTTGAGTGGATTGAAGGCACGGCACATTCTGACTAAAACCACTTCCAAGCAGCCTGGAAAGACAGCAAAAGTTACTGTACACATATATCATGATGAGTTACTTGCATTCAACCATTTTCTGGAAGCAGAAGGTATTCACAAACAAATTCTTATTCCTGATCTCCACAGCTAGATACAATGGCTGGTGCAACCGAGCCTGCAGCTCCTTTTTTGCAATTGTGGGATTAATATTCTGTGAAAAAGGCAGCGAATGAGCGGATGAGCTGCTTCTCCCCTGTTACAGAAGGGAGAAGTCACAGAATTACTCTAATTTAATCACAACAGTACTGGTTGAATATGCATGGAAACAGTATTGGACTACTCAATTGTGAGAATGTATTGTGGATCACCAAGCCCTTGGTTTGCCTACTTTTGAATTTGAGGTTGTCCTGCAAAAGTAAAAAAAAAATAGTCTAGCATGCTTTGCTCCAAAAATTCCACCCCTCCCCATCTCATTAAGAGAAAAAAAGAACAATTGAATATAATTTTAAACCAACAAAATGTATGTAAAATATTGTGTTCTCTAAACATTTTGTTGCATTTATTTATTTATTTATTTATTATTGATAGGCATTGGAAGGAAAAAATATAGCATTACAAGATAGCTGCTTAGCTGAAATGATGATAATGCAGTTCTGTTATGAAGTTGATTTTATCAGTCTTTTTTGTCCTTTTTCCAGCTCAACATTATTTGCAGGGCAACCCTATCCACGTCTTCTCAGAAGTAAACCCCACTGAGTTCAAAGGGTACGAGCACTTTAAAACTCTCACTTCTATTCAGGTGTAAGGGAGTACAACGGGATATCCGCTGTACATTTAGGTCATAGTCAAATTTTAGGCATTTTTAACACTCCAGCAAATACTTTTTCAGTGACATAGCATGATACCCTGTTTGAATCCTGAAGCTGTTTTATCAATGGTTCTGTAAGCTTTGGTAATTCTGTTCCTCAAATACGGCTGTTAGTAAATTAACTGTCTTCCCCAACCTGATGCCCTCCAGAAGTTGAGCTACAACTCCCTTGAGCCCCAGCCAGTTGTTGTTGTTGTTTAAAATACCTGGAGGGCCCCTGGTCACGAAACACTGACACCATTCCTGTTTACTCACCTGATTTGAGAAGTAGAATTTGATCATTTTGACAGAGCTCCATGAAGCCTGTTATCCGCTTTGCAAATTCCACCACGTACTGAATGGCATGTGTGATCTGGATTGCACACTGCTGCCATAATGCTTCTCTTGACTTCCAGAAGAAATGTGCGTGCGAAAGGAGAGCAGATAGTAATCATAAAGCAAGTTGATCCTTCAGACATTAAATGAATGTATGCTATTCAGCCACATGATCAGTAATATATTGATGACAATTATATGATAGGTGCAGATCCTATGGTTACTGAAGCAATAGGTGGTATTCAACTAAGCTTTACTTCAAGTAGACCCATTGAAATGTATGACATGACTTAAGTTAGGTTTATTAATTTTAATAGGTCTTCTCAGAAAAAAACTTAGTTGAATACCACCCATTGTGCAGATGCTTTAACCTACTATGATAATTACTAAGTGCACAAATTAAAATAGCAAGAAAAAATAAGTATTTAATAGGACTGTTTTGTGGTGTTAAACACAAAAACATATATGTAAGTCCAGGGTGCAAATTTCAGGGTGTATTCACTGCTGAACTGACCTCCTCTGAGGAATGGGGCAAATATAATAAATTGGTCAGATCCTGCATGTTCCTATGGTAATTGATCCAGAATCATTACAAAGCATAGTTTCTAGTAATGCAAGCAGACTTGCTCCACGAGTAGATGCATAGCTCACAGGTCCAGAAGTGGGTTTTATCTAATCATTAGACTCTGATGCAGCAGTGGAGAACTTCCAGTCCATGAGACAGATTATACCTGGCATGGGTCCTAATTTCCCCCAAATCACACCCACCTGCCCCACACCTTGTTGTCATATGTAACATCAGTTGTGGGGGAGCTAAAAAGATGTGGCTGCAAAGGAATAATTGGAACCCTTAAAGAGCACAAGCCAGACATGCTGTGAGTGCCAGTTGGGGGCTGACAAGTAAATCCCAACGGGATTCGCTCCACGATGGACTTCTCAATCAGGAACTCCATAGTGCAACCACTCCCTGCCCAAAGCAGTGTGATGTCAGTGCTGTTCAACAACAACAACAATTTATTATTTATACCCCACCCATCAGACTGGGTTGCCCCAGCCACTCTGGGCAGCCCCCAACTTACATTAAAAAAACAATAATAAAACATTATCATTAAAAAACTTCCCTATCCAGGGCTGTCTTCAGATGTCTTCTAAAGGTTGTATCTCATTGGTTTGGGGAAGGGGGGGGGTCACATAAACGCCATACCCTCCAACATTTCTCCAGTGAAAATAGGGATCTCCTAAGGAAAAGTGGGACATTCCAGTATCAAATCAGAAACAGGGACGACTTCTGTAAATCTGGGGCTGTCCCTGGAAAATATGGACACTTGGAAGGTCTGTTGTTTTATTTGTTTATTGGATGTGCGTGTTGGTGTTCCTCCCTAAGACGTTGCTCCTGTTTTAAAACGTCATTTTTCAAAAGTGCTGTCCTCAAGTGTGTTATCCAGCAATTAATTGGCAGAAATAATGCACAGA
This sequence comes from Lacerta agilis, assembly GCF_009819535.1. Taxonomy (NCBI): domain Eukaryota; kingdom Metazoa; phylum Chordata; class Lepidosauria; order Squamata; family Lacertidae; genus Lacerta; species Lacerta agilis. The sequence continues at coordinate 58,872,159 of NC_046322.1, forward strand.
ACAACAGTGATTAGGAATGAGTAACAACAACAACAATAATTTATATGCTGCCCGTCTGACAAGAATATAGAAGCCTAATGCAATGAGTTGCGTTTTTTGGTACCTTGCTCTGGTATTCTTTGACTTCTTCATATGTGTGGGTTTGCCAGGCCAGCTGGTGTAGTTCCTCTATTGTGTACTGACATGTCTCCAAATGGGACTTAATGATATTCTGTGCAATTCGGTCTAAGAAAGAGGAACAAAAAGGGAAGAAACTCTGCTTCACAATCATTATTATTTTAAATATACGATGTTTTACATTGCTCTAATCATGTTTTCTTTTGCTAAGAAGGCAGGACAGAATTAAATAATAATGTTATCTATTAATACTAGAAAAGATGAGGATAACAACAGCCAATCCTTTACTGCAGAGACCATAGGATGAGCTGGCAGTCTCAAGAACACTTCCCCCATTGCTACAACACACTGGGCACTCTTATTTAGTGGCACTGTACTCCATTGCCAGGATCACATTTAGGGGAATACTGAATAAACAAATCAGAGTAATGTAGAAGCAGCAATTTATTACTTGTACTTTCTATTAATTTGTCTTTGCAAGGGTCAAATCACATAAAACTGATAATCAGCTAACAACAAACACAAATCTTTGGTTGTACATCTTGCTTGAAGTGGCCATAAGGTGATGGCAGAACAGCCACTAACAGTAAGTAGATGTGGAATGTAAGTGCTGCAAAATTTAAGTGGAAGAGATTCAAGCACATATCAGGGAATGTAGACTTGTGCAATTAAAGTGGAGGATACTGCTTTACCCCACCATGCAACAAATCTACTTTAAAAAGGTAACAGACTCTTTTGTGGTCAAGAAAATAGTGGGGAAATGCATTTTTTTAAAAGGGTGGAATGAATGAATGGCTTATAAACACCCCCAAAAGAAATCAGGATAAATTCAGGAAGCTTGCTCCTTGTCAGATAACATCCTTGCAAATCAATAAGAATGAATGCTCAATAAAAAATGGATATAATCTAATTTCTACAAGCAAAACAGGATGAATGCTCAATATATAGGTTGTCTGCAGGAGCCTTGGAAAACAGTGAATGAGACATTCTGTAATATAGCACAATAGCTATATTCTACCATATTGCACAACTGCTGAAAAAGTCAGTAAGACACAACGAGGACACTCAATATGAGCTGAGCTGAGCTGCTTCTCTGCTCAAAATGGCCCTCGTTTTGCCATTTAGAGCAGAGAAGCAGCTCAGCTCAGCTCATGGATCTGGCAGTATGCATTATTTAATTAATCCATTTATTTAAAATATTCATGATCCAAATATGCATAGCAGTATAAAACAGAAATAAATAAAAACCATTAATACCAAGTACAACATGTGTATGGAGAAGCAGCAAAAACTATAAGGCACAATGAAGCAGAATAAACATTAAAAATTCCATGGCAAATAAACGGTGTCTTGTCTTAGCACCGAAAAGATTTTAATTATGGCACCAAAGATCAACTTGTATAACATACTTCCACTAAAGAAGGCACTCAGAGAAGAACCTCAAATGAAGACTTTTAAGACATGGGAAGAGTTGTTCTATTAGGTATTTGGGTCCCAAGCCATTTAAGACTTCAAAAGTAGGTGCCAGATCCTAGATTTGGCTTTAAGGTGAACAGGCAGTTCTTCCAATAAATTGTGTAATCCAAATCTACTTGGCTGAACCAGCCAGAATTTTGGAAGCCAATTTCTACTTCAAGTCATCTTCAAGGACAACACCACATACAAGACAGTACAGAAATCCAGCTGCATGGATCCAGAGCATGGATCACTGTGACCAGGCGACCCTTGCAGAGGCAGGCAAAAGGCCACTGAGGACACCTGGGCGGCCAAAGATCAGCCTTATGGTTTGTGTCCCATAAAGACTGTAAAGTATAAGTATAGATATATATTTTAGGATCTGTGGTCACTGTGAGACCAAGTACCATTCTAGTTTCACCCAATGCACCCTGCTAAGTGATCCCCGTCACTTCACATGCTTCTTGTAAAAGGACAGATTTCCATATGGCAGCAATGTAGGCACAGATTCACATTCACAGTGTGCATATGCACTCCTTGCTACACATGCGGCCAATCTCAAATGGATCTGCACTGACAGCATTTTTAAAATAATAATGATAATAATAATAATAATAACAATAAAATCTCAATTTTTGGTAACAGGGCAAGATGTTGAAATTCCAACCAAACCTCTAAAATCCTGGCCATTGAGCCACTGCATACAAACAGCTTTCCAAGCAATAACTGAAATCATGCAGAGAATTCCAAGCAACCTCCACAAAGTAGCCAAAACCACTTAACAACCGCCTTGCACTATTATTGATCGGCATAGCTAATATTTACACCTTTGAAGCACTGCTCCTCTTAAACTATTTTGTCTCATAAATGTTAGTTATCTTGAAATAAGTTGGTTCAGCAGCTTTTCCTGTGTATTTGGCATTTGAAGTTAAAGCCCTCTGCTGCTCCACATCATAGCTTTCTGTACATGTGGCCATTGTTCCTCAGGATGATGGCAAACCTCCATCAAGGTGTGCAAAGCAGAAGCAGCCACTGCCAGCAAGGCTCTGTGTGCTGGCATCTGAAAACAAGACAGGTGCAAAGGCAGACTCGAGATTCTTGTGCCGCAGGCCAGCGGAGCTGGAATGTATCACAGAAAGGCTGTGCTTGGACTCAGGGGACCCGAGTCTGACAGCTCATTCTGTGGGCTGATTAGAGTTACATAAGCATCGGAGGCTGCTTGCTTGCTTAGTTGGCATTGATGAAAGAGAGAAAGGGATTAGTCTTAGAATGGAAGACAGTGGGCTGAAAGGTCTTTTGAAAAAGCCACAAAAAAGCTAGAGATGAAGAGTCCAAGTTAATGTGAGCTTTTTCATAGACTAGCCAACAACAGAACACAGGCCAGTTAAAGTGGGTGGGCGGGTAAGAGGAGCAGAGATCTGTTTTTACCCCGACACTTCAGAATGAATGCAACTTTCTATCACATCAAGAGGCCTGGTGCCTCAACCAGTAAAGTCTCCATGATCCACATTTCCTGCTATTCAGAATCCCCACGTTATGTTGACCATGGAGAATACTTACCACAAAACTTCTTGTTCACTGGTTAGAATTACTTTCTTTATGTAGAACTACAGCAGGTAACACTCAAATTATTTTCTTCAGATCATTTGGATGAGTCTTCACTATCAGATTATTATTTCCCCTTTCCTTCTTGGAGAAGAGTAACCCTTTCCCAAACAGAGCTAGTGAGGAGAAATGGAAATGCTGAGAAAGGAAAAAGGAAACTTCTCTTCCAGTGCTGCAGAGACAAAGTGGACAAGGAGTGTGGGGAGGGATCTTAAAGATCATCCAGTCCACTGCCCCTTGATGGGGCACGCCCTGCCCCAGTGAGCCCAAAAGATGGGGTTTGGTGGGGCACGCTCATCCCGGTTAAGTACGGGAACACCTATCTCTTCATCAAGCAGAACGTCAGGCATCTCCAGTTTTCTGCATTTTTCATGTGTGATCAAACTTAACCAGTCTCTGTCCTTATTTCTCTCCCCCTCCCACCACAATCCTCTCAATTTTTATTCTGTTGCTCTCGTACACTAGTTGTTTCATTTTGCATTAATTTCATCTCATGGGACTCAGTGCTAATATCATAAATTATGGACGGATCTAACCCTCAGGAAGGGTTAAGGTATGGTTTGGATAACCTATATGGACACATAACGCCTTACTTTTAACATTCACAATGTGTTATTAAAATATGACACCAGAGGGTGGTACAGAGCAAGCAGCAGTAGGGAGACAGCATTGTGGAGGAAAAAACAAACAAAGGTACTAAATGTTTTATTTTACAAGTGACATTTTAGAACAATATATCGAATATGGTTCTAATAACATTAAATAGGTCAGGGTAGATCCAGCCTATGTTGCCATTTGGGGAAGGAAGGGATTTTACATTATATTCAGCAGAGAAACAATTTATGACTCTCCTTTGTGGCACTCAGTAAAAAGTGACCTGGGTTCACATTTTTCATAGCTTAGCCCAGGACAAATTATTGCATTTCAATTTTTATCCAAAATCATACCTGTGAAATATAAAGTGCCAAGGATTTATAGTATACCTGTATCTACTCATAAGTCTGGACTCTCTATATGCTATATAAAGGTAAAAGGACCCCTGAATGTTAAGTCCAGTCGCGGAAGACTCTGGGGTTGTGTCACTCATCTCGCTCTATAGGCTGAGGGAGCCGGTGTTTGTCCTCAGACAGCTTCCAGGTCATGTGGCCAGCATGACAAAGCTGCTTCTGGTGAACCAGAGCAGCACACGGAAATGCCGTTTACCTTCCTGCTGGAGCGGTACCTATTTATCTACTTGCACTTTGATGTGCTTTTGAACTGCTAGGTTAGTAGGAGCAGGGACCAAGCAACAGGAGCTCACCCCGTCGCGGGGATTCAAACTGCCGACTTTCTGATTGACAAGCCCTAGGCTCTGTGGTTTAGACGACAGTGCCACCCGTGTCCCTATACAGGCAATGCTTAAAATGGGCTAGAGTGATGCCTTACTTTAGTTGCTGCACTAATATACAGAGTCAACAAGTGCTTCTGCATTGTGTGGAAATGTCCTAAGTCAGTGACAGCATGGTCAGTTCACACATGATGTAGAAGTACATATTGGCAGTTCTCCATATCGTGACCACACCAGGTATAAATGGAAGCTATTTCAATTGTTCTCAGCTCAGCATGCTTCAGACTTAGGTTGCTGGGTTGCTATTTGAATTGCAGGTAGATGCAGGGGCGTTTCTAGCCCCCTGGCTGCCAGGGGCGGCAAGCCAAGAGGCACCCCTGGGGGCGGGGCATTGCGGCATGTGCATGCGTCATGACGTCATGACGCACGTGCACAGCGCGATGCCACGCCCCTGGGGATGCCCCCGCAGGGGAAAAAAAGGAAAGCAAAGCGGGCGCTTGAACGCGCCAGCTTTGCTTCCTTTTCTCTCCCTTTTGGAGCCCAAAGGGGCGGCCGAAAGGGGGGGGAGAAGCAAACAGGCGCGTTTAAGCGGCCGTTTGCTCCCCCCCTTTCCCTTTTGGACGCTTCTTTCGGCGCTGGCTGGGCTGCGCCTCTGCAGCCCAGCCGGCACCGAAAGAAGCGACCGAAAGGGGAGAAAAGCGCCCGTTTGCTTCCCCCCCCTTTTCATTTTCGGACACTTCTTTCGGCGCTGGATGGGCTGCGGCTCTGCAGTCCAGCCGGCACCGAAAGAAGCGTCCGAAAGGGGAGAAAAGCGTCCGAAAGTGAAAAGGGGGGGAAAGCAAACGGGCGCTTTTCTCCCCTTTCGGTCACTTCTTTCGGTGCCGGCTGGACTGCAGAGCCGCAGCCCATCCAGCGCCGAAAGAAGCGTCCGAAAATGAAAAGGGGGGGAAGCAAACGGGCGCTTTTCTCCCCTTTCGGCTGCTTAAACGCGCCTGTTTGCTTCTCCCCCCCCTTTCGGCCGCCCCTTTCGGCTCCGCAGCCCAGCCAGCACTGAAAGGGGCGGCCGAAAGGGGGGGGGGAGAAGCAAACAGGCGCGTTTAAGCAGCCGAAAGGGGAGAAAAGCGCCCGTTTGCTCCCCCCTTCCCCTTTTGCCGCCGTTCGTTCCGTCGCCCCAGGAGCAGCAGCACCGCACACACTGTGCGCTGCTGCTCCCACGGCGACAGAGCGAGCGGCGGTGAGCAGGGTGAGCAGCGGCGGGTGGGGGTGTCAAGCGGCGGCCCCTCCCACCACTCCCCACGCACCACCGGTCACCCCGGGAGGAGCAGCGCTGCACGGACGGGGTGCTCGCTCGGCCGAGCGAGCACCCCGTCCGTGCAGCGCTGCTGCTCCCGGGGTGACGGAGGGAGCGGCGGCGCGTGGGAGTGACGGGAGGGGCCGCCGTTTGACACCCCCACCCGCCGCTGCTCACCCTGTCACTGGGGGCGTACCGCCCCTACCGCCCCTCCCCAGCGACGCCCCTGGGTAGATGTGGTATACATTCTTCCAGTGTTACAATCTGTGCCATGGAAGTGAATCCTAGATGATGGAAAAGTGACCCTCCACCCGCTTTGAGTTCCATAGGGATTGTGTAATGCAAAGGTGCAGCAAAATGACAGTCTGTGGCTTAGAGGGCTCATGTCAAAACTGGAGTTATATAGTACACAGCTTTCAAAATAGCAACTGACCTTTTCTATTTCTGATTTCAGTAGATTCTCTTCCTGACACCATAGTCCCTTATTTTTAGACTACAGCAGACTTTTCCACAGAAGAGTATCTTCAAAGGTTACTTACAGCTAAGATGTGAGTTTCACTGAAGGCTTAAATAAAATATCAGCATCATGAACATGTACAGAAAAGGAGCATTATCAGTTAGATCTTAAGATGCTGTTAAAATGATAGTTATTTACTTCAGTAAGAAAGCACCAATTTATTATATACTGGATTTACACTTCATGCTACAGCCCATATTTTATTTCCGTTTCTTAAACCTTATTGGCTTTGTGAAGTACCAGCTGCTCAAAATTCTCAACTTCATCTCTGTAGCTCTTGGAAAGTGTGAAGGATTTTTTTTTTTTTGCCAAAGATAGGTTGCCTCCTACAAGCCCGAGAAATAAACTGATTTGCTTTTCTCTGTGAGTGTTAAATGTCATTTGCCTAAAACCATGAAATTTGGAGCCTAATTCAGAGTTGGGGAATGGTCATGATCACACAGATACAGGCTCAAACTACATTTTACATGGAGATCCGTATTTTACCTCAGAGTAAAAAATCACCCAGGTTTTAAGATTTGTCAAAAGAAGAGTGAATGGACAGAGGCTACAAAACCCCTTTCTCTCTGCTAGTTATTTTTCAGCTCATAATCATTCCAAATTGTGTTTTCACCTACTGGGAGCTTAAAGATATGGTGAAAAAATGGGGATCAAGATGAAGAAACATTGTGGGGGTGTGTGGGGGTGTGGGGAGTGTTTATGAGTTGGGAAAGGACCAGAGAGAAAAGGGTTAAGCAACTTCTGGCTTATTAGACTCCAGACTGATTATTGCCTTAAAAATTCTCTCCATCTGAAAATGAGCAGAGGGTAAAGGATTAAGCTGCCCCTCTCCATCTTCCCTCCCTCTGCCTAGACTGACCTTGGGTCCTGTGCTGTTCAGACTGTTCATGGGAGCAGTGCCTTCATCTCAGAGATGCCTTGTGTCAGAAGTAGGATGCCAAACAAATGAGGCCTATAGATGGGACTTGTTATTTCAAAGGAAGTCTATGCCACTTTCTTCCCTATGTTCCTTTAGCAAGCAGTGTATTTTGTTGCATAGTTTTGTGGTATTTTTAACATTTCCTTGTTTTATAGGAAGCCGTACACTAAATTTAGGAGCACAAGCTCAAAAGCAGTAAAGCGCTTTCCTGGATAAAGTAAATAAACACACTTAGAAATGAATACCTAAGATCCTTTTTTCACTTTGACCTTTTTTTTGCTTCATTTCCTGATTCTTATTAATTATTTACTTAGGACAATTTAATTCAGTCTGTTTTAGGAGATGGCATTTTCTGTTTAAAATTTGAATGTGCAAAAATCTGAAAGAAGAAGGGAATTGTAGTTAGAACTCCTAATATCTTGCAGTGAAATCTATTAAGAAAGGGTAGAAAATGGGTGGGGGTGAGCACTGGTTAGGTAAAAAGGTAAAGGACCCCTGGATGGTTAAGTCCACTCCAAGGTGACTATGGGGTGTGGTGCTCATCTCATTTTTTGGGCCAAGGGAGCTGGCATTTGTCCACAGACAACTTTCTGGGTCATGTGGCCAGCAGGACTAAACCGCTTCTGGCGCAACGGGACACCATGATGAGTGCCAGAGCGCACAGAAATGCCGTTTACCTTCCTGCCGCAGTGGTGCCTATTTATCTACTCGCTTTCGAAGGTTCCCCCTCTTTCCCCTGCAGTGCTGACCCTTCACAACCTTTCACTTTGATATCCTGCAATCTTGGTCGGATCATTTTTATAAATAGACAATCAGAATAAAAGTACCCAGGAAACAAAAAAAAGATGCTTAAAAATGAAAGAAAGAAAAAGTTACAAACCTTTCCTAGGTTTGAGATTTCTGAAAGTCTGAAAATTTCACAATTTGTGGCTTTCTCCACAAAAAGCCATTTTCCTTTGAAGCTTCACTACTCAGCAGAAAGAATGGAATCTGCTTAAAACTGCAGCACATCCTTGACTTCCTTATCACAAGTTGGTGTCAGTCAGTCAATTGACCAGTAGGAATGTTGGTGGAAGACTAACAGCACCCCCTGCTGGTGTTTGGGGCAGAGCTTTTTAAAAGAGATTTCCCAAAGTTGTTGAGCTGCCCAGCAACCCCCGTTATGCCCTACAGCCCCCTGTGCGCCCGGTTTCCTACGCCACTACTGTAACTGTAATGGAGAGAGATCCGTAATGTGGCATAAAGGTCAGACACGTCTTTGGCCCCATAATGTGTTTCAGCGTACGGCCCTCATGTCGTTTTATTTAGGTCTTTTCCGCCTGGCCCAAGAACAAGCTGTTCAGAGCCCAGCATGCTAAATGTGTCTCCGCAGCACCTTCTTTCTTTCATTTGTTCCTCTTTTCTCTTGAGAGAGCCCTGCTTTCTTAGCATCCACTTCTTATGCACAGGGAATAACAGAACTTTGAAGTATGTCTCCTAAAATACTGATAATCATCCTCAATTAAAATGAATAATGAATTTTAATTTGCTACTTACCCTTAGGATACAGCTGAGTAGCTAAGAGCTCATTTCAGCTTATACACTGACTTGAGTTCTCTTAGGGATCCATTTTGAATTAATGCTGCATTGGCTCCATAGCTTCATTCTGGTGCTTGGAAGTATTTATTTGTATCATTTTTATCACACATTCCCTTTCTTAACTAGAACTAATATTACTGGCCCCAGCGCTTCAGTACTGCTAGGTCATTTGTGATAAATGACATGCTTCTGAACCCCAGTCCAAAAGGCTGGCATATATTTTTCTGGAGGAGCTAAGAGTGGGACTGCACCAGGAGAAAAGTCAGTGAACCAGAGGCAATTAGTTGCATTAGTTTTATAAATGGAATTTACAGCAACAGAGATTAAGCTACAGATGAGCTTTGCTACAGGATTCTCTGCTGATGTTTAAGAGACACTAACAACAGGATTTGATGAGCTCAAGTTCAGGTTTCTAAACAGGGACAATGGGGATCTTCATTTTGGGTCACCCAATAACACTTATTCTCATGTGAACATATCAGTAGTTTTAAGGAAAACACTCGTGGGCTGTAAATACAACAGGATAAACATTTCTTGTTGACGGCATCTTTGCTTGATGGCTTGTATCTCACATCAGGCCTGGCAAGGCTGAGCATGGTTTTGCCCAAAACAGGCTCTGAAGCCTGGCAGGCCAGAGGATCCCCACCCATGGACAAACGGAAGGGGCTAGCCCTAGTCTCACGATGGATTGCTTTTCATTTCTCATGACTTACTGATTTATTTAAAATATTCCTCTACTGTACTGCCTTTCATTTAAAAAGAAACAAAGCAATGCTTAAAGGTAGAATCACAACAATTTGTGAAAAGACATGAAAAGTACCGCAAGGCAAGCAGCAACTCTTGAGCCAGTGCAGTTCACAGTAAGATGATTTTACTGGCAAGCAAAGTGTTCCTCTACTGCTCTGTTCAAACATTATAGCAAAGCTACAGGTGCATTTTGTAATGTTTTTCAGTGGCAGGGATGCCTTTCCCACAGCAGCAGTCAAGGCTAACTATAGAGCAAAGCTGGTTTTGAGGACCTAAAAACTGACTGTACCACCTTTTTGCTGCTCCTTGGGTAGTAAGGATGCTTAATTTGATTCTGTCAATTGCAATTAAAACACATCTGATCTGCACCTCCTGGACTAATGTGTGTATCAGAACTAACGTCATCACTTGGATTTCATACACCTCTGAATATTGTGATGCAAGAGTGAGACTCCAAAATTATGCAAAATGCATATTTCAATATGGTGTTGTTGTTTTTAAATAGCATTTAAACATGTGCTTAAACACAACTTTTATTTTAAAAAAATGAAGATTAAGCTTGAAACATGACAGAAAAGACTTATGGATAGTGTTTTTAATGTTTTTAATTGTGGCAGGGAAAACCCAGCCAGGTGGCTGGGGTATAAATAAATTATTATTGATAATAATAATTAGCAGATGGGAAATTCACACAGATCAGAAAGCTTGAACTTTGGCATAGAGGGAGTTGCTTAGCCCGCGTGTATAGCAGTGGAGGCTGGTCTCTTAAGAGGAGTGGGGGGGGCACATGTCCACCGCCCTCGGCCCGCCTTCAGCTAGCCCTCCCTTGCCTGCCTTCTTACAGCCAAGCCAGTAGGTGGCACTGCTTGTTAGTTGCCTCTTCCTTAGTCTAACTGTAGCTCTTGCAGAACTCCAGGGAGCAGGATGGATACAAAACTAGAAGGAGTCTGTTTTGCTTGTCATGGGCTCTTGCTCCACCTACTGTTGGTCTTCTTGCCTTCTTCCCAGCCAGCCCCATTGGGCTCCAGCCACTACTTACAAGAAGGAATTGCCTATGTAGAGACACCCAAAAGGGAACACACAGAAACTGGCAGAGCAATCACAGACACATTCTGGGGCAGAAATGGCTTTTCTTTGAAAATATGCTGAGAAGTTGTAGCCTGTCCCCCCCAGTTAAACTAATTTAGCTTTCTGCCTGTGAGCTGCCTTTTAAGCAGTCTTGATTTTTGAAAAGCAGTATGTTATGTTTGTAGGTGCTTTTTATTTCATTTTAACAGATATTTGTAAACTGCCAACTCTTAAACATCAAAATCATTAAAGCTTTAAAACTTTAAAATCTTTAAAATATTAAATTTTCAAAATGCAGAACAAATGACCAGCACTGAAGCAAATTCTCTAAAAATGTTTGGGAAAACAAATAGGTTTTTGGTAGGCAATGGAATATAAGGATTGCATGTGCCTATTTGATTTCAATGGGAACTTCAGAGCTCAAGTTGCTTTTCAGAGTACAGTGGAACCTCGACTTACGTACGGCTCTACTTACCGGTACGTATGATTCCAGTTACGACCTTCAGTAGGTGCTTCGACTTACGAACTTTCCTCTAGATATGAACAGAGGCCTTGCCAGCAGCCTGGAGCTCACCTGGCTGGCTGCGGAGCACTTGTTTTTGTTACTGTGTGGCACCCACTGCAGCTACTGGTTGATTGTGTGACTGCATAAATGGATAAAAGCCCCCCCCCCCCATCCAAACAATGACTACTGTATCATCAGTGCACGTAAGGGGGGAAATGTTAATTTTTTTCATCTACTATACTGTCTTATTTATTTTATAGTACAGAACATTGATTATTGCCTTCATTTTATGGATCTATGGTCTCGTTAGACAATAAAATCCGTGTTAAAGTGCTGTTTTAGGGGGTGTTTTTCATCGTCTAGAACAGATCAATTCACTTTTCCATTACTTTCTATGGAAAAGTGCAACTCAACTTATGTACGTTTCTAGTTATGACCGGACCTCCAGAATGGATTATGGTTGTAAGTAGAGGTTCCACTGTATATTGAATAGCATAATATCCGTTGGGGAAAGAGGAGGTGTTAGGAGGGAGCATTTTTTTGTTTTTGTTTTTGCCTCTTTCTACTCTTGATCTGGACAGAAGTGCTTTTACAAAATAAAAATGGAGAAGTAGCTTCTGGATTTTTTATGGTCAAGCATCTGAAGAATGAAACCCACTCAACAGTAGCGTGCACCTTAACCATTTAAAAAAATTACTCAGATCCTCATGAAAACTAAGGAAATTGTTGCACTACCCAAGCAAAACATGTTGATTTCCAATCCAATGGGAAAGTTCTATTGTTTCCTTACTGCCTTCACCTTATTCTGTTATTATCTGCAGTAGTGCTGTTGTAGCTCACCCACACTCCCACACCCTACAGGTTGAGAATAATATTTCATGCATTTGATGAAGTAGACTGGTGTCCACCGCGTAATAAATCTTTTATAGCACAATTCATGTCTTTTCAGAAGTAAGTCCTATTGAATTCATTGCTGCTTACTCTCAGGTAAATTGGGTTAGGATTGCATCCTTAAAGTTGCCACAGGTCTGTTTCATTTTTGCTGCAAGAGATGTAACACAGATAGATCCCCTTCTGGAATTTATTTGCACCTCATTTAAGTGACCAACATTGCACTTCCTAGTATATGCAGCAGATGAAACAGATTCTAACCTCAAATATTATATCCAATAAGGAAAACACCATTCTGAAACAGCAAATGCTACTTTGGATAATTTTCGTTATGTTCTTTGAAACATTCTCCCTCTCACACTTGCATGCTCCCCCTGCTTAATATTTCAGGAATATTATAAGAAGAAATTCATATCAAGCCTGTATCAAAAACATTGTTATTTGCACACTCCCTTTCTGTGCCACCAAGTTCTTCTTTACTGCCACACATGCGGAAGAAAACAACAGCAGCAGCAACAACCCACCCACCCCACCCCAAACATTAGACAAGAGGAGCAGGACACTAAGACTTGGAAAAAGAAACCATAAATACACTTGAGAATATATATGGGATGGGGCATGTCAGCATCAAATTGTTCCCCCCAAAAGGGGGGACCCTGAAATGATTCTCTCTCACACACACAATTTGTACTCTGAATGTGGACTCAGACCTTATCCTCTTGTCCCTTAGTAGTTATTTTTAAAGTGGTTACCTCAGAAATTATAGGCTTGTTGCTTGCTTCCCACATTAAAAAAATTATTGTATTTATATCCCACCATTTCACCCAAGGAACTCAAGGTGGTGTACATGGTTCCCTCCTGATTTAATCCCTGTGAAGTAGGCTAGGCTGAGAGGCAGTGACTGGCCCAAGATCCTGGTCCAACACTCTAACCATTACACCACACTACCACCTACGCCACTGCTCTGTTACCCCTGCCTTCACGGGCTAAATGGCAGAGGCTCAGCTTCTCACAGGCAGACCTCATTGTTCCTTTCTCTGCTTCCACTCTCTTGGATGGAAAGATGTGTTGCGTATCGAGGACCTCAAGCCACCCCCCAATGACTTGACACAGGAGACATAATTTTTGTTTGGGTTTTTGGCAATAATTTAGGCCACAGACATCTCTCCAAATTCTCTCCTTTGCCCTCTTATGGGGTAAGTCCTGCTAAAGACTTCCATAATGACTGTGGAAGGAATGCCTATTCCCCTTGATTGTCCTGGACAATGTCTTCCTATAACCATAGAGGGAATGTTTGGTGCTTTCAATTTTCTATTCAGTTACCCGTTTCTAGCTCATATTCTCTTTTCCCTTTTGCTATGAGTGGTGGGTTTTCTTCAGTTATTTCTCTCTGGATAGCAAGTTCTCTTGCAGTCAGAGTTTCCTTAGAATCTCAAGTATGAATTTATGATTAGGGAAATTCTTTCATTTCTCTGGAAAAGGGATGCCTCAGGTGATTATCAGAAGAAGCCCCCGCCCTAGCCCCCTCCTCCTCTTGTTTGCAAATTCTTCTAGCAACAATTTTTATTTCAAGGATGCTTCAAACATTGTAAACAATTATTTTCTGCAACTTAAGAATTTGGGATGGACAGATCTGTCAGTTTTGGTTTCTCTCTGTTCCACATTTTTCTAATTTTAAATTCGGCTCTCCATATTTTTTGCAGCATTTTGTGATTTTTAAAAAGACCCTCAAGAAAAATAGAGTGCAATTTAGTGTGAATTTCCCCTAATAAGCACATTGTTGTATGCAGTTTTGACTAATTTCCTCTAATATGCATATCAATGCAGACTTTTCTCATAGATGCATTTCTGTACACATTATATGCTTGGAGAAACACATTGCAAAATGCAGAAAAGTACAAATTTTGAGTGGGATGTGGGTGGCGCTGTGGGTTAAACCACAGAGCCTAGGGCTTGCTGATCAGAAGGTTGGCAGTTCGAATCCCCGCAACAGTGTGAGCTCCCATTGCTCGGTCCCAGCTCCTGCCCACCTAGCAGTTCAAAAGCATGTCAAAGTGCAAGTAGATAAATAGGTACTGCTCCAGTGGGAAGGTAAACGGTGTTTCCGTGCGCTGCTCTGGTTCGCCAGAAGCGGCTTAGTCATGCTGGCCACATGACCCGGAAGCTGTACGCTAGTTCCCTCGGCCAGAAACGCGAGATAAGCGCTGCAACCCCAGAGCAGGACACGACTGGACTTAATGGTCAGGGGCCCCTTTACCTTTACCTTTTTACAAATTTTGAAGGATACCTGGATTTCAGTTCACATATTGATTTGAGAGGTGCATATTAGGTAGTTTCTCAGTGGGCAATGATTGGCAGAGCCAACGTTTTCTAGCTTTCTCCCCATACTCCTCCCTGCTGAGCTGCACAAGGGAATAACTGAGGCCACATTCATACCATACATTTAAAGCACTATTATATGACTGTAATAGTCATGGCTCCCCCAAAGAACCCTGCAAGTTGTAGTTTGTTTTAGGTGCTGAAAGTTGTTAGGAGACCCCCTATTCCCCTCGCAGAGCTACCATTCCCCAAGTGGTTCAACAATTAGTCCCTCTTCCCAGGCAAACCTGGGGGTTGTAGCTCTGTGAGGGAAAGGGGGGTCTTCTAACAACTTTCAGCACCCTTAGCAAACTACAGTTCCCAGAGATCTTTGACGGAAGACGTAACTGCTTCAAGTGACATGATAGGGCTTCAAATGTTTGGTCTGGTTCTGGCCTCTGAGTAAGGAAGAGGAAGGTGACAGGTTGTCCTTCCCTGGACAGATTGTAAGTAGGCAGGCTGATGTGGTCATACCAACATGTCAGGCTGATGTGGTCATACCAACATGAAACAAAAATAGATGCAACTTTCAGTGGTGGAAAATAATGATTTGTAAAATATACACAGTTTTTCTAGTTAGCATATGGAACAGGAAACCTGTGTGACATGTTTCCCATACTTTAGCAAAGCAAATAAATACTTATTTCTGAGCAATAATGGGAGAGTCAAATGCAGATATTGGACATGTGTTTTGGAAAATTCTGTATCTGTGGTTCACATAAAATATGCCCATTTTCTAACTACTTTCAATACATGATTTCAAAAATGAGCAGGACAATATCACTTCTGAAATGGCCCTAATCAAAATGGTGCCCTCCGTGGTGAATTGCAACTTCATTTTAGGAGCTGGTGGGACAAGTAGCCCAACTTATTCAGACCTGGGGCCCACTGTTATCACCAACCTTCAATATGGGATTCACTTTTTTTAACGCCCCCCCTCTCTCTCCAACACTCCCTCCTTCCCTTCTATAATCTTTCACTTCTAAAACCTTTTTTATCCTTCTAAAAACCAAGGTCCATTCATTTGATATCAGTATCTCACTATCAGCATATAATACATTTTAGAAAATATGCAAGTACCAGTAAGTAAATAAATATCAAACAGTCTTATGTGAAGCTCTAGGGGTCAAAAATCAAATAATGTAGTCTGCCAATTTTAAAATACCTTTGGCTCCAAGCCATTTCTAAAAGGTAAATGTACCTATGTCCCAAAGATCTCTTGTGCCAGTCCTAGGAGATTCCTCCGAGTTGGCAGAACAGCTGGGGAGTTCTGTGGGACCGGTTTTTGTCTTTCTTTTTAAACACCTCTAAAAACAAGTTGAGTGTGCTTGCATATACACTCCTTTGGATCATTGTCAACGTCATCCAAAGATCACAGGGTAGTTCACAACATAATAAAATACTGCTGAATATGTTGAGCTAAACATTTTGACATTTTTAATCTGTTTATCTCTGTGTGTGTTTTATTATAGTAGCAGTGATGCATCACACTGGAGCAGGACTAATTATCCTGGCTGCTTTGCAGAAACATTTTTATGAGAAAATTGCCCCCTCTCCTTCCAAATCTTTTGCCCTCAAAATGATGTGGCATAAACAAAACATGAAGTGTGTGTGGGGGGGGGGGGAGGCTCCAGCTCACTGTAGGCAGATGGTGTCTTCCACTCCCACTTGGAACACTCACTGCCATTCTAAACAAAAAGGAGGATATTTGAAAGGCTTTGGCACTAGTGTAAATTCATTAAACCTCAATTAGGAACACTGCCAAGGGCCATCATTTGTCAATTTTATAGTGACCTTATTAGATGGCCCAGAACATATGATGAACTGGATTAATTTATAGCAGGGATGCACAGCGTAAATCACTCTACTGTTTACTAGGAACTTTTTTTCTCACCCAAGAATAGCATGGCTATGTTAACTACAAAAGTTTTTTTTCTTTTTCTTTTCTCAATTTTATCACTGTGCTCTTTTTAATCCATTTTGTACTGGTACCCTTTTCTTTTTCTCTCTTCGCCCCAAAACACACATTATTATTTTTTAAATCTGTTCATCTTCCTAGCTCCCTCCCCCTACTCCATCCTGTGCTCTGTTGTATCACAGCCCAGCCCAGTCCACTCGCCTCTCATTTTTTCTCTGCACCACCATACATGTCTGTAACCCTCTCTAAGCTTCTCCCTCTTTCGCTTTCCCTTTACCTCCTGGTCTCTCTACAGCCTCATTTCCCCCTTTGTACCTCATCACATTCTCTTTTCCTTCCACCACCCCAGAGAGCTGCAGCTCCACTTCTGTTATTCCTCTTTTTTCCTTCCTTCTCCCATGGATTTCATTGCAGCCTCATTACTCTCAGCTATTCCTGAGACAGCACACATGTCTCTATTTTTCTCTCTGCACCCCACTGCCAGTGGAGGCTTGTCTGCTAGAGCAAACGGGGCACTGCCCTACCAATTGCTGTCTGCTCTCAGCCAGCCCCAATCTGCCTTCGTACTGACTTACATCCAGCCTAGGGATTGGTACTGCCTGACAGCTTCTTGCTCCTCTGTAGAACTTGTCACGGAGAGGATGGGGCAAATATAGAATTAGTTGGCTCTGCCTGTTGTTGACATCTCTGCCTTCCTCCTTACCAGACCAATAAGCACCTTTACTCTTTCTCCATCCCACAATTTTTCAGCATGTTGACTTTGGTGGCAATAGCATAAACAGCCTTCAACATCCAAACATAAATGACTTTCGCCCTCCCAGCATAAACAACCTTCAATACACACCAGAGAAATAATGTTGGAGAGGACTAGGCTGTGCAGCACAGCTGACCACAGCATGGTGATCTCCACTGTACACCCCCAAATTCAGAGTAGGAGCAACACAGCGGATGGGATGGAGTCTTTCCCCTATTTCCCCAGGTTTTCAACCCTTTTAACACAACCAACCAGAAGTGGTGAAGCCACAATACTAACTTTTAAAATGCAAAATACGCCTAATCTACACTTCCCCAAACAATATATGAACTGAAACTCATCTAACCTTCAAAATTTGGAGTTTCTGAATTTTGCGATGCGGTTCCCTAACCCAAAACTTGTTTATAAAAATGAATATATTGGGAAAACTGTGCATAACAACACTTATATTAATGAAAATAACTTACAAAATGGCATTAGGGAAGTTCATTGCAAACATTTGACTATTACACAAAGCTGCATACAAAAATGTGTACATTAAAGAGAAACATGCAATAAAATGCTGGTGAATTTTCATGAGAACTTTTAAAAGAAATCACAAATCAACATGGAAATGTGGTGAAGTGAATGTAGTACTGTGAAAAAGCATAAACAGAGAAAGGGCTAGATTTAGGGTTTGATTTGTGCATCCTGGGGATGGGGCAGTACAAGAGAGGCTGTTGAGAGAGAACAATATTGCATACACACTTTTTAAAGTGAGTTCCTTTTGTAGGACTTTGCAGACAAAACCCCCAGTCCCTAAACATTTAAACTTAGGGAAGTTTAGAAGAGTGGGAAATATGTGCCATTTTCAGGAGTGAACATTTAATAATGTTTAACAGTAATTTCTGAGTTGGTAGAAATTAGTAGATGGTAGATACTGTGGGAGAACTTCATTTAACATTGTTTTGTTTGACTTTAAATTTTGTTTTAGAAATGCAGAGGGAATCAAGTAATTTTTTTGTATTGTAATTTACAAGCCTTCATTCCAAGGATTGTTGAGAGCACTTAAGACTGTAATCATATGCATACTTTACTTGGGAATAATTCCTTTGGTACTAAGTGAGAACCACTTCTGAATAAATGGTCTAGGCACAGTTTAGCAAAGGCAGTAATATAGTTTACAGGGGGGATTGCACCCTTTGAATTTGTCTAGGCATGGTGTCAAAATAATTATTGAATATTATTAGAACTTTTAAATAGATACCCTGTTATTCGATTGCATCTCAATTGCATCTGCCTAGGCTGTAGTAGTAGTTAAATTACTCACTAGATGGCAATATTGATCCATATAAATATAGTTGAGATGCATACACAGGTTCTTTAAAGGAAGAGTAGAGTAATTAAAAATGATTTTCTATGTGGGATCTTAAAAAGTAGTTGTGGGGAAGAAAGATAAAAGGAACAGTAGCACAAGGAGTCCCTAGATGAATCAGTTTGTGTGCAACGAAGAAGCCTGGGTTGAAAGAAATTGCATAAAAGGGGGTGTATTCTGTAGCTAATTGATCAATGTCTAGTAAACACATTCAAACACGGGACAAGCTACTGCCTTGGGTAAATTCAGCAGAGTTCGAAGCAGTGGCATTTGCATGGCACCCAACAAGCACTTCTAAACTGCAAGCATAAACTGGCTTAAACGCCCACAGGGCATTCAGTCCTGGGAACACGCCAGGGATCTCTAATATAGCCTTTTAGCAAAAATTCTCAAGCTTCCTTGTAGGAAAAAAGTTTCCATACCAATTCAAATCAGCACAAGAAATTGGGGTGTTTCAATGAAAACAAAGACAAGGTATGTATAAGCATGTTTCGGTATAGAAGTATATGCCACCCTGAGCCCTGGAGATCTTTTCCACTTTGATGAATGTGTGGTGTCTTTGGAAAACAAATTGTGTTGTGTAAAACTCACACTAGGATTTCCAGCTCCTGTTCTAAAAGAGTCCCTGTGAGTTTTTAAGGACAACAGAGCAAGGAGTAACTTGGCATCTATGGGATGCAGCCTTTCAGCAGCACACCTGCTAAACTTTTCTTTGTCAAGCCAAGGCACAGGACCTGGCAATACTAGAACAAGCTTCGATTGGCAGACTTGCTTTAAAGGCAGCACAAGTAATCTGCATAGAGTGCTGAACATTCAAGGCTTTTATGCAGCTTTAAAGCAAAAGGAAGCATTGTTCAATTTTGCAAGGAGCTAAGCGCTATGATCCCAATCTGGAAAATGTGGTTAGAACCTTTTCAACTCTCAATCATGCTTTCTCATGGGATGGCCTGGGACCTAACAGGGTAGCTATTGTATTCTCCACCCCCTCCCAATCACTGACTCATACTTTGTTTATCACTAATGCAACTAGATCAAACGGATTTTAATATCACATTTCCATTTTTAAAATGTTGCAGTTATTACATGTTTTGGTTGGATTAGGACCAAGTCCGCCATTTCCAGGGGGGCTCCCTCCAATTGATGCCATATTTTTATTTGTACATTTTTATTTATCTTCATGCCAGGCAATGTCTTGCTTAAATTTCTGCATACCAGGCTGCTGTTAAAGGCACAAAAGCAAAGACAGACAAATGGTGGCAACCTCTTCTGTTCATGGTCAATTTCTAGGAAGGGAGGTACAGAGGAGGTTGTTTAGAAGACATGCCTGATGACCTGGAAGTCCTACCAGATGCAAAGGAAAACAGGGATACATCTGAGTGAATAATTAATCTTTAGCTACTGTACCTCCTTCTAGGAGTGTTGGAGAATATGGATGAAAGTGGAAAAGGAAGCAGACATTGCTTCAGTTTGAATGTTTGTCTGTGGTTAGAAATGTAAATTAGTCAAGCGAATGAAATAGGCAATTACTTTTTTAATTTGTTTCAATGTTTCCTTTCTGTTGAAATGAATGTGAGTTACATAAACTAGGTACATAAATAGTTATTACATTAAATAATGGACAGGGAGATGAATAACTTAGTCTTTGGCAGAAAGCGAACTGCAGCATAACAGAAACAGCACTGATTGCAACAAACACAGGTCAACATGGAAATTGTTGTCTTCTTAGTACCTTACTGACCCTTATCTCTGTAGGAAAGAACTCAGAAACTGGACTGCATTGCCAACTTCTAAGGAACAGGAATGACACGAGATCAACAGAAGGACTGGCTAAGCCAAACCGGAATTCATTTCCAGTGCTTTCTACCTGTTATCTCCCTCTAAAGGGAAGAAGCTAGTTCACGGGCTGCATCACCAATGCCACAGCCCATAAAATATGGTCTACCTCTTCCCTCAACATATTATATTTTAAAGCTCAAACTAATGAAATCCCCCTTTCCATGGTTGCGCACTGCATGGTTTTGTCTGTGGCAATCCATACTGGTTGAACAGTCCTTCTTCCCTGGTGGACTTGCCTGACAACACCTTTATACAACTTCTATGGCCAGGTCAAGACTTCTCATTCCTTCAGTCTCTTAGCACTTTTGGGAGTGGAATATTTAGGTTCTTTTGGCTTTTTAATATATGTACACTTTTAATATATGTATTTAATTATATGTACACTGCTTTCAGCTCTTTAAGGAAAGGTGCTGAAGAACTAAATATTTCAGCTGTTGCATTGGTGTCTTGGACATTTCTAGGAACAGCAAGTTCAAGCAGCTCTTATGTGGCGACTGGTTTGTATGCATTACCCTTAAATGAAAGGGACTTTAAGGGAGGATAAGTTTAAAAAATACAAGAGAAACTCTACCATGGATATCAGTACAATATGCATCATCTGAAAGCAAGGTAAACAACTGGTTGGTTTCTGTAATTAAAACATTTCTTATGAACAAAACATTGCTCACCAGGAAAACATCACTTTTCTTGCTATGTGAGACACCTAACAACAAGGTTATGAATCATCACCTTCACAGTTGAATAAATGATACCCTAACACATGAAACCACATCTTCCAAAGACTTTACAAAGACAGTATGAACCCATCTATTCGAGATCCGGAATGCAGTTTTACTGGTATAAATCCAGAGTGTTCAGTGCAAGATCAAACAACAATGTTGTGCATTGTAATTAATTTAAGAGTGAGTTCTATTAATGATCCACCTTCAGAGCTCTTTGTTGACAAGAATGTGTATAGTTGTCAAAAAGATCATTAAAGCCCTCCTGATAATGAGCTCGTTTGATACAAGCTCCCTATTTAGTAATTATCACTTGATTGATTCATCAGTGGCTCTGGTGTTTCAGCTTCATAAACAGATCATGAATTGCTCCATTTACGCAATGTAAACATTTTAGAATTCTGTTAACTGAATCCACAACAAACCCAGTCATACTTATGCCTCAGGACCAATCCACTCCAAAGGAAACTGCACGGTTAGAAATGCAAGCACACAGAGTCATTACGAGAGGTTAAAGGTAGACTTTTCTTACCTATTTCTGCCACGGTTATCCCAGGAGCTAATTGCCCATTGTTGCAAGAGCTATAGGTAAACAAGTTTGGTACAGAAGTGAGGTCATAGATAGGTTCCTGCTTGATCTGTTTGATTCCAGTCATGTCTAAGCCAGATTGATCTGGGGAGGGCTGGGCAGAATCCACATTGTAATAGCCTTCGGACTTTGGCAGGTCAATGACGTGCCCGTTTGAATAAGTGCCACCAGTTTCATTGTTTAGGTTGCTCAAGCCATTGGTGATGCTGTTGCTGTAGACTCGGGCCAAGGCTTCAGCCTCGCCACTTTGCTGCTGCCGCTGCTCCTGCAGTCGCTGTTGATGCTTCTGTACCTCAGCGTACAAGCTGTCCCTCTGCTTTTTGGACATTCTTCCAAACTTTACAGCTGAAACAAATCAACCAAAAAAACCCAGGCATTATTGGTGGTGGTGGTGACCTAAACGGCCTCGGCCCAGTACACCTGAAGGAGCGTCTCCACCCCCATCATTCTGCCCGGACACTGAGGTCCAGCTCTGAGGGCCTTCTGGCAGTTCCCTCCCTGCAAGATGTGAGGTTACAGAGAACCCAGCAGAAGGCCTTCTCGGTGGTGGCACCCGACCTGTGGAATGCCCCCCCCAGATGTCAAAGAGATAAACAACTGTATGACTTTCAGAAGACTCTAGTTTGGCTGATTATGTTACATAACTAGTATCCAATTTTAAGATCACTTTACTGTAATTTACTCTCTGTGGAGCCTCCTTTGAAGAGCAACCAGAACCTACAATTGGGCCACAATGCAGCCTCCAGCCTCCTAGCTGGGGGGTGGGGAGGGGAGTGCGGCTTTCACAGGCTGCTCCTTAAAGAACTTCCTAGTTTGTGTCAAAATCCTAAAGGCTCTGTGTTCAGAGTATCTGAAGATGCTCCTTCTACTAAATCATATGTGTTTTGAACTCCTACTGGAAATATTTCAAAATATTTATGTTTCTGTTTATACTGCAGGAGATTAGCTTCTGATTTAAAAGACAGAATTGTGCTCTTTCATTTAAATATATTTTTGTTAGCTCTGGTGACGAAAGGTAGAATATAATTTTAAAAAACACACACATTTGTCTATCTCTATTTTCATTTCTGAAATGATGGCGGAGACTCGATATGGTAAGCTCTGCTTTGATCTCATGGGGGCAGTTGAACCATATGATACTGTCATCACAAAATGGCAACCCGTTGTTCTCTTACATGTGCACCTGCTGCTACATTTTTGACAGACAAAAGCCTTAGGGTGTAGCCTGTGATCCTTACCCCAGTCACTTACACCAAAGTAAGTCCCGCTGAAACCAATAGGACCCGTTTCCAAGTAAATGTGCCAAGCAGCCAACATCCTGCTGTGAATAATGAGCAGGCCTGCTATTTCTTTTTCATCTCTCCATGTTCACCAAAGAGCAAACCAGTGCTCTATAAAAATGTACAGCCTTCAGATTTGTATCCTGTGTGATTTATCAATTTCCCCCAAACCTTTAATCTGTGCACTAACAGGATTAGTACCTTCTGAAGATAACAAGCCCTAAAGCCCTATTATCACAACCTGTCAACGTGGCTGTTATCTTCACACACTTATTTTGAAGGGAAAAAGAGAGAGAATGTTACAGGTTACAGTTAAGGCCTAGGGGGAAATAACAGACTTGAAGGTAAACACTCTATAGGAATGGCATTTCTTCCAAAGAAGCAACATATTCATGGATTACTTTCCAGATATACATTTGCAACATATAATCTTAAAGTGCTAAATGTGTTCATTCCTCCTGAGATGAAAGAGGAAGAAATTGTGTTTCCACTGGAATAAGTCAATGTCATAATTGAAAGTCATGTCTCCATCATTTGTAAAAGGCAAAAAGACCACTGTGCAGTGACAATATTGTAGCCAATGAAGTTAATCCAATTATTGCTAAGTGATTTGGAGGGGGGGGCAAAAGGTAAAGCAAGAGTAAGGTTTTCATGACCCTTTTTCTAGTATGATGCACTCTTGACAGCTGTGCTCTGTAGAGTGGGGCACACGGGGGCACCCTACATAGTCTGGAACCCTCTGCAATGGCAGGACAGATGAGGGCTGCACCTGGAGAGCGCTGCATTCTTTGCTGCAACGGAAAGTTCCCAACGCCTGAAATGAACTCTGAATAGACAAAGAAACCTGGTGCCGGCAGGGCTGGGCTTGAAGGATGTAATAAACACAAGAGAAACATATTGGGATCAAAACAGGCCACAGTTTATTGATTTCAGACGGCAGTAGGTTTTGGTGTAGGGCATGTATCATGAATCATCCAAGCCACTGCTGGTTGATTGCTTGGCAGGGTCAATCCTGAGTTAGGTGTTGCCAATATGACATACATGAAATCAAGGTGACCCCTCCAAGTTCACCACCTCAGGCAGGTGCTATGGCCCATCGCCTCCCAGTCTGGCCATCCAGACAAAAGAACCACCCCCTGGACCCCATTAATGCGCTACCCCATATTTTGGAGGGGTGTGGCTCTCTCCCTCCTGACTAAGGATACAAACCTTATCTACTAGCAAGTTGTGACAATTGCTATGAGGAAGGAAAAAACCCCAGACAGGGCCAATTTGCCTGGAGGAATGTTTTCATAGCAAGGCCCTAAGCATGACCTGCCCTCTCAACTTTGTGCAGGGGAAAACATGCTATAAAGGGTGGGAGGGTGGGAGAGCCAACTCTGACTGAGCCACTGAGGCCAACTGCGGCCCCATTTTAAACCTGGGGAACAGACCTGGCTGAAGTCCAATGGGGAAGTCTCCCTTTAGATCCACTACCTAGGTCCCACCCATCAGGTTGCACAAGTCCCAGGTAGGCTCTGTCAACCCTCACAGCTGGTGAGGGAGGACATAAAACCCCCCACCGGCCATGTGGGAATCAGAATCCACCTCTGCCTGGTGGCTAGCAGCCCTGAGCCGCAACTCTTGCTCCTGTTGAAAATGACATGAGAGTCTTTCTGCTTCAAAGGTTGCTTGATTGGAAGTGAACGTTATCTGCCATGTCTTTATGGAGAATGTAAAACTGTCTAATAAGAACAGCGGGATCAGAAATTTATTGAGGATTGGAAAAAAATTGCTAATTATTTGAGAAAATATACACAAGTAAATACGTTAGTAGGATTACAAGAAGCTTTGTAGAAAAAAAATGAATATTGTTGTATGATGAAATAACAGATACGATATTAATTATGAAAATTAAAGCAATAATATTTGGAATAAATATAAAAACAAAGAAAAGATATTGTGAAAACCAGAGCGAAGGGTTGAGGGAAGTCCAGACCTTGAGAGGTCAAGATATAGAAATGTTTAATAGAAAAGAAGTGTAAATATAATGTATGTTTATATAATGTAAATGTTTATATGTATGTTTGTAAACTCTGAATAAAAAGATTATGAAAAATAAAAATAAAACTGTCTAATAATGACTGTTTCTTGGGCTGTATGTGCACCAAATATCAGTTTTCTGGTGCTCAAGAAGTAATGTGGCAAATTTCCTTCACAATTCTATGGATTCTGAGCTTACAAATGTCTTCCTTTCATACTTTTCTAGCAATTACCATATTTTGGGCAACATGCATCCGATATTAAAGCCTGCTGGGTGGCCTTGATGGACCTTAACCATTCTGAAGTGCATACTGACCCCCATTTTAAGGGAGAGGTGTACAAGTATCATATTTCAGGCTTCTTTTTTTAAGCTAATAATAAAGTGTCTCGTAATACAAGCATTATGGGCTACATGGTTTGTAGCTCACCAGAAAGTACTCTAACAATTTCAATACCTCATGCGACTGTCAAGCAGTGAGATCAAATATATTTATATGTTTTGTATCTGCTCTTGAGAGTCCCATGGACTGCAAGAAGATCAAACCTATCCATTCTTAAAGAAATCAGCCCTGAGTGCTCATTAGAAGGACAGATCCTGAAGTTGAGGCTCCAGTACTTTGGCCACCTCATGAGAAGAGAAGACTCCCTGGAAAAGACCCTGATGTTGGGAAAGGAGAAGGGGACGACAGAGGATGAGATGGTTGGACAGTGTTCTCGAAGCGACTGGCATGAGTTTGGCCAAACTGCGGGAGGCTGTGGAGGATAGGGGTGCCTGGCGTGCTCTGGTCCATGGGGTCACAAAGAGTCAGACACGACTGAACGACTGAACAACAACAAATCTGCTCCCGTCTCAAAGCAGCTTAAAATAACAAAAAATGCCATATAAAACCACCCACTTCATCAAGTAAAAGAATTGTCACAAATCGCCGTAACAACTGCTGCTTCCTAAATTACTCCTAAAAATGCAGCAAAGGCGTGCTGCTATGTAATGTGGTATAGTAGACTTATCTTTGGAAGAGGTTCCAGAATCTGCGATTAAGAACAGCAAAGGCTCAGCTCCAGATGTGCACAATTTATATAATTCATGGGACACATATTGAAGCAAGTGCTGAGCAGTTAATCATAACACCCATAGTGGCACCAAATGGAAAAGGGGCTACCTATGATATTCTGGACCGACCAACCATACAATAGGATACTTAGGTAATATGGGTGGCAGTCAATCAAGTTTTACTCAGAACAGATCCATTGAAATCAAAGAAGTTAGGAGCATTAATTTCAATAGGACTACTCTGAGTAAAACTTAGTTGACTGTTGCCCGTTGTGTTATATATAGTTTATCAAAGTTAACTGGATATGGATTATAATTAGTGATGATAACCATTATACAGGATTCTAATGGTAATTAAAATTAGAGGAGTAATATTAAAATTTATTGAATTTTATTTTTAAGAGCATTTGCAACCTGGTGCCCCACCTGTGCTCCTGGCCCACTGTTAACACAAATATAAAATATCAACCATTTCTGCCACAAGTTGCAGAAGACTCACACTACAGAAGGACATTCAGTTTACCGGTACATAGCCAGGTATGTGGTGAAACCTCCCTGGATTAGTGTTGGGTGGGGCTCATCACCCATAAAGAAGGTAGACAGATAAAACTATGGATGGCTTTTACTTTATTTTTAAACTTTTTCTCTTTGTACATTTATTAATAGGACAAGTGCCCTGCAATTAGGTGATCTTTAACTTTGGACTTAATGGGCTTCTGGAGGTCTCGGTCCCTTTTGGATGACAATGTGTATTAATTTGCGTCTGCCTACTGCCTCTCCCTCAGCCGCCCTACATGTTTCCTTATGTTTCCCTCCCCTTATGGTTTTGATTTATGGGCTACTACTAAAATGAGGCCTGCATTTTAAATTGTATTTTAACCCATATTTTAATTAACTGTTTTTTCTTTCTTTTATGTTTCATTGTAATTTTATTGGTGTTAGCCACCCTGAGCCCAGTTCTGGCCAGGGTATAAATAAAAAATTATGGTTATTGTTATTACAGCTGAGAGTGAGAGGCGGTGGAGAGGCTCCAAGCGGTGGAGAGGCTCGCCCTGCCCCCACGGGCGGATCTTCCCGCCCCCATGGGCACGGATTGCCCCGCCCCCGGCTGCAGGACACGCCCCCGCACTAGGCACCTGAGCGGCTAGCTACGCCGCTGCCTGCAGAGGGCAGAGATTGAAGGTGGGATTTCCTCCTGCAAAGCCTTCTCTCTTCCTACCCCTGAGCTTTGGCTCTTCTCCTGTCGATTCTGCTGAGTGGGGCCTGGGCTGCATCTCTAAAGTTCTGCCCTGCTGGCACCTCTGAACAGGACTACTATCAGCATCAAGTATGATAAACTACTGAGGTAAAACTGTTACACATTTCCTTTTGGCAAAACACAAAATCTCAGGAGAAGACTATTTTAAATCCTCTGGAACCTTCCATTTCATTGTCTCCGTATGAATGGCTAAACTATAAAGGCTACAAAGATTGACAAGTATCGTGGGGTGAGCAATTCTGCCTTCCTGACTAAATAATAGAAAAGGCTTTCAAACTTTTGGAAGCTTTTGGACAGGTCAAGGGCACAGTACTAGCAGCTGCATTCGAAGACCGACATCACAACCCTGAAGGGCAGAGGGGAGATGTTCCTTTAATGCCAATACTTTTAACACAATTTCAATAACCGTTCAGCAAAAATGAGGGCTTATGAAAGAAGATCGCTGAACTTTAACATCCAAGAAGTTGCATTGATTTTAGGAGACAACCTTCATTAACCTTCCTGCGCTTGTTTTGCCACAAATTTTCATGAATTCACCCTGAATTACCATAACAAAACCACTTGGCCAGTAAAATACCATGTGCTAAACATATTTTTAAAATCTAACTTGAAAGTAAACATAAACCACTTATCTCATTCTAATCCATTCAAAGGATCATTTTATTTTACACTAACTTTAAAAAAAAAAAACTTTTGTTGTCTAGAGGTGAGGGAAAGAGATGTGATAAAAGCATGGCTGAAAGATTCTAAAGGGATGTTGCATCTGAGAATGGGAAATGAGGCAACAGCCAAATAATTCTGCCTTACTTGCTACTGATGCTTGAATCCTACAGCCCTGGTGGAGTTGTGCAGCTCGGGGGGTCAGAAACAAAATCATGAACGTTCAGTGTATTCACTGTACCAGATCTGCCTTGCAAGAAAAATGAAAGGCACCAGCGAGGGGAAAGTACCCTTTTTATTGTATTTCAACCCAGTGCTTTTTTCCCCCTTAAATTTTTTTAGGGGTACTCTTATTTTGACTCAAGAATATCACCATTTTATAGTTCAAATTGGGGGAAACCAATACAGTAAATGGACAAAAGTATGAAGATTCACAAAATGTTTAGGGGTATGCGTACCCCTGCATCCCCCCAGGAAAAAAGCACTGTTTCAACCTATAGCATATCCTGCATTCAGGGGCGTCGCTAGGGGGGGCGGTAGGGGCGGTATGCCCCGGGTGACAGGGGAGGGTGGGGGTGACAAGCGGCGGGTGGAGGTGACAAGCGGCGGCCCCTCCCGCCACTCCCATGCGCCGCCACTCCCTCCGTCACCCCGGAGATTTCCATTTTATTACTATTGCTTTCAACACCTACATCTGTAATCTAAAAGCTTACATGTAATATTTTAAGAGCAGTAACAAGCACTGTTTCTCCATGGCACTGTTTAGGCAGAGAGCCTTCTCGGTAGTGGCACCCACCCTGTGGAACGCCCTCCCATTAGATGTCAAACAGATGTCTATGACTTTTAGAAGACATCTGAAGGCAGTCCTGTATAGGGAAGTTTTTAATGTTTAATGCTTTATGGTGTTTTTATAATTTGCTGGAAGCGGCCCAGAGGCCTGAGCCCACCAACATCCTTGCAGCGGCATGTTGAGGGGATGGATGTCTGCAGCAGGGAGCTGGGTCTACTCAAGGATGCTACAGACACACAGCCCCAAATTGTGGTGGCTTGTCAGGAACTCAGTGGGACCTACAAATGTGCCCTCATTATCCTCCATCCTGCCACACATAGGTTCCAACTCCTATGGGCTGAGGTGTCATCAGCCCTCTCTACGTTGTTTAACAGGGGGTTCACCCTCCCCTGAAATATTGAGGGGGTGGAGGAGACCGAGTACCGAGCGGAGTGCTGCCCTGCACCAGCCCGCTGCTGCTGCCTTCTCCTCCCGCCACAACTGTGGGGCTCATGGGAGAAGTGACTGTGGCATTCACAGTTCAGGTGGATCTGCATGCAGCAAGTTCTCCTACAGCCAGGGAGCTCTGCTGCAGTGCTCCGTTGCTGCCACTGTTTCCCCTGCCACAACCGCTGACTGCAGCTGCTGTGGCAGACGTGGCAGCAGCTCCCACTCACCTGGTCTGCCACCAAGCTTGGTGGGCTGGGCCTCCTCCTGGCTTCATATGCATGTGTGACGTCACAGGTATGTGATGCTATTTCAGCCCTTGATATGTCCAGACTGAGGCAGTCAGTTAAACGGCTGCTCTTGACCAGAGGTGTAGCTCAGGAGCCTGGAGCATCGCATGCGCCCTCCGCCTGGGGTGGGGCAAGCCTCGCCACCACCTACCCCTCAGCTGCAGGGTGGCTCTAGGGTGGCTGAGGGAGAGACGGCGGGCTGACGCAAGCCCCACACTGCCGTTGTCGGCAGCATGGAGTCTGCAGGTGCCCGAGCCACCGCATCACTTCCAGGATAGACGCATGGCTCAGGCATGCTGCAGGCCCCATGGTAAGTGCTGCCCCCCACGGTGTGGCACCCAGTGTCCCCCCCCCGCCCCCTAGCTGCACCTTTGCTCTTGACTGATTCCAGCAATACAATTTGTTGTTTTGTTAGGCATTCATTTTGGCCCGATTTCTTCTCTGAATTAACCCAACAGTTAAAAATGCCACGGACTCACATAGCCCATGCTGCAGGTGGATGAGAAGTCTATGGGCAGCCAGAGATGTTTTCAAAGTTTTTGCTCTAGCTGATCACCCAGCTGTTGAGGCAAGCTTGATATAAGTTGCACATGGGCAGCAGTTGCTTTTTCCACTAGGTAACTAGAGCAATACCACTCCTTTGAAAAATGCCTCAAGCTATGCAGGGGGTCCCTGCTCCTGCCAACCTAGCAGTTTGAAAGCACCCCAAAAAGTCAAGTAGATAAATAGGTACCCCTCCGGCAGGAAGGTAAACGGCGTTTCTGTGCGCTGCTCTGGTTTCGCCAGAGTCATGCTGGCCACGTGACCTGGAAAAACTGTCTGCGGAAAACGTCGGCTCCCTTGGCCAGTAAAGCGAAATGAGCGCCGCAACCCCAGAGTCATTCGCGACTGGACTTAACTGTCAGGGGTCCTTTACCTTTCCCTTTTTATGTAGACTCTCCTCCACCCACCCACTCTTTACATAATGGGTTATACAGAATTGTGGCCCAATACTTATTCTTTTCCAAATTGTCCACTAGCAATATCAAACCATTTTATCACCCTTCATGTTAGTCTTTTCTTCAATAGACACCTCATCAAACATCAAAATGCCTTAGGTTTTTGGGAACAGCCATGGTCTCTGCTACAGAGCAGATGCCTCTCTGTCGGGAATGAAAAGCAGAGCGCAATGAGTTTCAAAGGATTGATCTGTGGAAGCAGGAAGCAAGCTCTTTACCATCTCGAGACATTCCTAGGGCAAGACACTTCTGCAGTCGGCAGTGTTGGCAACGGTTTCTGTTGGTTCTGTCAATTAAGCAGTTTCTTTGCCTTGGGCAGGAGTACGAGGCATTGTTCTGTTGACTCCTCCTAAAGAATCCCTAGGGGAGAGAGAGAGAGAGACAGAGAGAGAGAGCTTGATTCAATGACATTGTGTATCGTACTTTCTAAATGCTGCTTTTGCCATGTGCAAGAAAAGCCATAAAGATAATGAAAATCTTCATGAGATTCTCTTTGCACACCAACCTCTAGAGCCAGTGTGGTATCTATTTATTTTATATTAATTTCTCGAACCCTCAGTGAGTTAGAGACTTCCCCTGCATGCAAAGAAGGGCTCCAGCGGATTGAGCGGAAGAGACGAATAGTGGGTCCGGTGTCAGGAAGGTTGTTTCTGCATGTGCCATAGAGCAGTGTTTTTCAACCTTTTTTGGGCAAAGGCACACTTGTTTCATGAAACAAATCACGAGGCACACCAACATTAGAAAATGTTAAAAAATTTAACTCTGTGCCTATATTGACTATATATAAAGTAATTCTCTTGAATTTTTCAATTTTTCCCACGGCACACCAGGCAACATCTCGCGGCACACTAGTGTGCCGCGGAACAGTGGTTGAAAAACACTGCCATAGAGGGAATTCCATACCCAATCAAAGTAAAAGTTAGGGAGGAATCCTGAAATAGTTCCCTCTGTAATATCATCACCATCACCACCATCAATTTCATAGAATTGTAGAGTTGGAAGGGGCCCTGAGGATCATCTAGTCCAACCCCCTGCAATGCATGTATATGCAGCTGTTCCATTCAGGGATCGAACCTACAACCTTCACATTATCAGCACCACAGTATAACCAACTTACACCCTGCCTTTTCCCCTGACTAAACTCAAGGCAGCTTGCAGATAAAAACAAGAACCACTAAAAACAGAATAATAATAATAATAATAATAATAATAATAATAATAATAATAATACAATTAAACATCAATAGATTTACATATATATATATACACACATATAAAATCTGTTTAAAACATATCAATAATTACAATTGTAATGAAAGCTGGTACTTTGCCCCCTCCCCTCCCCTCCCCATCCGGGTTGCAGCAGAAGAGATTAGGCTAATTGATCTGATACTTTTAAAACCAGTTCAAAAACAATAGGGTTAAACCTGCTTGAAGTGGGAGAGCTTCTCCTTATCTCCATGAGCTGCCTCCATGCAGCAGGGCTGAGGGGGATCATCTGCCCACAAGGCACACACAAAGGTAGCCATTAATGCTAATCACATCTAAACAGGACTGAGCCAAGGAGCAGCATGGCTGGCTAAACTGCCTCTGAAGGCCAGGAACTCCTTTTCTGCTCAAAGCCAGATTCAAATGATTGTATCAATCAGGCTAATCCAGCGCTATAGCCATCATAAATCACAGCAGCATCAGGATGGGAATTGTTTCAATTCTGATGGTGCTGACAGCTGGCAAAATGTAAATTTTAGAGGAAGGGCATGTTTTGTGCATGTTCAGTCCTCCTCAGCATCTCCAATGAGGATGATAAATGTTGTTTTGCCAGCATACTTGAGAATGGCTGCCAGGCAACTTCCATGGACCACTGGTCAATATAAGACACCTTTATTCAAAGCGTTTTGGGGGGTTTGCTAGAAAATAGTGTTATCGTTTTGAAAGAGAGTGAATCAATATATTTGTCACAATAGTTGGACAGACTTGAAACTCTTGCTTAGCAATGCAATCCTAGGCAAAAGGAAGTCTCAGGCAAGTGCAGACAGCAGCCTCCCACAACCTGGGGATCTCTGGACGTTTTGGGCTTCGACTGCCACGAACCCCAGCGAGCTTGGGCAATAGTCCATAGGTGGGAGCTGCAGTCCAGAATTCCTGGAGGGTTTCTAGGACTGCAGCCTAAGTCTCTGTTCTAAGCTTGATCTGGATGGTACTGAAATCCTTTTTGATGCACCTAAACATATGTTCTTTGTCCAAATGATCACTAGGGATGTGAGGAGGCCCTGCCCGCCCTGTGTCCGTCACCCTTTCTATTGTGCTGGGTGTCTGACAGGAAACACATTATTTGTCTCACTATTTGCTATGGTGACATTTACATAATTAATTGCACAATTAATCAGTTTATTATTATATGACTCCACACCATTCATTTCAGTGAATGCAAATTGGATATTCCACAATGCAAATTGGAAAAAATGTCCTCAGGTATATATCGTTATGTAGCATTTGCAGACACAAACAGCTGCAGAAAATACCAATCATATATCCTGGATTGATTTCCATTCTGGACATTGGATAAATAAGCAAACCTTGACAATTTCCGATTTCTTTTCTGTTTTCATCAGATTTTTTTGACATCACTACAGTGCTACCTCGGGTTAAGTACTTAATTCGTTCCGGAGGTCTGTTCTTAACCTGAAGCGTTTTTAACCTGAAGCACCACTTTACCTAATGGAAGCTCCTGCTGCCTCTGCGCCGCCAGAGCACGATTTCTGTTCTTAAGCGGAGTTCTTAACCTGAAGCGTACTTAACCCGAGGTATCACTGTAATGATCTTTAATAAAGCCTTATATTTTTTTTTAAAAAATGTATTTCACATGCCTCTTTGGGCTAATTGTGAGGAAGTGCATTTAGCTAGCTGTACAGGGACTCTTAATGTGGAACCTGCTGCTCATACAAAGGCCTGGTTCACAAGATATGGTAAACCAGACTTGGATTGTGTGGGCTCCCAGAGAAGAGCTCACAAAATCCTCCCCAGTTCCTTTTGCTCTAATACTGTGCTGAGCTAAGCCACTGAGCTGACAGATCCTCTGTGTCCCTATTTTCCAGGGACATCTCAGATCTGGAGAAGTTGCCCCAGTTTCTGATTTGATCCCAGAATGTCCCACCACTTTTCCTTAGGATGTCCCTATTTTCATTAGAGAAATGTTGGAGGGTTTGGAGTTATCTGACCCCCGAGCCGTCTGAAGGCAATCCTGTATAGGGAAGCTTTTTTTTTAATGTTTAATGTTTTATTATGTTTTTAGACATGCTGGAAGCTGCCCAGGGTGGCTGGGGAAACCCAATAAGATGTTGGGGTATAAATAGTAAAATTATCATCATGGAATGGGACGTCCCTATTTTCATCGGAAAAATGTTGGAGGGTAAGCATATATGACAGCTTATAATTATAGAAATGACAAAAACTAGCACAGAATACAGATCTCCCCCCCCTCTCTCTCTCTCTCACACACACACACGTCTCATACCTTGCAGCCTTCACATGTGATGACTCCATAGTGTATTCCAGAAGACTTGTCACCACAAATTTTGCATGGTATCACTTCAATTTGTGCTAGAAAAGAAACAAAGAGTTAGTGCATGCTTGACAATACAATTTTCTCTCTTTCTTCCTTAATTTTGCATCATGGAAGAGACAGATGGACAAGCCCTTTTCCTGCCTAGCCATAAAAAGTGACTGTGAAATTGTATCCTACACTGATGTAAGTTCTCAAACCTTTCATATAGTTTGGTTTTAATGAGCTCACATTATCAAGCTACTCCCATTCCCCTTGAGAGGGTGCTCTACAGATTTCACCCTGAATTTACTTATCATGACATTAAGTCAGACTTCTCCTTTTGTTAATTATACCTCATGAAAATCCATTCTTCTCCTCTACAAATTAGTCTTTCGCTTCTCATCAGCCTTCTAATAATTTTGCAGGCAGTGATCTTGACCTCTCCCACACTCTTGGATAATGTACTGTGTAATAGCAAGTCCTCAATTGCTCTTGACACGGTGCAGTTCATATCATATGATCACAAATACAAACCGTAGTTATCTAAAATTTTCATGAAACTCCATATGACTGATAGAGGCAACAAGGCATTCATTGTTTCCATAAGCATATAAAGATTGGTGCATCCAAACAGCAAGACTGTCTGCATTTTGAAAGCTAGGGAGATCCCATTTTCCCCATCGTTTATCTCTCAATAAGTACCAGATCACATATTGATTTTCAATGTGGTAAACGCCTCATTTTATCACATAGTGAATGTTATATATCTGGCCATAAAGTAATTCATGTGAACCACACACCTATGGTGAACTTATTTCTTTATTTCAGCCAATTACTGGAATTTGACAGGGACGCGGGTGGCGCTGTGGGTTAAACCACAGAGCCTAGGGCTTGCTGATCAGAAGGTCGGCGGTTTGAATCCCCGCGACGGGGTGAGCTCCCGTTGCTCGGTCCCAGCTCCTGCCCACCTAGCAGTTCGAAAGCATGTCAAAAGTGCAAGCAGGTACTGCTCCGGCAGAAAGGTAAACGGCGTTTCCGTGCACTGCTCTGGTTTGCCAGAAGCGGTTTTGTCATGCTGGTCACATGACCTGGAAGCTGTACGCCGGCTCCCTCAGCCAGTAACGCTAGATGAGCGCTGCAACCCCAGAGTCGGACACAACTGGACCTAATGGTCAGGGGTCCCTTTACCTTTACCTTACCAGTATTTATGGTGAACATAGTTTTTACTAAGAGAGTAAATCAGGAAGTAACTCTATGAAGTAAGGGACAATTTAAACTATGGGTGGAGAAACTGAACTACAGCTTTCACCCCACCCCACCCCAAACTATTGGCCATACTAGCTGAGGCTGATGGCAGTTGGTCCTGCAACTTCCAATGGGCCACAGATTTGAAGGAATGTTGTGAATGTACGGAACTGCCTCCAGATTTTTGGGTGTTGGGAAATATGCAAAGTGAGATGAAAAGGCTCACACCACATACAGATTTTACCATGCCAATAAGTTGCATACATGTCAGCTCTAAGGACAGTCAGTTGAACACATTCAAGGATACTTTGGATCAAGAACCCTTGTGTATATAAGAAAGGAATCTAAAGATGCCCTGCTTTACAGTCAAGCAAACTGGCTGTTCTACAAAAAGTGCACATAAAAAGCTAATTATGTTTTACAAAATACATCACAATTTAAGCATGATGTATTGATGAGAGTTTATGACTAAATAAAATTATTTAGCAGTGATTACTTTGGGGCTATTCAATATGCCACAGCCACAAATGATTTATATGAAGATGTTATAGAGTGAACAATTTCACTACGAACAAATGAATTACAAGCTGGTTTCCAGAAGACAGCTATTCACAGATTCCTTGGGAAACAAGCAACGTTTTCACTTGTTCATGCAACACATGTTCCAGGCATCAGAAATACTCTTGGGGTGCAGCATTTGTAGAGTGTTGTGCAAATGGGTGGAAGAAGCTCTAGCACACGGGTGTCAAACACAAGGCCCGGGGGCCTAATCCGGCCCGCCAGACCTCGTCAAGTGGCCCGTGTAGCCGCCGCCGGCCGCCAGCCTTCACCTTTTATTCTCGCTTTTTTTTTTTTAACAGCTTCAGCCGGTAGCAATTTTTAGGCCGTTCTAGGACTCCCCTTCTCTATAGACTGTCCCTTCCTCTTTCCCCCGAGTGCCGACCCCCTTTCTTCCTCGTCTCTATGATCCACGCGACCTTTCGGAGGCGATTGGCTGAGGGCGGCTTGGCGGAGCTCTCACGAGAGGCGCAGCCTTAGAGAGGCCGGCGGGGGTGTGGGGGGGAGCGAGAGCGGCGCTGGGAGGAGGGGGGCGGAGCAGGTGACGGGGCCTGGCGTTGAAGGCCTGGCGGAGGAGGCGACGGCGAGCTCGGTCGGTGAGTAAAATGGCGGCGCTGGTGGGGGAGAGAGGGTCACCTGTGGGTGGGGAGAAAGGCGGCGGCAACCCGTGAGGGGCATGGGAGCCTTCTCCGTGGCGGGATGCGGCGGTGGCTGAGGGGGAAGCAGACATTTTGGGGCGGCGTGAGGTCTGCCTGGTGGCGCCGAGGGGTCCGCCCCAGCCTGGGCCTGCTCTCAGCGGGCGAGAGGAAGGAAGCCCCGAGACGCGGCCGGGAGGAGCGGTGGGCGGGCAGCTCATGTCGCGGGAGACTCTGCCGACACGGCCGCTTCTTCCTCTTCTTCCTGGGTTTCCCCCCCCTTCTTCTCTCCCCCTCCCCCCCCCTAATTGACACGACGCGGCCTCATCTCCGCGCCTGTTTCGGAGGCCAAGCTTTCGGGGTTTCGTTTCTTTTATTGTTGTTTTTTATACACTGCTCCCCCGACACGCTCGTTTTTATTTCAAAGAAATGCAAGCTTTCGTGGAGCACTTCTTTTTTTTTAAAAAAAAAGGGGGGGGAGGAAAGGGAGAAACTGGATCCGATTCCTGCCTTGCGCGAAACGGATTGTGGCGCCTCTTCTTCGCAAGCTTTTTTTCAATAAAATCATTTTTCAATAAATTGTACAATAATTGTACATTTGAATATCTACTTGCCATTATTCTGACTATGTTTCTGCTTTCAGTGCTAGTTATTACTTGCATTATTACAAAAAACAGTAATAATTGAATGCAGTGACAATAATTTATGATAATAAAGAGTGGACACATAGTCCTACAGATACAACCGGCCCTTTGAGGGTGACCAAACTGCTGATGCGGCCCCCGATGAATTTGAGTTTGACACCCCTGCTCTAGCACATTGCATGTAGGAGCAGAAAGTCTGTTTCCTGCAGAGAAGCAACGGAGGGAATGGAGCCCCGGTAATCTCTGTGGTCCAGCAGCTTCTGCAAGAGCTCTTGGAACATGCTTTTCAAACTGCACCATGCATGGATTGAGACACCAAAAATGCCCGATAACATTCAAGAACTGCTACTTTGGGGAGCTGAGCTGAGAATTTCTGAAAAACATGTAATTCTTGTAATACGCTTACAATTTATTTATTTTTAAGCACACAAACCCAGAACATTTGTTCATATGCCTGCTGAGAGTATCATGTTGAGATGCAAAGAATTGTACAACTAGGTTATTGCGTCAGTGGAGGGTTAGGCTTGTGTTTCTTACATAGCAGCCTCACTTGCGATATCACAAGCAGCTTTGGCAATGGCAGAATTTTCAAAAGCAGATTGCGATCTGGTGTTTGGGGAAGAGGAAGGTGAAGGCTGCTGACCAGAGGACAGAGAATCAAACGTACCTCTGGGTGTGGCCAAACCCTTGGGTGTACCTAAACAAATTGTCAAGATTTTGGATTATAGTAATTTATTCTGTATTGTTTTAATTTGTCCAAATTATCTCTACTTTACAGCACTAACATAGGAGTACCAATCTATGGGTGGTTTTTTTTTTTTAAAGGAATGACAAATGCCAGAAAAGCTACCTACCCCAATCACAATGCATCACCATTTTGTGAAGATTTTCTATGTTTATCTTTTTGAAAAATAAGCCAGACACTGAATGGGCACTCCTACATTCCTGCTCTGGAGCACACATCTAGCCACAATTCTTCTGCAGCTTTTCATTTATTTATTTTTTTAAAAAGAATGAATAGCACAGTATCATGGCTATACTGAAGCCAGGCTACCCTCCTCCCCAGTCTGTGAGATAGGTTTATCACTTTGACTAATTCTGTGAAAGGAAACAGAAACTGATCATGCAGTGGTGGTGCATGAAACATGCACATACAGTGGTACCTCTGCTTACTAACACTTCGGGTTACAGACTCTGCTAACCCAGAAATAGTTCCTCGGGTTAAGAACTTTACTTCAGAGTGAGAACAGAAATTGCGTGGTGGTGCAGCGGCAGCGGGAGGCCCCATTAGCTAAAGTGGTACCTCAAGTTAAGAACAGTTTCAGGCTAAGACCAGACCTCCGGAACGAATTAAGTTCGTAACCAGAGGTACCACTGTATTTTTAAAAGCTCTTCAGGATTGGTTTGCATCCTGGACGGAACTGCTAAATTCCTTCCATGTGGTTGTCCTTGAGCTCAGTTTATCGTTTTGACAAGTGATTGTTGGGATTGCAGGACTCACTGCACTATGTTTGCTGTGTGCATTCATGCTTCCAGTTCTCAAAGACTATCTCCACATGACTGTGGGACTGAGGCTGCATTCACATGGCAGTTTATTCCATTTGTTTCCTTAACGTTTCCTTAATTTCTGCATGATATTTAAGCTTTCACATGATGAAAAAGCCACTACCAGAAAATGAATTACATATAGTGCATGTTTGCACTCATCTCCATGTTTTTTGATTCCAATAAAATATCGTTTTACAGCTCCCCTAACCTTGAAAATTGCGGGAGTAAGTGACAAATTTTTGGGCAATGTACTGGAATCCAGTTCTTTCCTGCTGTTTTCATTGGGGAATCATGGGGGGGACAGAAGCATGTACAGAAAGCATGGGAGAGTAGTGATGTTGCCCAATATGTTAGTTGTTTCACACTATGCCCCTGGTGTGAATGAAATTTAGCATGACACGGCCATATTGATCTATAAGGCACAATTCCATAAGACAAAAGGTACTACAG
Organism: Lacerta agilis; assembly: GCF_009819535.1. Taxonomy (NCBI): domain Eukaryota; kingdom Metazoa; phylum Chordata; class Lepidosauria; order Squamata; family Lacertidae; genus Lacerta; species Lacerta agilis. The sequence continues at coordinate 58,911,106 of NC_046322.1, forward strand.
TGTGGAAGGAACATTAGAAAACGTGACAGGTGCACCAGCATTATAATCAGGAAAAATAATGACATTTTCCTAATGTCTAAATCAGGGGTCAGCAAACTTTTTCAGCAGGGGGCCGGTCCACTGTCCCTTACACCTTGTGGGGGGGGGGGTTGGACTATTTTTTGAAAAAAAGAAATAAACGAATTCCTATGCTCCACAAATAACCCAGAGATGCATTTTAAATAAAAGGACACATTCTACTCATGTAAGAACACACTGATTCCGGGACCGTCCGTGGGCTGGATTCAGAAGGTGATTGGGCCAGATCCGGCCCCCAGGCCTTAGTTTGCCTAACCATGGTCTAAATACACCCTGAGTGAACTCAATGACAGCAAACAGAAGAGAAGGAATTTGATGGTAACGCCACACCTGTGACCATTTTTAAGGAAGGGTATATCAGGTGAAAGTGTAAGAGAAGCAGCCTTTCTAGATGTCAACATCTTACAGTGCTTGTCAAGTATTATGGTATACAGCCAAGTGCCCTGGCAGAATACACATCGCTGCAGGAAAGCTGCCAATGAAGTTTATATGCTTCCGGCTGCCATTGCCCCCATTCTCTCAGTTCTAAGGTTGAGCCACTTGGTTTTTGTGATGAGCTGTAACAACAGCTGGAGTTCCTTCTCTTGCTTGAACAGTCAAGCCTCCCTACCCACCGGCATCTAGAGGCTATGTGCCAAACACCACACCAACCATGGGAACTGAGGGACAAGGTTTGGCTGAGGCTCCCTCCTACACAGCTCTGACAACAGTTAACTGGAAATGCTGGAACAGTTGCGTTTCTCATCCTTCCAGTTAAAGCCACTTGTACCTAATGCTGTGCAGGACAAATGCCTCCAGATTCTTTCCATAACTAATAAAAAGAGGGGGAAACATACTTGATGACTGTGATAGCTGACAGAACAGGCATCCTCACTAGCCTAGAGAAAAGAGATTCAAAGATGTTGGGAAATGCAGACTTGATGGCGTTCTCATAGGCACTCCTCTTTTGTCTAACAGACAGCAGGACAGTTTAAGGACTTGTAACAGAAAACTCAAATCAATTAATTGTACAGGCCTGAAGAAAAAGAAGCTTGTGTATTCTCAGAAACATCTTGAATTACTGTAATTAACACCCAGTGTACCAGGTTTCCTTTGCAGATTTAATGATTGTCAGCAGCTCCTACACCTTGTTCACATTGCAGCTTTGTTCGACAATCTAGAACTAGGTTTCCCTCTCTTTTTTCAAAGCTCGCCACTCTTCGTCATGCAGGCAGTCAAATAACTGACAAAATAATACACCCTGTGGATCTTTCTTTCCAGAGTGGTCAAAAGATGAGTTCCCCTTACCAGGTTTGCCACATTTAAAGTTTCAATCATGTTTTGCAGGTCTATGCCATTCTGATGCCACATTGAAATATGAAAATTTGCCATAAATATAGGTGTGGTCTGTCTTATTAACTTCTGTTTGTGATCTTGATTCTGTGGACATGTCTGTGTGGAAGATATATTTCCACCTCTGTCATCTGTTGTGCCAATGTTGTTAGAAAAATACTTGCAAATATACCATATATAAATATATCTGATTGCTCTTTTATTCAATGATTTTGCCCTGTTCTGAGGACATATCCCTATTGATCATTAATAAAATGCTCAAGCCCTGCACTGATGGCATGAGCAGAGAGAAGCAACGTGTGGTTGATGCTGGCAGTGCAGGCCCACTGGCCTCACCCTTGACCTCCTTCTTGTATTCATCCACATTTCTGCACACAGCCTACAAACTTCACATGGTATCTCTACACAAGCCTTCCCCACCCCTGGTGCCCCTCAGATGTTTTGGACTCTACCTCCCATGAGCCCCAGCCAGGCCAGGATAGGAGTTGTAGTCCAAAACATATGGAGGACACCATGTTGAAGAAGACTGCCCTAAACAGTCAGGGCGAGGGGAGATACAAGTCACAGATACTGTATAGAGAGAGGCTACACACCTACAGCTTGTTTGTGTGCAAAGACTCTCCCCACATGAGGGGGGAATCTAAAGTTGTAAGCTCAGAATCGGGGGAAACTTATTGTCGCTCTTTCTATAGCTCATTTATTCATGCAATCTCTATTCAAGTCCCTTTATAACTTGCCACTTCTTGAGCAAAGATGTTCACAAAAATGAAAAAAAGAGCACCTGTTAGGAACATGGGTCAACAGCCTGTCTTGGTAAGGACTGTCTGGAACCAATTTTCATCAGGACCAATTATTTCCCTTTTATGCCAGAATCCACAAAACCAGGTAATTCGTGTTTGGTACCTATGGAGGCATAAGGTGCCAACTGTTAGAGGTCAAGGTCCCTTTGCACACACATCCCAATAATATATTTGAGGGGGCTGCCCCCAGAAAGTTGATGGGCATTGCCATTGAAATGGGTTGTGTGTGTGCCGTGTCATGTGATTGATTATGTGGGGTGGGCCTTACCTGGGCTCCCCCAATATTTTATTCAAGTTGGCACCCCGTATGGAGGCTTTGGACGAGTTTGACATCCAGACACTGCTGATGCCTCTTGCTGCTAGGCATAGTGAAGATTGTTTCTATGAAAAGTGATTCATGAAATTGTAAAGAGAACTGTGCAACAAGGTGATTTTTTAACGCACCCAAAGCCACTTGGTATGTTAAACATAATTCTAGCCAATTATTGCAAGCATTTTCAGGATGTCACAGCAGCTCAGTCCACCATGGGTGTAAGAGAAGAAAGCCTCACTGGAACACTACAGGTGACAGCCAGCTTTAAAAAATAAAATAATGTACCATTATGCATAGTCTCACACAGGAAGCTAGCCACAGTGGACAGGAATGGAAATGGGACTAGAACGTGCTGGTGTTTACTCATCCAACAAATAAATCAGTATTTGCTATTGTTCTTTGCAATAACAAATGCCCTGACAAACATGGGTCAGGAATGAAAACCTATGCCTTCTTACACTCCTAACCATTGCCCAGTGGAGTTTTTATATATATATATATACCAAACCCCTATCATAAATCAGCTTGGGAAATCCCTTTCAAAAGCAATTGCCATGTGGCACTGGAGGGCTGCTGTTCAGGGGGGAAAACATGAATCCCTGCTGGGTTCATGACCTAGCTTCAGAGCTTTCTTTTTTAAAATTTTGGCCATTAGTTTTTACTTTATATATTAAGTAAGAAATGACTGCATCCCTAAAACTGCATTTACTTTTGAGTTTCTGGGCTAAACATGTTTACTGAATGAAATGATGGGAGCTATGTTCTGAACCCTTAACAAAACAGAATGGGGAGTGAGCAATGCTAGTTTAGAATGGCTATGGCGACAGAAGACATTGCTGCAAAATAAACATAAGATTATTTGTTCTTCAAACCCACTAGGCCCCAGCGATTCAAGATACCATTTCCCTGATACAGCACACTTTCCCTAAAGAGATTACGACTGTAATCCCAAATATTATGCTAGTGCAGGCCATCTCATATTTGAGCTCATCAGATTCAATGTTCTGCACATAATCTCCAGCAGCTTTAGCTGGTGTTATATAAAGCTGCCCAGGGAATGGCTGTCTCTAAATAGTAATGATGACCACACAGTAAAGTAGTAAGGGCCACACTTTTCAGGACACAAGGGGGAGGGGGTTGTGTAGACATTACATTTTACTTCTTGTCCGCCCCCCCCCCCCCAAATATGTGTTCCATATATTTCTAAGTACCTGCAATCTTAATGAAAAGTATGCAATATGACATTTCTATTTACAGGCGAAATTATTTGCTGTCTTTTATATATAAATTTTCTTCCCAAATTTGTTTAATACAATAATCACTTGGCATACTAAAATTTCCTGGTGACACATTTCCCTCCAAATTTCAAAATAGGGATAACGCCCACAATTCCTCATCCCAGCAAAACACACACACACACACCTGCTGGAGACTTTCCTATGTGTTTGCTGTATGTTGTAGTCATTTGTTCTGCAACAACAGCTTGCTTCTCCATCTACATAAAAGCCAAGACACTGTTTGTTCTTTTGGTTAAATATATATTGGAAAACTGTCTGACAATATGTTTCCACCATTCAAAATACACCAAAGTAGCTGGAGTGATATAGCAAGTTGTGCCCTGCTTTTGTGCTTGTAAACATGTTTATATGAATGTGCTTTACAGACAAGATGCATCCGTCCCCAACCCACAGGCCCAACCCAATACCTTTTCCCCAAGAATCAACCCTACACAAAGCCATTGAGGTGGGAAGGCAATCAGGGTTGATCACCAGACAGCTCAGGGAGCAAACAGAACTTGGGAATGGCATGGCAGAGATAACCCTGGAAGGAGCACATATCTTTGCTCAAGGGCAAGGGCAAATTCTTTGCTCAAATATCAGCAAACGTTGCACAAAAGAAAGCCCGGAAAACAATCTGACTATATGATGGGAAAAGTCTCGTCCTTTGCAAGTGGAAGATGTTCACAATGTGCAGGAAATGTTCAAAACAGGGCGTTTTATTATTATTATTAATACTGCCTTATACCCGGAGGTCTCGGGGTGCTTCACAAAAATGTTTTGCTATCATGTACAGGTGGTACAGTGTGTGACCACAGCAATTAATGCCAATTTCTTCTTAGAAGTCTTTATTTTGTCATTTACTCTCCATGAAGAACAAAGCTACCTGTTTGTGGGACTGTCATTAATTTCAAGATGAATTGAGGAGGTGTTGTCACAGTTATTTCAGAGGCTATCCAGACAGCATTCCAGATATTAACAAGGCCAAAACCATTTTACACAGCCCAGGGGATGCCCTACACTGCTTTTTGATGCTATACCACAGAAACAATCTATAAAGAGGAGCAGTTAGTGTTCATCATGTTTGCAGTATAATCTCAGTTGAAGAGTAGCTCTCAGAATGGGACTTTTGAAAAATAGGAGCTGGTAAATTTGGAGACAGTGAGCTAAAGGTGGTGCTGTGTACATTGTTTCAAGACTTAGTACAAAACTACTGTATGTAGAATACTACTAGAAACACCCCATTCTGTTACTCCACCATGTGGTAATGGAACTAGAAAAATAGGAAGGATTTTGACATAATTAAGGAACTCGCCTAACCTACCTCGTGGTTTGCACCAGTTGTCCAAGTTATCAACAAACATCTGTGTAGATGTTTATAGGCTATCAAAGCAGCAATCAGAGAAAAAATATGCACTTTCCACACTGGAGGACTTTCTCCCAAAAGCGGCAGGAGCTGAAACATTTTCCAAAGTTGATGCCTCAAGTAGTTTGTAGTGAACACCTTTGGCAAAGCAAAGGACTATACTGACTATCTTTCTCACACTCTTTGGGACCTCTTGTTAACATTGCTTGCCATTTGGAATCACAATGCTCTCGAGATTTTTCACAGAAAAATGGCAAAGCTCCTTGGAGGCATAAACGGAGCCACTGTTTTCATGGCACATCAATGAAACACCATGACAAAACACTATCTGTCATCTTGAATATGCTCTCTGAATCTGGACACAAATGAAACAAGGAGAAAATAATTTCTCACCATGGTGAAATTGATCACACGACATGCAATAAAGCCACGCTCAGAAAAGCTCCAAGTCATAAGGGACCCGAAAATATCAATTAACCTAACATTACAGAAATGAGGTGCTCTCTCTCAGAATGGTGATCTATATACGGTAGTTCCAGTTACAAGTAGGTAGCCGTGTTGGTCTGCCATATACGGTAGGTTGATATTTGCAAGACAGCTCAATAGAGGCAATAAGCCTGTTACTGAAACCCACCATGTCCTGGGTTTGAGGATTAGAGCATGAGGCTACCTTCATGAAAAAATGGACTTGATCTCCAATAAAGTTCTGTGATGTCACCATGCCCATAATGGTTAGTGCTGATGCAAGCAGCTATGAACTAGTTTGAGTGCTACTACAGCTTTTACAGATACCAATGCAGTCCAACTTATTTCCTCACAGACCATAAATCTTCAGGGACCTTGAGCAGAAGAAAAGATTTGAGTCAAGTACCATTACTTGACCCAGGTGGCGCTGTGGTTTAAACCACAGAGCCTAGGGCTTGCCGATCAAAAGGTCGGCGGTTCGAATCCCTGTGACGGGGTGAGCTTCCGTTGCTCGGTCCCAGCTCCTGCCCACCTAGCAGTTCAAAAGCACTTCAAAGTGCAAGTAGATAAATAGGGACCGCTCCAGCAGGAAGGTAAACGGCGTTTCCGTGCACTGCTCTGGTTCGCCAGAAGTGACTTTGTCATGCTGGCCACATGACCCGGAAGCTGTACGCCGGCTCCCTCGGCCAGTAACGCAAGCAGAGCACCGCAACCCCAGAGTCGGACACAACTGGATCTAATGGTCAGGGGCCCCTTTACCTTTACATTTACCTTTACAATACAAACATCTAATAATGATGAGATTCACCCCAGTAGTCAAGAACATGGTCATAGCAGATACCTTGTCCTAAGCCCCAAAATGCAGTTGATGGTTACTAGTTAGAATAGGATGTCAAGGCTTCTATTTATACTGTGCGATGTTATTCTTTTTATTTTTTATTGAAAAATAAAAAGTAAATAATTACGAGTGCACAGAGTAAGATAAGACACAAAAAATGAAAATAATAATAATACCCATGTAGAAAACAAAACAGAACAACAAAAAAGCAAATTATATACATTACAAAAAAGAGAAAATATATTTTGGTAGTTAACCAGCCCTTAACCTAATATGACATTGTTCCTCTACCAGCATTTGAAAATCAGCATAATAAGATGAAGAAAGCTATTCACTCAGATCCAGAAGTTCAAAAAGTTTTATACTGTATCAGATTAGGTAAAGGTAAAGGTACCCCTGACCGTTAGGTCTAGTCGCGGATGACTGGGGTTGCGGCGCTCATCTCGCTCTATAGGCCGAGGGAGCCGGCATTTATCCGCAAACAACTTCCAGGTCATGTGGCCAGCATGACTAAGAGCAGCGCACAGAAATGCCGTTTACCTTCCCGCCGGAGCAGTACCTATTTATCTACTTGCACTTTGAGGTGCTTTCGAACTGCTAGGTTGGCAGGATATATCAGATTAGGATGGCTTAAACATCTTAGCAATGCTTCAGGGATGACTAGAATGTATTTTGATAACAATGAATTGGAAAGCCTAATAACAAAAGGAAACTTTACTGTTGTACCACAACCCATAACAACCAAATAGTATCAATAGTGGACATCTAAATTTGTTCGCTTTGGCATACCAGGAGGTGGACTTGTCACTGACAATGCAATCAAATTCATGGCAGAGGAATTCTGGTCATTCTGGATATTACCACTAGCTCAAGCGAGCAGGGAGCCAGGGTATGAGTACGAACTGCGAAGAAAATCTTGAAACTTCTATATTTCGCCTTTTAAATTCCAGATCTACACTACTGATAGCTTCCGGACTGTGGCTAGGAAGACAAATCAGAATACCTTCCAGCTCCAAAGACAAAACTCACTCTAAGGTGCCTTGACGTAGAAAATGTTGCTTCTGCAAATCACTAAGGTAAGAGAGATCAGGCACATAGTTGTATAGGGGGCGGAAGGTGCTTGGGCCCCTCAATATTGGTGGGCAGGAGACTGAGCCTCCCCAGTATTGAGGACCCGCCACCCCCCGCTGCCACAGTCGCAGAGGGCTCAGAGGAAGCCTTGGGGTCAGCAGCTGCCAAAGGGCCCACGTGCCTCCTAGGCGGGGGCATGATGCGTCATGGGACACGTCATGGGAAGGGGCGGGGTAAGTCGGCACCCCTGTTATGAATATTTTTGTAACTAGCACAATTCAATGTGAGGACAATCTCTACTAGAAGATCAAATTTGATTCAGAAAAGGCTTATTCTCTTGACTGTAATATTTTTAAACTTATTTTAATATTGTGGTTTTAATTGCTATAACCTACTCAGGGACCACCACATGGCTGGTAAGAAATCTAAATAATAATAATAATAATAATAATAATAATAATAATAATAATAATAATGGCAGATTTCAGCTACTGTTCAAGGAAAAGATGAACACTTAGATTGTATTCTGTTGAGACAAATGTTGAATACTTAATATAAACTGATATCTTCTTTTTCCCTTTCCCAGTCACCAAATGTCCAGGCAGTAACTAAAAACCCAGGTTTCTGCCTGAGCCATCTTGTAAGACGGACAGTATTCTTACTACACAAAACGCCACCCAGGGTTCATTTGGCACCATGTTTTTATGCAGAGTTCTGGGCTTTAAAGCTCTGTGTCCGGATGTTGGTGTTGGTGTTGTTTGTCCTGACACTTTCCCCAGGAAAACAACAATGCTTGGCTACGGAGCATTAAAGCATGGACTGGTGCCTGGGAAGTGCAGCACAAAAGGAAGTCTGGATGAGCCCTCACTCTGGTTGAGTTATTTGGAAGCCTTAAAGATTACCTAGTATTTCAACAGTACTGATTCAGTAGTTGTTTCTTTAAACCAGGAGTGGGGAACTGCAGCCTCAGGTAGGGAACCAGTCCTTTTTCTCCAACCCTGAGGACACTTCTTCAGCCATGCCCCCATCCCAGACCACATCCTATATCCTGCTCTGCACCCTCCTTGAGTGCTTTTGTTTTGCTAGAATGTGTCCTTTGGGACTGTGGCAGGGGAACAGGGGTACGGGGGAGCACACACCCCCTGCAGCATGATCCCGGTGGGGTGCCATCGTGGCTTCCCCCCACGCTGGGTGCCACACCCCCACAGGCAGCGTGCCATACCCCCAGGATGCGTGCCACACCCTTGTGGGCAGTGTGCCATGCTCCCGGGATGCGCGCCAGTCATGCCCCTGCCAGCTCTCTGCCCCCCTCCCAGAGCTTGAATTCTGCCACTGTGTGTGGATGCCTTTCGCTTGCCTAAATGAAGGATAGGAAGGAGTGTGTGTGTGTGTGTGTGTGTGTAGAGAAAGAAAGATAACTCAATTTTTGTGAAGTTGAAATATACCTTACTGTACAAAGGGTAGCGTCACATCCATTGCTCCACCTACTTTAGCCTCCGGCCCTAGTTACTACTGGCATGTGCTCCAAAGTAAATTGACCAAGAGGGAATGTGACTCTCAGGTTGTAAAAGGTCCTGCACCCCTGCAGTAAACGAAAGCAGGGAGATACTGTATGTTAAAATCTTCATCATAAAGTTTAGTTAGTAAGGTGACTAGTTTTAACTGGTTGTGCCAGGACTTTCCTGCTACTGTTCCGTTCTTGTTAGAAATAAACAATTAAGTTTGTGTCCAACTTCCCTACTGGTGTGTCCTCTAAGCTAGGGATGGGGGATCTGTGGACCTTCAGATGTTGTTGGCTACAACTCCCATAATCCTTGAACACTCTTTTCACTGCATGTATGCTTCAGGAATCTGCAGTTGGCCCCAACTTTCTGCCTATGCAGGGCACACTATGGCAGCAATGGGGGTGTACAAAGAGTCAGTTCTTACTGCCCAGGGCCACAGGAAGACTTTTATGTGCAGGAATAAATGTGGGTGTCCAGTTCATCCCCTACACCACACAGATAATGTCACTTGTTGGGCATTTCAGACAAATGGTCAGTCAGAATGGAGGAGAAAGATGGTGCAAATTGGAAATCTGCACAATTGAGCAGTGATACAGAATACCTACTTCACAAGTGATGTTACCTGCATGGTTGAGGGGACAGATGGCAGGGATTTTTCATTATAAAAAATGGGGGCACAGAGCATTGGCTAACTATTTCCTGCACAAAGTGGTAAAATCTTTCAGTGTGTGAAAGTCACAACATCAACAAATGCCATGAAACACCAAAAGTCACAACATCAACAAATGCCATGAAATAGCATGTTTAAAAATGAGTGCAAGTTTTGAACTAAAATGGGCAATGACTTGCAACCTTTTAAGCAGGCCAAGAGCGCTACAGATCTACAGTGCTGGAATCTTACAATTACAGAATTTCATACTGGCTTTTAACAACTTTAGGCCCTAACTAAAATCACCATCTATAATCCTCCGACAGTAGGAGGGATGGAAGAATGAGCATTCCTGAGTACCGCTTAAGATCTGAGTGTAATTCTAAATTTAACTTCCCCCCACTACCTTTTAAATACAGTAGTTAATATATAAAACCAAATCCTTCTGCATTGAAGGATTGAATGTAACACTATTTTACAAAAGTGCAATAGAATGATATGGTTTAACTATTGGCAAATACTTCTCACGTGATCCCTTGGATTATTTTAACATCACTATTCTCCTTGGCTATCCTGGGTTGGAACAGTCTCTCCCTTCCTGTCCTCAACTTAATTATTCTAACCAAAGAACAGGAGTCCTGGCAAGAGCAAAACTTTAAGCCTGGCTGTCAGAGGGACAATTAAGGTTCAGAAATCAACACTTCAGTTTCACTCTTGTCCTTCTGAGCTAACTGGATTCTCTTGGACTTCACTATCTACCACCTTTGCAGAGTCAGACAGATGTGGTAAAGCTGGCTTGGGTGCCTGAGCCTCTTTACACACACACCGGAGAACTGTGTAGGTGATGTGATCATGCAGCATTAATTAACATAGAAGAATTAGTATTCTGCCCACTACACACATTCAGCACAACAACTTCGCAGAACTCACATGCATATGAGCTGTCCATGCATAAACTCTTCAAAGCTGGGTCCATGATCATGTTTACAGGGTCTAGATCACACATATAATGTGTGTGCAGTTCTGCTGCTTTCCTCTAATGAAGTTGCCTCTGCGTGGTTTTAGGAGAAGCCAGAGACCTCTTGTTCTATTCTAAGATTCACTTTAGACCCCATAGACCAGGGCTGGGGAGCTTGTGACCCTACAGATGTTGCTGGACTCTGAATCTCATCAGCCTCAGTCCACATAGCCATGGTCAGCCATGATGGGAGTTGTAGTTCAGCAAGGTCTAAGGGCCCACCTGTTCCCTGTTCCTGCATCAAAAATGCCTTAAAATCTGAAGAAAATTTGTGTCTGTTAAATTTGATTTGTCATCTTTCTTGATAATATTTAATCCACAGTAAAACCCCAATATTTCCTTTATTTATTTGTTCACAGCTTTCACCAAAAAATAAACTTTTATAATAAAGATAATACAAAATGTTCTGTAAAATATTGTTGAAAGAACCAGTCATACTCAATTGTTTCCCCAGTTCATGGCTGAGATAGTAGAATTACCGTAATAAATAGGAGTGTCACATTCCCTCAAGTGACAGTCCTACAGTATGAAAAAATGCAAAATAAAATAAAAATAAGAAGACTCACCAGCTGAATCTGTTTGTATGCCAGGTTGATTTTCACACATTTTGACAAATCCAAGAGAGAAATTTTCTCCCTAAAAAGTGAACCCTGGCTTCAGAGGATGTTGCTGCTCTGTGGGTTGGTGACGGCACCTGTACTGATTCAAAGACTCTTATTAGGAGTCTTATTAGGTTGCATTAAAAGGATTAAATGAGCAGGGTCTTAGTGGCATAGATTGCTCCATTTCATTAAACAAGACAAGAAGCTGCTTGAGGAAACCATAGGTAAAAGGTTCTTCTTTAGGCTCTTACCCTGCGTTATTTATGGTCCACGTAACTGTGATAGCATTTAGTCCAGTGGGGTAATAACAATTGTGGAAGAGCTGAAGTTTGTGGGTTGTTATTATTATTTGAGATGACTTGGTGAATGGGGTTTTCTAATGTTCAGGTGGATTTTACTAGCAACTCTTCTTTCCCCCCGAGAGTTGTGGCGTGAGCATGATTGCTCTCTAATACACAAAGAAATTAGATGTTTGGGGCTGCAATCCAAACCCCTTTTTGCACTGGGCTGAAGTGAGAGTGGATTGGGCAGAGGGGCACCCTTGATGCCCTCTGCCCACATGGTGATGCTCATGTCACTGTGCCAGCACAAAGTTCCCTTTTCTGTCCCTTCAGTGTGTGGAGAAGTGGAAATGCTTGGTGGTAGAATCCTGCAGAATGCTCCATGGCGTTCCAGGGGTGAGGAGGGGTTGAGTCTGCCTGGGATCTGCTTCAGGCTGGTGCAGTGATCTGTCTGTGGCCCAGCTGGCATACACAGTCTGTCTGTTAAGCCCTACTATTTTCTCTCTATAAAAAAATGCAGGCCATAATACTTTCTTTGGCAAACCAGCTATGTTTGCAGACAACCAGATGTCAAGTATTTCGTATTAAAATATATATTAGCAGTTCTGCCAGAGTTTTCTGCTTTATTTGAAAAACCCTACACATGAAAATTCTGGGGGCTATAAGATAGTTCAGATCTTCTGTTCCAAAGGTGGAAAAAGAGGTCCGATCTTGCAGGGCGAGATCTGACCTTGGAAGGCTGAGGTCCATGGCTGTAGGGTTATGCACTGAGGCTGCAACCCAATACACACTGACCTAAGAACAATCACCCACTGCAAGGTTATGAAGAGGGATAGCAGAAATGAGCATGCTAGCTCTTCCATCTCTCCATTGCCATTTCAACTGTTGGAAGGTGACTGTATGAAAAATTTGGGTTTGAAACACATGGGGAGTCCTTACAGATACAAAAGGCCCCCTGCCTCAGACCATCACTTTCTGCACACTGTCAGGTGACTGAAATGGTGGAGCGTGGCAGCAGTGCACTCATATCCACTGTCCTCTCACATGTTGACATTTCTGCTTTCATAACACCTGAAAAGGACTTCAATGGGCCTTACTTCAGAGTAAACATATATAAGATTGACTTGTAAATCTTATTTATTTATTTAAGCTGTTTTTATATCACTTAATTGATGATGCTTTTAAGTGGTGCACATAAAATATACAGCGGATAAGATCAATTAAAATTAATCATAAAAGCAGAAAATCTTTTGGAAAATCTTGCAGGTTTCTCACATATATAGCTTTGTTGCCTAAGTTTAGACTACAGCGCAATGTTTCCAACTCAAGATGAGTAACTTCCAAAGAATCATAAACTCCATTTCCTATTCTACAGTCCTAGGCATCTTATATTTCTGATTAACAAGAAAAGCTCCCTATGAAGAGTTACAATGCCAAAGAAGAGAGCTAGCCATAGCCCTTTTATTTCACAAAACACAAGTCTTTGATGTTGTGGGCCATAATTTTCCCTGACTTGAAAAATAATTGGTGTTTAATTTCCCTCTGTTGCAACATTTCATTCTGATCACAGGAGGGAGAAAAAACTCTTAATGTTCACAGTCTCATCTTGTACTTTTACACTGAGCAGAAAACAAAAACTCTGATCAAAGTAATGGCCAAAATAAATTCGAAACCTAGTGAATTGCCTTGCCATTCTGGTGCGCAGCTTTAAAATATGGATCTGCCAGAGTAAGAGGATAAATATAATAAAATAATCCAGATGATGTTACAGTATTAAGAATCTGACCATGTGGGCCCCAAAAGTTGGAATCTGAGAAAATAAATAACCTGAGCCATTTTAGTGTGTACCTCAATGCGCCAAGCGAAATTCCAAATTTATCCAAAAAGAGTTCACCTACAGGTATCTCTCATTCACGTCTTACATTCATCAGCTGAGTGGACAACTCCCATGAATGAGGCAAAATGGCTTCAAACCATGGGTGGACAATAGCCATGGCAATTTCCTGTGAATCTTTCACCTTGTGTGAAAATTAGCATGTGTGACAAGCACATACATCATAGAAACCAACTCCTAGGGGCTGAGGTCCCTTCAGCCCACCCCCAATAAAATATCTGATGGCACTATCCCCCTCCCCAAGTTGATGTGCATTTCCATTCAAATGGTGTGTGTGTGCTGTGTCATGTGATCGATTATGCGGGACAGGGCTAACCTGGGCCCCCCAATATTTTATTCAAGTTGGCACTCCTGACACACGTATCTCTTTGCTCTGTGTATAGAAGGAAGCCCCAATTTCCAGCAGGTTCTCAGCACGAGTCAAAATAAACACAACTTATGTCATGGTGTCCTTTGGGAGGAAGAGCAGGATATAAATTGAATGAATAAATATAAATATATGAATGTGATATCCTCAAGGAAGACTTTAGCAATCTGAATTGCTATGGCTCTCAGCATAAGCATCTTTTCTGGACAAGGCAGAAAGAGAGAGAAATCTGATAATGGAATCTATTCCATCAAAGTTCAAAAAGAACACAAACATTTTTTATGTATGCCACTACAGCTGCTAGGATTTTGATAGCTAAAAACTGGAAAACTGAAGAATTACCAACAGTGGAAGATTGGCAAATGAAGTTGATTGAATATATGGAACTCGCAGAACTGACCGCAAAACTCTGAGACCAGAGGGAGGAAATGGTAAAAGAGGATTGGAAGAAATTCAAAGATTATTTGAAACGACGTGAAAAGATAGACATTTGAAATTGAAATCAGAAGGACATTTTAGGCTACAGTATTGTTAGAAGTTAGTTGAAAATAGGATATAAGACGTAGTTAGAATTATGTAATGTGGATTTTATTAGGATTATAATAGAGTTAAATGTTGATTAAGGTTTATAATGATAAGAATAGGTGAGAAAGAAGATTTTATAATGTTACAAAGTTACTAAAGAAGATTAGAAATGAACGCAGAAGAGAGGACGTGAGGAGGTCCCAATATTATGTTATGATTATGATAAAGATAGTTAGAATTTTTGTATTTTTTGTATTTTTGTAGTTTTTCTTTTTTGTTTGTGGTTGTTGTTGTTTGTTTTATTGTATTTTGTATGGTTTGTTTTATTGGAAAATTTAATAAATTCTTCTCAAAAAGAACACAAACCAAGGGGAACAAAACTACCAAACTGATGAATAAAATCGTAAGATGCCAGCTAGAATGCCATAGGATACACCAGAAATTCTAGCAAAGCTCACACTTAGGTGCTATAATGTTAAAAATCTACACTGGAGATGAATTCACCACTTAAAGCGCATTCTCCAAATCCCCAGTTTCTTTAAGCAATCCTTATATGGCTGGGAGAGCCATATAAGGCTTTCCTTCTTTAGCATGCTGGTGGTGCTAGGCCCAGAGGCCCTTGGGAAATGTAGTTTTGCCCTGGTGCACTACTAGCGTGCCACACAGGGGGGAAAGAAAAGATCTCCCTCTTTCCCTTTCTCCATGGCTAGAGCACCACTGCTGGTCTAACAAGATCAGGGGTGAATTTATATTGACTCAGAAATAAACTGAGCAATTTCTCTTTTGTGGGGGGAAAGGCTTTGCCTATTTCTGCCTCAGTCCTGACATGAACCAGCGGGTCATTGCCCATCTTTAATAAAAGGGCAGCAGACATTTTTGTTGTCATAGAATAAAAATCATTTTAAATACATGTATATTGATAATCATAGTTTGTAAAAAATAATCCACCAGATAAAAGGGTACCTTGCAGCCATTTCTATATAGACGATGCAGCACATGGATCAAGCTGGATTCTGTACATACAGTCTGTTCTCCCTGTAGTTGAGTGACTTTTGCAGGCTTCTATTTTAAAGGCAATGCACCCATCTCTGCTGGAGTAAAGCTTTAAAAGGGACCGCATAGGCCAGAGTGAATTCTATGTAAAATTTAACATAGCTCTACTTAAGATGAGAAAATGGTGCTAATTTTCACCTGAAACTGGCCTTTGCTTCTTCGTCTTTTTCTTTCTTTCTTAAAAGATCTACAGAACTTTTCTTGAAGGGTGCACATTCCTTGACTGACTTTAGTATGCCAAAGGAAATT
The DNA here is from genome assembly GCF_009819535.1 of Lacerta agilis. Classification (NCBI taxonomy): domain Eukaryota; kingdom Metazoa; phylum Chordata; class Lepidosauria; order Squamata; family Lacertidae; genus Lacerta; species Lacerta agilis. Next base: position 58,926,789 of record NC_046322.1, read on the forward strand.
CAGTAGCAATGTCTAGAAACCTTGTGCAATTTTAAAAGATAAGTGCTTTCATTGTGGGAAGCAAGCATTATCCTTAGGGAATGTCATCAGATGAACTTGGTGGACTTGCTCTCTCTGTATCTCTTGCTGTTTTGTATTACTTCAGCCATGCAAACTCCAAGAAACCTTCTAAGTGTCCCTTTTTTACTGTCTTCCTTGTAAGCATAAGTGCAAAGAATAGTTTCGGTTGCAAGTCTTGTAATTGTGACATCTAAGTTGCTGCAGCTCTTGGGACATTTGAGCAAAGTGAGTCAGGTTCAGTCTTTGTAGGAGGTTAAGTTGTAGCAAATGAGACACTACCTCCTGGCTTAGATGAAATTCTATACCAATATGCCTATGGCATGATCTCCGTCAATGCTGAGGAATTACATCTGGCAGCCAAGGAACAAGCAAGGCAACATGTCTTTCCTGAATCCTATGAATGGTGCTGCTGAGCAAAAATGGCCTTCTAGAATTATCCATACTATTGTGGGAAGAGGGAAGGCATTTTGTTGATACATAACCACCTGATCCTTAAGATCTTGGTTGAAGGTCAGGGCTGTGCAGGTACATCAGCAAATCCAATCTGGTGCCCCAACCTGTGGGGCCACACAGACTTCCCTGCTGCCAGGGGTGTCAATTCCTGGGGGCGTAGCTCTTTTAGGGCCTTCCAGTATTTTTGGGAGGGGGCTGCTGCCATGTCCAAAAAATCAAGGGACAGAGGAGGCCAAGCACAGAGCCAAGTACAGTGTGGCTTCAGTGGCCAGCTCGTCCTCCTCCTGCTCCTGCTGTTGCAGAGGGGAAGGAGGGTCGAAGCAGCCCCCTGCCAGTAGCAGGAGAATGTGGAGGAGGAGCATCTGGCCATTGGAGCCATGTTGCTGCTGTGTGCAGCTCCACCCCTGGGGGCCATTTATGAACCTCCTGGGCTATGGGTCCTGCCCCAAAGTTGCACTACTGGTTCAAGTTGCACTCTAGCTGCAATACTGATCATTAAAGGGAGATTCAAATGCCTTCCCCGCTTTTTAAAAAAGTAGGGATAAATGGAGAACCACCATGTTGCTGCAGACTCCTTGGAGGGCAGGTGGCATATAAAGGTAGCAATTAAATAAGGTAGCAATTAAATACATGGACACCCTTAGACTTCTAAAAATTATTTTCTTCACAAATCCATAAAATCTGGCTACAGCATTGCTTGTCTCCTGCATCTGGCTCCACAAGTGTCCTAGTGACTGCCATATTTTGTTGTAGCATGCCTTCTACTCTGAGTCAGTAGGTCTGACACTTGCAGAGGCATTCAAGAATGGCCAGCCTCCATGCAAACATTTGCTAGAGCAAAGAACAGAGTCAGTGTGACAAACTCACACCCTTCTACTATAGTCACTCCTTTCAGACACAGTTCCCCCAGTCTCTGGTTTACTACTGTAGAACAGAATCAGCCACACGACACAAGCTTGTTGTATAGGCAAACTGTATGTTAATGAATTGACTGGTATTCTTGGGCAATTCTTTATCATTCACATGGGTGTAGAGTCAAAGACAGGTACACAGGTGGCGCTGTGGGTTAAACTACAGAGCCTAGGGCTTGCCGATCAGAAGGTTGGCGGTTTGAATCCCCACAACGGGGTGAGCTCCCGTTGCTCGGTCCCTGCTCCTGCCAACCTAGCAGTTCAAAAGCACGTCAAAGTGCAAGTGGATAAATAGGTACCGCTCTGGAGGAAAGTAAGCGGCGTTTCCGTGCGCTGCTCTGGTTCACCAGAAGCAGCTTAGTCATGCTGGCCACATGACCCAGAAAAACTGTCTGTGGACAAACGCCAGCTCCCTCAGCCTATAGAGCAAGATGAGCGCCGCAACCCCAGAGTTGTCCGCAACTGGACCTAATGGAGTCAAAGACAGAAACACAAACATGCAATACAAACAGTAGTTTCCCGAAAGAATTCTGAGTGTGCCTGTGGAAGATTTGACTAAGTCTAAAACCAAATGTCATCATTCACACTCCTGCAATCTCAATGGGAGTAGTAAATCTAGCAAGGTAAGTGATTATGCTAATTTAATACATATCATCCATTCAGATTGTCACATGGGGACATGGAGGCTAGCTCTCCTGGTGGCTATTAGTAAAGATAGCTAATTGGCAATATAGTGTTCAGTTACAGATGCTTGAGGAAGTCAATCTTTATGAATTCCTGAACAAATGACTAATGTGCAGATTGGAACTCAGCTATCCACTGGATTTCACACCCCTCTGAATGTTGCAATGCAGTTCTCAGCAGCTTAAGTGGATCAAATCATGCATTAAAATATGTATTTTGAGGGGAAAATACACATTTAAATGTGATTCTACGTATTTTGAGAGGCAGTATGTGTGTAAATATGTATTTTGAGAGGAAAAAAATTAAATTCACAAATTAATGCAGAACTGGAATGGAACTGTTCCATCTTTAAATATGCATTTTGTGAGAAGATACAAATTTAAATAAGCATTTTAAGAGGGTGGGTTTACTTGAAACTTCACAGATTAATGTGCAGTCAGAATGGAATGGAGTTATGGGTAGAAATGTGAAGAGTTGCATATCCCAGTGTTCACTGATAGCATGCCTTCCAGAACAAGATGTTGGAGGCAGACTATGACAGGGTGGCAATCATGCACCACTTTTGAGGTTCCAGAAGAATCTGGAACCTCATTGTTAGAAAGAGAATACTGGGCTTGGGGTCCTTTAAGTAGAAAAAAAGACAATTGATTTCGGCCCAGATGCTGCCGTACCCATTACATCAATGTATTTCAGAAACTGAAACTATGGGAAGCACAAATTAGATGCATGACAACTGCCACACTGGAAGCTCTTTGTGATGACACAGAATTGTAGAGTCACCTAGTCCAACCCCCTGCAGTGCAGGAATCTCCACTAAAGAGCCCATAACAGATGGGCACCCAGCCTCTGCTTAAAAATTCCAAGGAAGGAGAGTCCCCCATCTCTCATGGGAGTCTGTTCCACTGCTCTTACTGTCAGAAAATTCTACCCCTCCTCGCCCACAGCTGGAGCTGGAAAAAACAAGCTTGCTCCATGTGATAACCCTTTAGATATCTGAAGATGGCTGTCATGACAAGCCTCTGGCAGATACACCTGAAGTAATGTATGTGTTGTGTGGACATGCAAGCCAAATAAGCAACAGAAGCAGAGGAAATTGTCCCCAGCAATTACCTGTGCATTTCCTTATCTGAGTTGTCATTTACAGTGATGTGGATAGGAGTGGAAGCCACATGATTAAAGCTGATTTGGGGGATACTTTCTGACTGAAGTGAGCTTTGGAGGAAAAAGAAAGGCACCCTGGCTGCCAGATTGCAAGGTCAGCTGCAAAAGAAAGCATCACTGCTGGGTTTCTAATCTCGAGTCTTGTGCTCATTAATAATACAAAATACAACATCAAACCTTTCTAAAACAAGAAGCCAAGAACTTCACTTTAATCACTCTGTCAGCACTTCTTGTTTGCGCTCCCAGAGACCAAGACTGCGCTCGGCGACAAAAAGAGTGCATCCATTTTTTAAGTCATTCTTCTAAACACACCAAAGGCTTCTGTTTCGAAGTGCAGCCAGTGAATAATGCATGCGAAGGCCAACTTTTGTTAATGTAAGGAGGGAAGGAAGAGATTTTAGCTGACTGAAAGGTCACTGCTGTGGTCTGGGAAATAAACTTAATTGGGAAGATGTAACAATAAAGGTAATTGTATTTTGCAGCTTTCTCAAGCTATGATCTCTCAGAGTGCACATAGGCACACACACACACACACACACCCTGGTTTCATTAAATGGTGAAGTTGTGGAGTTTTTTGCAGTATATGGTAGGAAAATGCATGGGACCCACAATTTAACTTGTATCTGTGCATTTAAAAAAGTTTGGAGTGTCCAAATCACTCTGTACACTCGCCATTGCTGTCTTTGTTTCAGGTTCAAGGTCACTCCATATAAAACAAAGCTCTGTGTTCTCTCAGTCACTATGGAGAAGAATCAAGAGGAGCTATAACTTTCCCTTTTTGGACAAAGTGGATGAAACTTACTGGCAAATGGGCCTTTTCAGAGGGAATTAAGTCTTCCAAATTGCAGGCAAATGGGTTTAGGAGCTTGGGGACAGGGAGTAAAAGGGAATTTCCTTTCCCCCATACTCCCTTATGATGGGAGGAGTGCAGGAATTGTCTCTTTCTTACTTTAAAGTAATTAAGAGGTGGATGAGGGATGTGTATTATTGCTTGTGCATTTTAAGATTCCTACTAGTTATATACCTGCAGGTGCAAGCAATTAGGCTAACAGGGGTGAGGAGATGGCCTTTATAGCAGTGGCCCCATGCTTATGTAACTCTACTCCAGCTGAGTTTGTATGGCTTCATAACTGCAAGCCTTCAAAGGGGTACTAGAGACCTACGTAAATGTTCCAAATGTTTTTTCTTTAGAAGTATATTTCACTGCCCTTAATTTATTGCACAACCTTTCTACACTGCTTAATTGCAATAAAATATTTAAGCAGTTTCAAAAAAGAGCTAGTGTGGAATTATTCTGTTCATTTTAATGATTTTATCCGTCCAAGTTGAGTGGTTTTATTTGTTGCTATTTTTATGTTGCTGCTTTCCAATGTTATCCAACAACAACAAACCTTGGCTACGCGCAAGTATGCGTAAATCATACAAACAAACGTAACCAGCTGATAAATGATAAATGATCATTCCAATGTCACATAATTTTAAAATGCTAATCAATGCACATGCAATATGTCCACACTAAAACTTCTGTTTGCTCTGATTCTTTGTGGGAACATCACGTTTATACTTTGACCTTGGACTGTTACGATACTACATACATCATCGCCAGATTATGCTTTATCATCTTTGGAACTATCATTTGATTTGAGGGGATGGCACTGGACCTGTTGTATCCTCACTTGCATCTCCATACATGAACTTTCACATATTATGGAGTTTTAGTGTGGACATATTGCATGTGCATTGATTTATTTTGGTTTATATTATATCATATATCGGATTTGGTCTATCTGCATGTTTTTTGATTAGCATTTAAAAATTATGTGACATTGGAATTATTATTTATCATTTATCAGCCGGTTATGTTTGTTTGTATGCTTTCCAATGCTTTCCAATGTCCCAGGGATGAGACAGGGCTTTGGGGTTTTCCCCATATGTAACACCCACTTCATCAAGAAATCTTTGGATATCCTTCTTACTTCTCTCAGGAGGATACTGTCACCCTGTGTGTAGGGTCCATGCTGCTGCAATGATTCCCTTCTCTAAGCATCATTTGAGTGGTGGATGGATACAACATCACAGTAATCTTCCAAGGCACACTTCTGCCCTACTCACAAGTAGGGTAACTGAGAATTCTGTTGGAACCAGAAATGACTGGAAACTGACACAATTTGCACAATTTGCATGTTGTTCTGAAGTCAGAATGGAAATCAGGCAAGCAAATATGAATGGTATTTGTTTGTTTGTTTATTTTTGTCTGCAAATGTTATGTAAATAATTGTGTTATTTTCTGCATATATTTTTTTTACATTTTCCTACCATTGAAATGCATTGAAATTAAGTAATTAATTATGTTTCAACTATAGGAGATAGCTATGAATAAGAAAGGTTTTATTGGAAACCGAAATGTGATGGAATGGAAACAGCGCAGATTGTGATGAACACAGAATGAGATGGAAATCAGTGCCTCCTTCCACCTCTACTCATGGCTCAAGGCACATCAGTGTGTCCTGTTGACACCCAGTCTGGGAATCAAGAGAACAACTTTCTATTTTCTCTAACTTTCTATTTTCTCTGCTTTTCAAAGCTATCATTATGCACAGTGCAGTAGCAAAACACACACATTTATTGTTGATTTTTATTATTATTGCTAAATCACTTTGGGATGTTTTATGGGAAGCATCCATAATTGGGGGGGGGGGGACGACAGGCTGCTAGGGAGGACTGGGATCATGTCCCCACATGGACATATGTCAACCTTGAGCCAGTTCTCTTAACCATGCTCCCAGGTTGTTATAAGGGGAGGGGGAATAAATATTCCCATGGAGTATTCTTGTTCACTGTTTCAGTCAGCCATGATACTCACGTTAACTCAAGGACTAAATTCAGAGTGTGCTGAGGGAGAGGACTGTACACAGGACAGTGAAGGGAGCCACTCTTCACTGCAACAGTTTTAGAAATTAGGTTAATTAAACATGCTTGTAAAACCTTAGAAATAAGATTAATTAAACTGGGCTGGGATTCTTCTCCTGAAAGTCACCCTGCCAGCAATCATGAGTAGAGGTTTGGAAAATGCAATGTCAAGGTGGCTCCTGGTACTTTGTCTATCTGTCTCCTAGGGGTGTTTTTTTCCCTTCACTGTGGCAGTTTGACTTCCCTGCAAAATCTTATGTGGAGGTGGCTCACTTGTACGTAGTTCCCAACCTGATGGAACAGAAGGAGTCTTGTGAAATGAGAGGAAGAGGCTGATGGGTCTCCTAAACATTGTAGAAAAATCTGGATTCATCTTGCTGGATGGGTACTACCATTGTAGAAGGTGGGACCTGTTAGTGGAGGCTCACCAAAGCCAAACATACATTCTGCCTTATGTTCATGATAATCACACACAAATCACACTGGGAACTCTCCAGGAGTAAGTCTGAGAATGGTTTATCCCATCAAAATCTTAAGGAACTAATCAGTTGCCAAGGGTGACTTGCGGCATTGTGAAAAATCAAAGAAAAGCTCTAAATTGTACATTAGCAGTAATGGCAATACTTTTCATTTATAGAATGCTTCCAAGTAGCCCTAAACTTTGCAAAGGACTTGATGCATTTATGTGTGTGATAAATGAGAGTCAATGCTCCAAGCACCCCTAAAACAATAGGGATTGTAATAATTATTACCACAGGTTATAATTATAGTTGATTTGATTTGTGGAATGAAACAGAAGTGCAATACAAAAAAAAGAGGGGGGGGGCGAAATAAGATGAGGCACTGAAGATAACTGAAAGTCTTCTATGTCTCAGGTCAGGCAGTATCTGAAGGATCCAAAGAGCTATTTCCCTGCTTTAGAGGGCAGAACCCACACCCTTGTCCATCCATGTATCCTGACTGTAATCTATTTTAAAAGAAGTTAATGGGCACAAGGAGATGCTCTTTGAAAAGAGCTCCCTTGGAAATTGGGAACTAGTTGTGCAGTTCTTTGAAGACAGGCTAAAGCATTTCCATGGCTCTTGGAGACTCTCTCTCTGTCCACTACACACACATATGTAAACACAGAGCTTCTCATACATGTATCAACTCTGAATCACCTGAAATGAAATGCCCTTCTGTTAGTCATGCCTATTAATTTCAATGGGTCTACTCTGAGTAGGAATAGTATTGGATTCAGTCTGATGATTCTAGATAATAAACTACAGGTTCTCACAAGTTGGTAGTTAAACAAATAATCCAGTGAGGAAAGTATAATGAGAATCATAATAACATCCTCTAGGTATCTAATTCTAACAAGTGTGATTCTCTGACAATGTACAAATTTCATTCCTGCTTCCTAGTGAGGAAAAACTTAATTTCCTAGACAATATTTTTTTTTTAAAAAAAAGAACTTTAGAACAATCAAAATATTATTCCTCTTCTCTTTTTTCTAACCAGTAGATTGTGTATGACCATGGTAAAACACTAAGCTACTTTCTATAATATTCTTAAATCCTTAAATTATAATCACATTACCGTTGTGAGAAATAGCATCTTTATTAAAATGTCTTAATGGTGTGCTTATAATGACCTTTCATTCCATATTTTAATGCTCATTTAGAGGAGGGAAAATATAGTCCTTTAAACCAGATTCTCTTTCTGCACCATTCTTATGCATAATGCAATTACAATGACTTTCTGCACCTCCAAAGTGCTAACATTTTCTATAACTGCAGAGGGGAGAAAAACATCCTGAATTCAAAGTACTGTACATGACAGACAGATCTTAGTACTATATCTCTTATTGCTTAAAATGATAGTGAGTAACAAGAGACTGCACTTGCATTTTCATTTTGGGTGGTTATACCTTCCTTATTACCCATTCCTAGCTTCACATTTCACTGGACATAATGATTTCTTATCATTCAGTTGAAAAGATCCAAGGGAAGCTGTAATACTAGGCTTAGTAAGAAGCATCCAGGCAGCAGAAACATAATAATACCAGCAAACAGGTGCCAAACTATGGCACTCTGACAGTCTCTGATAAGGCACTCTTAGTGGGTACAACTTGGGTTGATATATCCAAGAGAAGAAAGGGAACTTTAAACCCCCACATACATGCACACACACACACACCCCAGCAACCACTTGGTTCAGTTCCTATTACTTTTCCATTAGTATCTGCTGGACAACAAAGAGTTATCCTTCCCTTCCCAACTGGTATATTTTTCTTTGGCAATGCTGAGGGGCAGGGAGTTTCATTAATATATAGTTATGTATTTGTGTGTGTGTGTGTGTGTAAACCACTCTTTCCCTTTCTTTCCTCTACCAGTAGATCTACCTGGAAATCTTTATAACAAAATTCTCTCTTCTTCTCTCTCTACTTCATCGATCTAATGCTTTAATTGGCAGTCAGTAATGTCTGATGCGAAAATAATGGTCTTTTAAATACCTGGGAATGAAAAGCAAATTAAGTTAGCACAGTGTAAGAGGCAAGTAATTACATCATGTCAATTCTGTTTTATACAGTTTAGTCTTTAAACAGCATGCACAAAAAAAGGACATGTCTGGGAGAAAATATGAATCCCATTTCTTCAGGTGACTCAGATGCTTTTTCCTCAGTAAGGAAAGGGGATTATTACACCTAACAGCAGGCTTTTAGCTGAAATGTGTCTCAAATGCAGCTGCTAACGCCATTAGTTTGTGTATATTTAAAGATTTCCCGTCCTCCCATCACTTTGAAGTGTCAACAACCAGAGGTGCTAAGATGGTCCTCACTGATTGGATTGGGAAATGCTTTGTGTTTGAAATAAGAATTTCAGCCCCTATAACTATGAGAAAACAGAAGTATGAGTATGAAAAATGAAAACAAAAGAAGTAAAATGAGAAAGATACATTGAAATGGGCATTTTGTGGCAATTTTGTAAGCTGGCACATGATTTCTCTGGAGACCCTTCAGAATATAAAGAAAAAGCTTTTACTGGCTCAGGATAGGGAGGGATGCCCTGGTAATCTACCAGATGCAATCTCTGATATGGATATTAGCATTTTCCTGGTGCAATCCTGCACAGCCCTGATGTCTGATTATACCAGATTTAATTTTGATTGGGGGTGGTGATCAAACTCTTAGTGGAAATCTCTGCAGAAATAAAGGGAATGTTTTGCACACTTTTAGCTCATGTCTTGGGTCACTAGATTTTCTGCACTACTATGACACAGAACACACATCATTTGCTTAATTACGTGTCATTATTTGTTAATTACACCTGTCAGGAACTTGTGATTGACCTCAGCGGCAAAGCAAAGATCACCTCTGCGGAATGGCTCCTAGTCTCAGGGATCTGGGAATGACAGTCAGAGAGAAGGTCGCACCTTTTGGCTCATACTCCTGTACCACTGGATTGTTTTTGTTCTCTCTCTTTGTATCTCCACTCCATTTGCATGAGAAACCAATTGCATTTTGCCTTGTCCACAAAGCCTTTTCCTAATACACCTTGAGGCCTGGTGTGTGAAAAAGATGGGGCACAAATATGATAATGATAATTAATAATAATAATAATAATAATAATAAAGCTTATATTTTATTCTTTTCCTCCTCAGAATGAATCAGGTACCATAACAAACCCCTTCTTATTCTCAAATAATTCTTGTAATTTTTTAAGTTCAAAACAGGAGCTGGTGTAGTGTAGTGGTTAGAGTATCAGACCAGGGTTCAAACCCCCACTCAGCCATGAAGCTCACTGGGTGACCAGTCACTCAGCCTAACCTGCCTCCCAGGATTGTTGTGAAGATGGAGAGGAGGAGAACCATGTATGCCAACTTGAGCTCTTTGAAGGAAATATGGGATATAAATCTAAAGATAAATAAACAAGCATTTCCACACTTGTTTGATCCCAGATCCCATAGTTCCTTCCAAAACAAGGGATGCTGGGAAGGAAATATGGTGAGAATATTAACAACATAATGCCAGCAACTTCAGATCCAATATATGGTGGGAAATAAAAAGTGAAGCATCATCATATCATCCCACAGGCCTAGATTACATGGAATCTGGAAGTGGAAGCATGCCAGAATAGGTATTTTTTTTAGCTCTTGATTATATTCAAAAAGCTTTGGGAAGAATAAAGTCACTATCGTATTTATTGTATGTGACAAATTAGACCTTCAGATACTCTTTGCCAGACTCATTGACTTCCAAGCATGGCAGCAATGGTTAACTACAAAATGAGTGCTTGACCAAATTTTACTGACCATTTTAGTTTAAGAGAAATGACCCTAACACAAAATAAATAGAGCTGGAATTAAGTTATAAAAGCATAGTTCAAATTCAGTGCCAGTGACTGTTCACAACATAAATTCTCATTACATTTGAGTTTTTCACCTTCTATATCCCAAAGAGAGTTTACTAATGTTTTACTCTTGCAGTGCTTCAATTCCCTAATTGGGCATTAAGATTATTTAAGGTATAAGCTACATTACTGGACTTACTGTCTTTTTAGTTACTTGTCCACTCAGAAATAAGTCCCCTATAATTCAATGGGAACTACTCCTAGGGAAGAACCGCATTTTTCAGTGTATAAGACGCACCCATGTATAAGACGACCCCTATTTTTTTAAACCCAAAATTAAGAAAATGCACTATGCACTATCTGTGTATAAGACGACCGCTTATTTTAAACTTCAAAAATTTAGGAAAAAATATAGTCTTATATATGGAAAAATGTGGATGTCTATATGTTGTACAAGGTTGCACAATCCTACACCGAGAGAAGTCAAGCCAGTAAAATATTACCATTTCATCTCTTATACAAATTCACACTTCATTGATGGTGTAATCTCAGAACAAATTATTATTACAGGAAATAAATATTTACAAAAGATAAATAATTAATAAATATGCACATATGAAACTTCTTATTAATTTGCCCAACAGTCCTACAGTTGTTTTGTTCATTTTATCCTCCTCACTATTGAAATGGAATACCAAATGATCTTAACACAAAAACATTACAATGATTGGATAGACACTGTCTGCCAAATAGGTTTTCATTACATTTTGCTGTTTTTAGCGCTCTGCATCTAATATCCCCAGGCATGAGAATATATCTAATCTGATCTATAATTTATTGCTATATTTATAGCTATCTCACCACAGATCCATTCTCCATATTCACTATTACGTGCAAATTGCAACAGATATGTTAGCAGTGCCTATAAAGAAATCAAACAAACAACATCTATACTGTCTTTATAAATTAGTGTGTCAGTCACTAGCAGATTTTGAAGTCAAAACAAAATATAATAAAAAATTCCTTCCAGTAGCACCTTAGAGGACCAACTAAGTTTGTTCTTGGTGCTTTCATGTGCATGCACACTTCTTTAGATACACTGAAACAGAAGTCACCAGACCCTTATATATAATGAGAGGGTGGGGAGGGGTATTACTCAGAAGGGTGGTGGGAATGGGTGATCAGCTGATAGGTGTGGAAAACCGTGACTGTTAATGACTGCAATTTTTACAGGGTCTTACAGGGAAAGGCAAGGGGTAAGATGGCTAAAGATAGCTTTGTCATGTATAATGAGATAAGAATCCAATGTCTTTGTTCAGACCAGGTCTCTCCATGGTTTTAAGTTTGGTGATTAGTTGCAATTCAGCCACTTCTCTTTCCAGTCTATTTCTGAAATTTCTTTGTATTAAGACAGCTACTTTGAGATCTTTCATAGAATGTCCTGGGAGATTGAAGTGTTCTCCTACTAGTTTCTCTGTCTTGTGATTCCTGATATCAGATTTTGAAGTATTATACAGTGGTACCTCGGTTTATGAACTTAATACATTCTGGAAGTCCGTTCTTAAACCAAAACCATTCTTAAACTGAGGCGTGCTTTCCCTAATGAGGCCTCATGCCGCTGGTGCCTTTCCACCATTCAGATTCTGTTCTTAGACCAAGGTAAAATTCTCAAACCAAGACACTATTTCCAGTTTTGCGGAGTTTGTAAACCAAATCGTTCTTAAACCGGACTGTTCTTAAACCGATGTACCACTGTATTGCCTGTGTACTTACTGCCTCAAATGCATTCTTAATAGGGACCTGCCAGTTGACACAGAATTGTACATATTTTTCAGCTCCCCTGATATCCAGATGTAAGAATGCATTGCTCTGAAATGCCATGCAGATGTATGACACTCTCTTCTAGGTAACTTAGGCTCCACAAATGAATCAATGGCTTACACTCATCCATATGCAGTTTATCATCACTGACAGATATAAAAAGGATAACAGTCTTTATGTGATAACTATGCAAATATAATGCCAGAAAGACTGAAATTAACTTTTAACGCAGTCTTTGAAAAATTCATTTGGAACCCTGAGTACAGGCCAACACCTTGAATAAGCATTGCTTATATAAAATATGAGGGAGCAGAAAAGCAGTATTTAGAATCTCCTGCGAGTCTCTGTACAAGATTTGCTAGAGCTCAGGTTTCATGGCATTTGGGGAAAGTGACGTTCTGATCGCATTAGCAATCAGAGGCCTTTTAAGTTCACGCTGCAGTTCTAAATTCTAATGCAGTGGATGCTGGCTAGAGCTTCCTGCACTGTTGGAAGCATGTAGCTTGTAAATATTAAAGAAATATATAGGATGCTTCACACGTACCATACAGGTTTCTGATACAAGGTGCTGGCACCGGAAAAATCTACTTGGCAATGCTCCTACAAAATCCACTATCAACGGTGGTTACAAAGGAACAAAAGCATACTTATGTAGCCTTGTCAAAGACTAGCCTAGCAGGAAAAAACCCAAATAGCGGGCAGATCTGCCCTCCCAACACCAGCATTGGTGCAGCCAGAGAAGGCTGCATTGGGACAGGATGGCTGGGAGGCTAGGGCTGTGCAGGTCTATTAGTGGAGTCAATCTAGTGGCCCCGCTGGGGTGCCCATGCACTCCCAAACTTGCTGTCCCCCGGCTCTGCTCTGCCCCTGCTCCCTTCAGGTAAGCTGCAGCCATGCCAGTGTTCGAAGGGTGGCTCCCCCTCACCATAGAAGTCACTGCTGCACCCCTAGGCATGAGAGCTGCTTGCTTTTCTTGATGGTAAGTGGGGTGAAGAACGAAGTTTAGCATGCCCCTGCAAACAGATGAAACTGAGCATCTGTATAGGTGTGCAGATATTCAGCGCAAGCCATGCATACTCACAGGAAGGGGGGGAATGCAGATATAAAGGATCTGCCAGGCCCTGCATTTAGTACAACCCCCCCCCCTGAGGTCACATGTTTCTCCTCATTTCTGAAATATAGTGCAGGAACAAAAGGATTATAAACTGCATGTGGAGACTACATGAATAAAAAAGGCTCCCTACTTGGTGAAGTTCTGAGGAACTGGAAGAAGCCACGGGACTTCAGGGCCGGACAAATGCAAAGCAACACAGACAGAGGGTTAACGAATCCTTCTCACTCAACTGCTTCTGCTGATGGCCAGAACAAAGTATATGCCTAGCATGCCAATAGCATCACAATAGTGTGACAATATATATGTGATTATATACCATTCATATATCATCACATACTATCAATTCATGTAATGTCATGTTCCCATCTTATATTTAAGGCACACCATTCATTTCTCAATATTTGTTGGAAAGGGCCCCTGGGCCCCTGAATGTTGCAGGGGGCCAGGTGCTTGCTCCACAGGTGCGAGGTCATTGCAGCTTCAGTGGCCTGTCCCTCCAGAGCATTCGGCCTCCTCCAGATGATGCGAAACCAGATGCACATTGCACGTGCTGGATCACCTCAATCTTGGGGACAACCTGGCACCTCTGGGTTGGGCAAAAGGAATCTGCAGACGTGGGCACGAGTTAGAATTAGAGACATAATTTATGTTGTATACTGGATCTCTGAAAAATATTAATTAAGCAGCACTACTACCTGAAAACAGGGGTGCGGGTGGCGCTGTGGATTAAACCACACAGCCTAGGGCTTGCCGATCAGAAGGTCGGCAGTTCGAATCCCCACGATGGGGTGAGCTCCCGCTGCTTGGTCCCAGCTGCTGCCCACCTAGCAGTTTGAAAGCCTGTCAAAGTGCAAGTAGATAAATAGATACCGCTCCAGTGGGAAGGTAAACGGTGTTTCCGTGCGCTGCTCTGGTTCACTAGAAGCAGCTTAGTCATGCTGGCCACATGACCCGGAAGCTGTTCCATCGGCTCCCTCAGCCTATAGAGTGAGATGAGCGCCGCAACCCCAGAGTCATCCGCGACTGGACCTAATGGTCAAGGGTCCCTTTACCTTTACCTTACTACCTGAAAAGGCTCTGCACCAAGCGACACGCCTCTACCAAAGACCCGGGGAAAGATGCACAACACCTGCTCTGTTTGTCGTCTGAATTATTTTCACTTCACACATTTTCACTCAATATAAGCCATCGCTCCTTCCCAGGCAGGTGGAAATATTGCACTTTTAGTTTGAGGTGTGAATTTGAAGGAAATAACACAGAGGCCATTCTGCAATAGTGTCTGTGAAATGTTGCTTAATAATAGAAAAGTCTCTCCTTCTCAGAGAGAAAAGATCAGAAAAAGAAGACGTGAGAGAAATCAAACCCACAATTGCCTCTTACGGCTGTAAATAACCATGTTTCTTTGGGCCTCTTTTCTGGCAATAATTCCTCTATTTCCCTCCATAATCTTCCTTTAATTTATATTGGTTGCAGTCAACTATGTTCTACTCAGAGTAGAGCCATTGAAATTAATTGTGTCATGCTTATTAATTTAAATGGGTCTATGTTGAGGTTAGGGACGCGGGTGGCGCTGCAGCTCCTGCCAACCTAGCAGTTTGAAAGCACGTCAAAAGTGCAACATAGATAAATAGCTTCTAATCCAGGGGGCGGCTTGTCTTGTCCGACTCTTCGTGACCCCATGGACAAGAGCACGCCAGGCACCCCTATCCTCCACTGCCTCCCACAGTTTGGTCAGACTCATGTTGGTAGCTTCGAGAACACTGTCCAACCATCTCGTCCTCTGTCGTCCCCTTCTCCTTGTGCCCTCCATCTTTCCCAACATCATGGTCTTTTCCAGGGAGTCTTCTCTTCTCATGAGGTGGCCAAAGTATTGGAGCCTCAGCTTCAGGATCTGTCCTTCCAGTGAGCACTCAGGGCTGGTTTCCTTAAGAATGGATAGATTTGATCTTCTTGCAGTCCGTGTGACTCTCAAGAGTCTCCTCCAACACCATAATTCAAAAGCATCAATTCTTCGGTGATCAGCCTTCTTTATGGTCCAGCTCTCACTTCCATACATTACTACTGGGAAAACCATAGCTTCAACTATACGGACCTTTGTCGGCAAGGTAATGTCTATGCTTTTAAAGATGCTGTCTAGGTTTGTCATTGCTTTCCTCCCAAGAAGCAGGCGTCTTCTAATTTCATGGCTGCTGTCACCATCTGCAGTGATCATGGAACCCAAGAAAGTAAAATCTCTCACTGCCCCCATTTCTTCCCCTTCTACTTGCCAGGAGGTGATGGGACCAGTGGCCATGATCTTAGTTTTTTTGATGTTTAGCTTCAGACCATATTTTGTGCTCTCGTCTTTCACCCTCATTAAAAGGTTCTTTAATTCCTCCTCACTTTCTGCCATCTGAGGTTGCTGATATTTCTTCCGGCATTCTTAATTCTGGCTTGGGATTCATCCAGTCCAGCCTTTTGCATGATGAATTCTGCATATAAGTTAAATAAGCAGGGAGACAATATATAGCCTTGTCGTACTCCTTTCCCAGTTTTGAACCAATCAGTTATTCCATATCCACTTCTAACTGTAGCTTCTTGTCCCACATAGAGATTTCTCAGGAGACAAATGAGGTGATCAAGCACTCCCATTTCTTTAAGAACTTGCCATAGTTTGCTGTGGTCGACACAGTCAAAAGCTTTTGCATAGTCTTATGTAAGCTATTATTACATAAAATAACCACAAAACAATAGGGGAGATTAAGTGGATCTTTTTTAGCCCCACCAAAACTATAAAGGCTGTTCTTGCAGAAAAACCACTTCAGCTATCCTTCTGAGATTTGACAAGGTTCACCCGCTCAGAATAGGCTAACAACTTGCAAATTTCATCAATTTCTGCCACTTTTTAAATAAAAAAGTCATAGAAGGTTCCTTAATTCCTTATCACCAATGTATTCAGCACAACCCCCATGGACCTACTCAAGTGTAATTTGGCAGGATTAATTCATTCTTGAGGAGCTGCTGTGCTTCCAGACTTCATCCAATTCTGTTACAAGGAATCCCTACTCCCACCCATATTACTGCCATTTTTAGATTTACCCATATATCCCCTCTCCTGCACCAAACTTGCACACTGATAAATTTGGAGACTGTTTTACTGATGCTGCTTTGGGTATAAATCCTGGAGCGGTCTGGGTAGAGGCACCCAAATTATGAAACTTCTTTTTTTTTAAATAAATTTTTATTATCATTTTTCAAATATACCAATTTTACAGCCAATTCAAAATCAAATACAAATTATATTCAACCATCGCTCCGCCGAGCTACGACTTCCCTCCCCCACGTCAACAGGCTTTCTAGTCCAATCTTATCGCGCAGTTTTTGTTCACCATATTCATCTATGTCAAAGGTTTATTCCAATCCTACTAGTGTCTTTAAACTTCCTCTGTTTAATCTTAAGTACTCCACAAATTTACTCCACTCTTTTTGAAACCTCGAGTCATCCTGGTTTCTGACCCTGCTGGTCAGTTTTGCAAGTTCAACATATTCTGCAATCTTCGTCTGCCACTCATCAATCGTTGGCAATTCCTGCAATTTCCACTTTTGGGCAAGCAATATCCTCGCTGCAGTTGTTGCGTACATGAACAATCTTTTATCACTCTTGGCAATTTCATCTCCCATCAATCCCAACAAGAAGGCCTCAGGTCTTTTTGGAAAAGTATATTTAAACATCTTCTTAAGTTCATTATAGATAGATTCCCAATAAGCCTTGACCTTTCCACAAGTCCACCACATGTGATAAAAACTCCCTTCTTCTTGCCTACATTTCCAACACATCTTATCATGCATTCTATACATTTTTGATAATTTCACTGGAGTCAAATACCATCTATACATAATCTTATAAACATTTTCCTTCAAAGCTACACATGCAGTGAATTTCAGAGTCTCCTTCCATAATTTTGTCCATGCATCATATTCAATATTATGTCCAAAGTCTATAGCCCATTTTATCATCACTTCTTTCGTCAACTCATCTTTAGTATACCATTATGAAACTTCTTAAGGTGTGTGTGGGGGGGGGGGATTGTCTGTCGGTTTTCCTCTCAGTTCTCTTTTGGAAAACAGATCCCTTTGATTAAATTGGCTGCTGTGTTTTTTGTTTTGTTTTGAGGATATAACAGCCATCTACAATACTGTTTTAATTTCTCATATTTGTCCTTGTTAAAGATTTTGAAAAGTTATTCTCCTGTTTGTGGAAGCAGTAAATACAAATTTGAGAAATACATTGATTAAATGAATGCAGAAAAAATAACATGAAACTTTCCAATTAGCACTTTAGTTTGTCAAAGAGATGTTAGCTTTGAAAGGTAGTGATTTCTAAATACTTTTTCTATAGTAGTTTAAATGTGAATAAATCTCAGCTTTTTTACTTTACAAATATTCTAAATAGAGCATATAAATAAGGGGGAGGGGAATTGGGTGCTGCTTCCAACATATATAAAACCTTACCAACAAGGAATTGTACTTTCTAGAAGTGGAATCTTTAAAAATAGCACTGCAGGATTTTGTATTTCTGCCCTCTCTGTCAAATCGTATCAGCTGTGTTGAGTCTACTTTACAAGAGAGATGGGATTTTGTTTTCCTCATAGCCAGTTTCAGCAACTGCAGCTTGTAGACAAAGTGTCAATTTGGGCTCCTTCCATTTTAGGTGGAAAATATACAGTAAAAATAGTTCTCACTTAAAATAGTTCCCCTTCTATTTCTGGCAATCTTTTTTGCCCTGTCCCACAAAAACGTAATACAAAAAATGAGTGGTACAGTTAGATAATTTTAAGCTGCAATCATATACCCATTAACTTAGGAATAAGGGACGTGGGTGGTGCTGTGTCTAAATCACAGGGCATAGGGCTTGCTAATCACCCCGTGACGGGGTGAACTCCCGTTGCTCAGTCCCTGCTCCTGCCAACCTAGCAGTTTGAAAGCACGTCAAAGTGCAAGTAGATAAATAGATACCACTCCGGCGGGAAGGTAAATGGCATTTCCGTGTGCTGCTCTGGATCGCCATAAGCGGCTTAGTCATGCTGGCCACATGACCCAGAAGCTGTATGCCGGCTCCCTCAGCCAGTAAAGCGAGATGAGCACCACAACCCCAGAGTTGTCTGCGACTGGACCTAATGGTCAGGGGTCCCTTTACCTTTAAGTTCCATTTAACACAATGGGACTTACTGCTGAGTTAGCAGGCATAGGATTACACAGCACACTATGGACTGTGTGGTCTTACACTTTCACTTCTGTGGATGGTAATGTGCATTTCTTCAGGTCACTCATTGTCTTCAGGTCACAAAATGAGGTCCTGAAGTCCTTCCTTGATGACACTGCTGTGGGAAAGTTGCAATGGATTCTTCCATCAGCTCATCAGGGGTCAACTTGGGCTTTTTTTCAAGGCCAGGACTTAAGGTTGCCTCTCTTGTGCAGATGTAACTACATGCACAACAGTTTCCAAACACCTCTAATTATAGCAAAATAATGGGGAAGGGGTGCGTCATGTGGTTCCCTGGGAAGCCATCTCTGGGCCCCATACATCCATTAAAAGTGAGGAGCAGGAAGTCCACTCTCACAAGCCTTGTAAGTTTTGTATTCAATTTTACCTAATTCACACTTTTTTTTTTGCAAAAAACCCTAAACAAAACCCCAATAGAATGCATTTTTTGCATGTTATATTCATTAATTACATGCACTTTATGCACACTTTACCAAAGTATATGCATTTCTGCAACTACTATTTCGCTGGAGAAGTGCACATTTTAAAGAGTTTTGGTTTGCATATTGTTTTGGAAAGTGCAAATTACGTATACTAGCTTTTTAAAAATGTGTACTGAATCAAATTTCTTTCCCACCCATCCCTGCCAGCTTGAGGCAGAATCGTCACCTCTAGGATTCAGAAGGCCACATCTATCTCTAGGGTTCAAAACTTTCTTCCGTCCATAAGCAGGGATAGGACTAAACATTAAAGATCCTTCCAAGGATGCAGGCATTTGTACAAGCATGCAGGACAAAGGCATCAGTGGGTGTAGCCTTCACCTGGTAAACCTCTCTGTGTCAACAGTACTAATGAACATCTGAAACCACCTGCTAGCACATTGCATAACTTAATAGCATAAGGGACAAATGAAATGTGACACCATTCTCATTCAGTTGTCAGTTGCGTCAATGGAATTTTGAGTGCAAATAGCAGGCACAGCAGTGGGATCAAGATTGAGATACTGGTGAGGCAGGGAAGCAGCCTTAACCCCACCACAGGCACCTGCTACTTGCACTATTTCGCACAAATTAACCCTTTCCTTTCAGTGCAAATAGCAGGCATAGAGGCTAAGATCCAGATCAGGACTGCGGGAAAGAGCAAAGAAAAGCCTCTCCCACCAGGGTCTTTATCCCGATTGACTCTGCTATTTACACTTCAAGAAAATGAAACATTTACACCTAAATTGATGAGTTAAAAGAAACTTTAATTTTGGTTGTTCCTGCTTCCTCTGCAAGGAGTAGGAGTAGGAGTTTGGATTTGATATCCTGCTTTATTATTACCTGAAGGAGTCTCAAAGCGGCTAACATTCTCCTTTCCCTTCCTTCCCCACAACAAACACTCTGTGAGGTGAATGGGGCTGAAAGAAGTGTAACTAGCCCAAGGTCTCCCAGCATCTGCATGTGGAGGAGCGGAGATGCGAACCCGGTTCACCAGATTATGAGTCTACTGCTCTTAACCACTGCACCACACTGGTTCTCCACACAAGGCTCAGAACCAAAACTCAGGACCCCCCCCACTCTTTAATTGATATAAATGCTGTTGTGAACAGCAGCAGCAGCAACCACCACTGGCGCCACCATAATATTAGTGCCCAGATAGGAAAACCCATCATGTTTCTTAGGACCCCACTACTTGCTAGAGTAGACTATAGCTGTGGATGAAGCTTCAGACACGTAATGTGATTGATGCCACATCTAGCATCGGCAGAAAATTATGCAAGAATTTTTATTTTAAAAAAGTATCCAAGCAACTTAAAAGCCAGGTCAGCTTATGCTTCTAGAAACAGAATAGCAGTGGTCTAAGAAGAATACACACACAGACAAAAACCAGGGCTTTTCTTCTGCAGGCCATAAAATCCAATTAAAAACCTAGAAAAGTACATAAGTTGTATCCCTTTAAAACTCAATGTCTCCTCTATCACTTGGACAGAAAAGACTCACACATACACAGATCATTTTTTAAAAAGGGAAAAAACCACTGGGTCATGGAGCTCTCTTTTATGTGAGGTTTATTATGTAGGCTGCCAATGAAAAGTCCAGATGTCTCTCTCTCTCTCCCACAATAGAAATGTGTTGAGTACAATTCTGGCAACCTGGCTAGTTAAACTAAGGAGGACAAAAAGGAACCATTTCCTCGCCTTGTGCCTAACTCTAGAGAGTAAAAGGCAGGGAATAAACCCTAGCAAATGAAAAGATGGAAATACATACAAAGTGAATGTTTTACAGCTAATCTTCTTTAGCTGGTAAACTTTCTTTATTTTATTTTATTTTAAAAACAATTCTAGGCCACTTCATACATTCCATATTTTTTTCTTACTTAAACCCAACCTCCTCCTGGGCAAAGGCACCTGGGATAGGGTATGTCTTCTATTTCAGCTGAGATCCAAGGCTACCGTGCTGATTACTGTTCCTGTGATCAGCACTTTGTGCGATTCCTGGTATCCACCATGGATGTAGGAAAGGATATCCCACTGCATATTGGTTGGAATGATCGGTCCATTCTCCCTCACTAATGCTCTGCCTCGAGCAGCTCTTGTGCTGCACTTGCCAAAACATCTGGCACTCTCCATCTGAGGAATATTTCCAAGCTACCCTTCTTCACTACAGCCTTATACTGTATGCACAGTGTTGCATCCTCTTTTTGGTTCACCCAGATTTCTTGCAGCTTTTGCACCTGATGCTACAAGACCCACAACAATGGATCAAGTGTGGGCCATAACTTCTTCTTTTTTCAGTTCACCACTTCCACATTCTGCCAATGGCTGCCTAGAAAGTGTATTGGTAACCCTCAGGTACTGTATTTCCCTAGCACATCCCTGAGGTCAAATCATCCACAGTCGAAAGCATCACAGAGTAGGTTTGAGGTCATCTTTTAGTCATAGAAATCAGGAGTCTACAGTTCACTTTGCATGCAAAGGCCCACAAGGGGACCAGCCACGCAAGAATGTGACTTGAGCCAACTGCAAATGCATCTTCCGTTCTCTGGCAGCAATTCCAAATGTGATGCTGTGGTGGCAGAAACTGCTGCATAGTCTGATTCTCAGTATGTCATCCTGTGGAAGTGTCTCCAAGGAAGGTCAGGTTACACTGTTGGAAAAACATTTTAAATACCTGAACTAGCCTTTAGGTTTTCCCATATCCTGTATATATCCCTCCAGAATCATGGGAGAAGGCCTTCACTACAATTAAACATTTATCAGATACATACTATAGATCCTAAAAGACTTTTAAGGGCAATTTATAGCTCTAATTACAAATGCAAGATAACACAAAAAGAAAGTTTAAGCAGAAATGGGAATCAGATTTAGGTAGGACAATCACATAGAGACCTGCTCACACAACTTTATAAACAGACCAAACACACTTGATCTGTGCTAAGCAGTTTGAGTTATCAGGGAAAGAATGGTGGATGTACTAGGCACATTATACTGCAATTCTACTGTATTCTACCCAGCCAGATGGGTGGGGTATAAATAAAATAATAATAATAATAATAATAATAATAATAATAATAATAATAATAATAATTCAATTATTATTGCTACTACTACCAGCACCACTATTATGAAAACTATTGTAAAAGTCAGAGGAGCAACTTGGTATCTGTTTCAAGTGGCCAGTGTTGATCTTCAAGTCTATGAAGAGAAACCAAAGACTAGTATTCATCTACGAGATTCCTAAGTGGGGAGGGTATAATCATATACATTTTACATGTTGGCCCAGGGAAAGAAAAAGGCAACCCTTTTGCCTGATAAATTTTAATGCTGCCAGATTTCCAAAATCTGTAGTACTATTTCTTCAAAAGTGTTATTGATCCTGACTAAAATACAGCTTGCAGTGCAGAGAGGTAAAATGAATAGAATAAGAATTTGAAAACTTTAGCAGCCAAACTGGCTATTTAAAATCTTATTCCAGAGCACAGGCCAAACCTATGGTGAAACAGCTTTTACACGGAATGCTTCTGCTGGTTTTCTGCTGCTTGCTCACAATTACATAATTGTATTAACTTGCTAGTCCACCAGTTATTTAGTCCACTAACTATTTACATGACAAGTATGAATTGTCACTCAATTAAAAGCCAATCTAAGGCAATCCAAATTCAAAACAAAGCCATGTGGTTGTTTAAGGGCTTCTACAGACCTCCACTTGCCCAGCTGCTTCTCCATGGGGAAACGCAATCTTTAGTGCTGAATTTTCCACGCATTACCCTCTGTTCAGATTCAGCACTAAAGAGCAGTTTTTCCAGGCAGGGCAAAAGCAAAATTGCTTGGACCCATGCCTAGAAAGTGTGGGACAAGCAGAAACTTTTTCCGACCCATGCTTTCTAGGCATGGGACAAGTGGAAGTGTGGGTGAGCCCTAAGGTCAAAACACCTGGCTTTAACATGCTGCAATGTGCATCTAGGGTTGCCATATGTCCAGGGGGGGGGGTTTAAAAATGCCAAAATGCCCAGAGGTCTGGGAGCGCAAAAAGCTGTACCGTGGAAGTGGAAGCAAGTGGTCAGAAGCCAGCAGTCGCTTCCTTTCCTGCTGATAGCGAGGCCGTCGCTAGCCAAGTGCGGAGGGTGGGGGGCGTCAGGGTGTGTGTGGGGGTGTCCGTGTGTAGTGGAGCACT
The DNA here is from genome assembly GCF_009819535.1 of Lacerta agilis. Taxonomy (NCBI): domain Eukaryota; kingdom Metazoa; phylum Chordata; class Lepidosauria; order Squamata; family Lacertidae; genus Lacerta; species Lacerta agilis. The sequence continues at coordinate 58,950,131 of NC_046322.1, forward strand.
TAGAGAGAGGTGGGAAATGTGAACACAGCCACCGCCTGCCCGCCTCAGTCCCCATAGCTCCTGGCTCCTGACCTGGCACCACCTCTCTAGGTGCATAGCAGTGAGCTCCCCTGGGCTGGGAAGCATTGCAAGAGCCCTTACGCCTTTGGGAAGGTAATCCTAGTCCACAGGCAAAGGTGTTTGCATAGAAGGGGCCTAGAGCAAGGCTTGGTTGGCTTAAGGTGGTTCTGGGATGGTGCAAAAATTACTTCAGTATCTCTTTCCTTACCTGGACATGCTAACTCATGAAAGAGACAGTGTATAATAGGCCCACTATAATTTCACTGACAAAAGGCAAATGCATTTGGAAGTCATGTCATGTCCTCTACAAAAGAATTTAAAGAAATGAAAATTAAGCAAAACAACACACAGGAGGAGAACATAAATCAATAAAATAGTACAGTGGAACCTCGAGATGTGGACGTAATCCGTCCTGGAGGCACATCCCCAACTCGAAGCACCCACGCAAAACAATTTAGTGCTTCTGTGCATGCGTGAGCGGCGAGACCTGGAAGTAACCATTCCGGTACTTCCGGGTTGCCGTGGGACGCAATTTGAAAAGACGTAACCTGAAGCGGACACAACATGAGGTATGACTGTATAGAGCATGGGTAGGCAAACTAAGGCCTGGGGGCCGGATCCAGCCCAATCTCCTTCTAAATCCAGCCTGTGGACAGTCCAGGAATCAGTGTGTTTTTACATGAGTAGAATGTGCCCTTTTATTTAAAATGCATCTCTGGGTTATTTGTGAGGCATAGGAATTTGTTCATTATTATTTTTTCAAAATATAGTCTGCCCCCCCCCCCAAGGTCTGAGGGACAGTGGACCGGCCCCCTGCTGAAAAAGTTTGCTGTCCCCTGGCATAGAGGCAGATTTTATTTATCTAAGTATTTCTGTATTGCTCTTCACCATTACAGTCACAGGACAGTGTACAACAAAATAAAGTGAGGCACACATAATACAATAATTTAAACCAATTCACATGAAATATACATTGCTAACATAGTTCCTTCATTACACTTAAATCTGGCTTCGCCCATCACAACTCTCCATGCCTAATTCCTTCTAGTTCCTAGAGCAGGGACCCCAAAGTACAGTTTCAGTTTCTGACTTTGCTGCTTCAGCAGTTTGAACTTTGGAGGGTTCTATAGAATTATTTCTCTTTAAATGTCCCATTACTGCTTCTGACTATAAATACAAGCCTAGGGAGACTGACAGGGTATGTTTAGCAGGTGGCCAGGTTGAGACTACTTTTTCAATAGTTTTTGTCATTACTCTATCATTACCTGTTCCAACCTTTAGGCCAGGGAAGTATTGAAACAAATAAGTGTGTGTGAATGACTGCTACAGTGAATATTCAGATTGCAGTGAATGTTGGAAGTCACAAGCACATGTCAATAATCCATTACATATGTTGAGGTTCCCAAATACTGAAACAGACCAGTGAGCATAAACCCATTTTCTTGCAAAACATATATTCAAATGTGACAATTAAAAAAAAATGTGGAAAATGAATTCACAATCCTTGTCAATATTCACATGGGTATAATTCCATCATTCCAGACATTCTGTTTGATGCTTGCAAGTTATGGGTCTACGTTGGGATGGTTGACAGTCTCTCCACTTTGGACATTTATGAGCCAAGTCTGAGTGTTCTGCTAAAGGTTTTCATTGTCAGATGGGCTCCTTTTTCTCATTTCAGCTTTCTGCATGTGTTGCACAAGATCTCACATGACATCTAGTTTGCATTTTGATATGTGGTCTGATTTGTTAGGAGTGCTTGAGTACAGGAAAATCAGTCACATGTATGTTGTGGGGTGCAATACAGAAATGTCCATTTGATTTTCATTCCCTACATTCCCAATTCAACAATTCTAAAGGAAATGCTTATCTGCCCTTTGGAAGAATTGTGATACTTTCCTAAAAGCTGTGAAACAAAGTGAAGTCCTTAGATAAAAGGCATGAAAATCTATAGAAATGGATGAGCAACAATTTTTCTAACCACTACAAAAACTCTTTTACAGAATGGTGCGCAAAGTCTTTAAAAAAATACCCACTCTCGATATAAATATAAAATGTCAACTTCATTATCAACTGCAGAAACAATATGAAAAAGGCGATAGAACACTATGATTAAAGATCAAACTGCTCCCGTTACACTGATGCCATTTAGTCACCTAGAAGAATCTTCTTAACAGTAGAGAGCCTATTTAATGTAACATTATATCCTTGAAATTCTCTCAGTGGAAAAAACACACTTTTGTACTGCAAGGTGGAGGGGATGGGAAAGTTCCTGTATAAATAAAAGCTCAGATTCACAAGCATTACAAAAGCTTTATATAACAGTGGACAATGGAAACATCAGTGTCAAAATTGTCATTACTCAGCCCTCCTATGGTGCTCAAATGGGCTTAACTTGGTTGGTCGTCATGCTGGAAGTAGTTTTTTATTATCTTTATTAAAAATGTACATATTTATTTTAAAACTTCTGTGGTGGATTTTAATTCAATAGGATTGAATGGAGTTTGTTTGGATTTATTGAAGGAAGAGAGACTGAAGCCTAACATTTATTCATTTCTAGGACTGAGATTTTAAATGTCTAACCTAACCAAGCACTTCAAAAGTACTTCTTCACGAAGCCTTCCAGCCTTCACACTGAAGCTTCATTCAGCTGATTCCCACTTGTTCCCAACCAGTGACACAAGGGACAAGGAGATCTGAATCAGTCAAGAACTTGGGGATGAGAGCATGACTGAGAGTGGCTGTGGGACTGCATATGCCCCCTTCTTGCCTGGCCCCTCTCAGGTGTGAATTCCCCCTGGCTCCTGTGCCCAGTTTTGGCTGTCTCTTAAACTCACTTTGAAAATTGAAATTAATCAGTGTTCCATGGTAAGTTTATTTCCCATTTATGCATTCCACGTATGTCCCAGTTTTCTTCCATCTAGGGGCTCAAGACTATCTACATAAGCTTCCTAGGCAGCCTCCCTTCCTAGTATGGATCACACCGAGACCTGCTCAGTTTTCAGCAGGGCCCCTTCAGTGACCCAGGACAATGAATGATTTCCATTTACCCTGAATTGGGAATGGTCCTGAGCAACTCCTAAACAGATAAGGGGTGTCTGTGTGTGCATTATTTCACAAAGAGTTGGTGAAGGTCACACCCTACTCCCAATCACTAAACCCAGGTTCAGTTGCTAAGTGTGAACTGGGCTCAAGAAGCTGATAAAAAAAGTTCATGGGTAGACTTCCCCATTACGATATTGTGTACCTATGAGCCTCTATATCTCCAGTTCTCCCAGACCTAAGAGTTGTTTAATGGCATCACTGTTTAAAAATAATTGGAAACGCTCTTGATTACAACAAAGCTTCATGCATGTTCCTTCCCATTGCCATATTCTCCAAGACAACATGTTTGTTAAAATATTAATTAGAAAAGCTTTTCTCTCTCTCTCTTCACAGTAGCCTCTGGAGAAAATCTCACAGCTCTATTGTGCTATTGCTCCGTTAACCCCAATTTAGTAACTAGTCTCCATTCTGGTGATGGCAAACTGCTTTGTCCTTTCTCCTTCACAAAGTTGTGTAACTCATTAGCAAGCCCTTGCTAATTGAATTTGATTTAGTGTCAACACTATCACAGTCACACTGAAGAGCTCCAATAAAATTTCAATCCTACTTGCTGTGATCATTAAGCCTGGTTGTCGAACAACAGGAGCCTTGCCTTTGTGCTGAAAGTTGTCGGATCAAGCTCACAGGAGCTCTGCGTTACAATGCCCATCCAGATTCTAAACTGAAGGCAGCAAATATGGCATGCACAAAACACTGCTCTTGACTATTGTTGGGTATCTGATCTTTTGAAAATAAAGCATAGGCACAAATTTAAATGAGTAGGTACCCTAGCTATAGCAAAATGCTTCTATTTAAAAACAGCATGAAGATATCTCAACACTCTATTGATTTTTTCATAAGGCTCAATTATTGTGGTTATCACCAGAGTCCCAAGGAAGCCTAAGCACAAGACCTGCATTCACAATGGGATTTACTTTTTTATTTTTTTAATCCACTCACCAGCATCCTCTATCCTGTTGCAATTTAAGGCTGAAATTACCCAAGAGTTTAAAGGCAACATGTCATGCTGTTTGGGGAAGTTGCTCTTTGAGCATGCACACTTTTTCATAAGCTGAAAAAACAACAACATCGCCACCACCCCAGGTGCTTTTCCAAGGGACTATGATTCTCACCCTCACTTAGCCTGACTTGGCTTTTGGATGCCATGTAGACATATCTGAGAGGCTACATAACATTGCCATATAATCATCATGGGATATGATCTGAAATTGCTGGACTCAGTATTCAGTATGAAGGATTTTTTTTTTAAATGGTGGAAAAGCTGATCAGGGGTGTAAACAGCTGCCCACATCCCCAAAAACCCAGCAAGGAAGATGAGGAAGGACTTTTTTGGAATATATGTATCCCCAACCCAAGCACTACTTTCGCAGTGGAACAATGCTCTGCAGCCTATGAGCCCATGGAATGTGGGGTTCTAGCCTTCGCCTTTATTCCTGGGAAAGAGTAGAATTAAAGGTTTAGGGCAAAGGAGCAGCTTGGTTATCCAGGGTTGTCCAGTACATCTAACAGGAAGCCAGTGGGAACAGGATTAGCCCCCCCCCCCCAACTCAGTAGCCTAATCTTCATCAGCCCACCCTGCCACTTAATGCTGCAGGGCTAGCTGATAGGCTGAGAAGTCAATTTATAGGGCACCATCCATATACATGGCACTTTACATGACACTATAAGAGAACAGGCATCAGCCCTGAGATCTCAAACACCTTGGCTCCCAAACAAATCGGCTTCCGAACAATCGAAACCCGGAAGTGAGTGTTCAGTTTTTCGAACGATTTTCGGAAGCCGAACATCCAGCGCAGCTTCTGATTGGCTGCAGAACGAACAGTTTCAGGAGTTGAGGGGACTCCCAGAACACATTCTGTTTGAGAACCAAGGCACGACTGTAAAAACTAAAAATGGACACACAGGGGGAAATGAAAGAAAGGGGAGGGAAGCAGACTATGAGGCACTGGAAATAGCAAGATGAGGCACATTACCAGTTCAATAGAACATGGGACAGGGATAGGAATCCGCCCCCCATTTTCCACATCAGTTTTCATCCCTTCCCCAAGTCCATTAGTATTTTAGTGTGAATTTCTCATAATATACACATTTTATGAAATTTTGCCCAATATACTCATTTTTGTAAAAAACCCATATATTTACATTTTCCCTAATGTATTTCTCTGTGTTATCTCTAACACATGCATTTTTGGACACACTTTAGTGTGTTTTATGTACAAATTATTTGATTGGAGAACTACACTGCAAAATCGGAGAACTGCCAATTTGGAAGGATGTCTATGTTTCAATTCACACAGTATTTGGGAAGGTGCAAATTAGGTAGGTTTTCCTTTACCTGCAAACTGAATTGAATTTATCCCCCATCCCTAGACAGAGAGCACCTCTGCTGGCCTCATGGCCACAAGTCTCGCTACTATGGGATGAAGCCCAGGGGAACAGTTGATAACTATGTGCATGGCCAGCAAACAGAAGTTAACTGTTGTTGTTTTACTAATCTGATGCTTTGAGTGAAGGTCGGCATCATCTGAACTCAGTTGATAACAGATGTTCTTTCCTTGCTCTCTGTTTATGCACCCGCCCTGTGGACATAGCTGTCAACTTTTCCTTTTTTTGTGGGAAATTCCCTTATTCCAGCGCCGTTTCCCACTGCAAAAAAAAGGAAGGTTGACAGCTATGCCTGTGGAACGCCCTTGCACCAGATGTCAAAGAAAAACAACTATCAGACTTTTAGAAGACATCTGAAGGCAGCCCTTTTTAGGGAAGTTTTAATGTTTAATAGACTTTTGTATTTTAATATTTTGTTGGAAGTCACCCAGAGTAGCTGGGGAAACCCAGCCTGATGAGTGGGGTATAAATAAATTATTATTATTATTATTATTATTATTATTATTATTATTATTATTCATTGCATAATAGAGAAGTATGGTATTTCATCAGTTAATTACGTTGCAAGTCACCTATGTTACTTTAACAAAATTGTGACTCTTGGTCCATTCTTTATTTGTGCATTTTCATTTCATAGCACGCATTTATGTTTGATATTTCCTTGCAAATAATTTGTGTGGTGCTTCTTGTTCTTTACTCTGTGTTATGTTCCTGAAGGCACAGCAATGTCATGAATGGTTTTTCCCATGGGTGTCATTTTTCTGAGTTAAATGGTGCAAGCTTCTTAATTGTATAAGTTATTACCACCTAATGAAAGATGCTGCGACAGATTCAATAGGCATGAAGATACTTAGAACTGTTGCATGCATTTCCTGATGGAGAAAAACATCTCCACGTGAATAACTTGACTTATTTGTAAAGCTTTCGCTTCGACAAAAATATTTCTTGAGAAATTGAGATGTAAAATACACCAGGACATCCTCTACATTAACACTGAATATATTATATTGACATTCTAATTAGCACTTTGGTGTTTAGACCGAGAGGGCAGGGATCATTTATATCTGTAGGCCGACCAACTTCCTCTTGTCATGAGGGTTTATGAGAGTCTTCCTTTAAACTGTGAGGACTCACCACTGGTGAGCCCTGGCACATTGCCAGCCCAGATACCAACCCTCTTTCCTTGGGCTCACTTTGAGACTGAAGACAAGCCTAACTCCGCCCAGCTACTAAAATTAACAAGGCGTCAAAGTTATTGCAGAAATGCTTCTTCTCCATCTAACCTTTATTATAAAAATACTAATTACTTTTCTTTTAGTAGCGGCATGTCTACTAGTGGCACAGAATAGGAAGGGATTGTAACATCTGTGTATCTCCCATTGGAAGCAGAATGTATGGTGTATTGCTTTAATAGAAAAATTGACAAAGAGATTACATGTATTAAATATTACAAATGATGAAGATGATTTTGTTGAATTATGGCGTCCTTTTTAAAAATGCTAACCCTGAAGAATGGCAACTACCGAAATTCACAGATTGGACTTGGGCAACCTTAACTAGATTGATCTATCCTGGAGTGGGGAGGGGGGACGAGTTGGGGTTTTGTTTTTGTATCTTTTTCTCTTTTTTGTAATTGTGTGTGTGTGTGTGTGTGTGTGTCACATGGGGGGGTGCCTCTTCTCTTTCTTCATGCACTTGCAGCCATTCTGTGCAATATTAAAGTGGAGGGCTGGAGGGGGGATCTGTGACTCTCCAGATGTTGCTAGGAGCCCCTGGTAGCATGACTAAGGGATGACAATAGGAGTTGGAACCCAACCACATCTGCAGGGCCAGAGGTTCCCCATCCCTGCATTAAAGCATACTGTATTTCCTTAAAGAAATGGAAATCCATTCACAGGCTGTAGAGAAATCTAACTCTCACTTCATAAAGATAGTGGAAAACAGAAGTTGTGCTTTCCAGCACAAGTTTAGATGGATAAACAATCTTACCTTCCAAGGCTGTCTCAAGCTCAATGATTTTCCCATACAGTTGTGCATACATAGAAGAACCACTCAAATCATATTGAGCCAATGTGGTGTAGCAGTTAGAGTTTTGGATGAGGCCTGGGAGACCAGGGTTCAAATCTACACTCTGCCATGAAGTTCTCTGGGTGACCTTGGGTCACCCACTTCCTCTCAGCCTACTCTACCTCACAGGGTTGCTGTGGGGATTAAATGAGAAGAGGGAGAATTATGTACACCACCTTGAACTCATTAAATAAATAAATAAATAAATTTTGAGGCATCTTTCCATGTATGCACATCTGTATAGAAAGCCAGGTGTATAGTCATTTTAGGCTGTTGAGACAAATAATTATTATATTATATTATATTATATTATATTATATTATATTATATTATATTATATTATAATCTTTTTAAAGTATTGTTTTATAGTTTTGTTGTTTGCTGTCCTGGGCTCCTTGGTGAAGAAGGGTGAGATAAACATTGAAATGATATTAATGATAATATCAAAAAAGAAGTTCATGGCACCTTAAATATGGGCAAACATATTGTGGCCTGTGCTTACATGGGCCGGAACCCACCTTGTCAGACGCATGGTCAAGCAAGGAAGCTTCAGTTGCCATGATTGTGCTGGAACTGGAACGGGAAGTGTAGGTTTCCTCTTTCACTAACTGCATCTCTCTGAAGAGGGTGACAGAAGAAACTTTCCTTCCACTTGCTCCTCCTGTGCACACAATGCTGGCTGACAGAATATAGAGTTCTCTCTTGCTAAGATGTGAGTCTTCTAGTAAAACTTGGCAGTGCATGACTGACGATTTCTTGAATGGCTTCGAAACTAAGCTGCTGACAGCAGAAAGAGAATGGGAGGAGGAGATTTGCGCTACCCTGAAATCCAGATCACTGAATATCAAAACAGCTATTAAGTGACAGGGGAGGAAAGGGTTCAAAGACATTTCTCTTGGGGCCGCTGAAATACTTTGAGAATCAGCTCTTTGGTGGCCTTAAAAAAAGGTAAGCTCACATGTGAGAGAGAATAAAATAATAATAATAATGCAAAACAGCAGATTCAAGACTGGCGCATCTTTTGTGCAGCTCTCTTGCAATGTACGCGTATATTGTGTCCACAGTCTTTTTTCCACCTTCCATTGCTTTCAGTTTAAAAGAATCTTAGGTAAGCAGAAGTTAAATACACGTGATTTGCTACTCTCCCTTCAAAGTGGTTTAATCACAACTATTTGTCTAATCCTATTGTGATTCTGATACAGTCAAATATGCACTGCATATCAGCTATTTTGGGCTGATTCCCTAACTGGCTCTGACTGCTGTGTAATAACCTTGCTATTTGCACATTCCTTAAAAAAAAAACCACACACCATTTCTGCAGGGCACTGTAGATTACTGTGACATACAAGCAACGGGTAATCCTGTAATGTAAGGGGTTTTTCCTGAACACTTCAGCACTGAATGTGCAAGGTTGTGACTGCCTACTTTCATGGTTGTAAAGCATGCACTGCAAATATTTGAATCTCTTAATAAATACAGATGTGGGTAGCTTTATTTTGATCAGTAAGGAGCAGTGGTCCTGTACTTACTAAGGTCCTGTTCCTTTAAATGTGGCTTTAACTGGGTCTGGCATTTCTGTTGTCCTCTGATATGAGCTGAAAACCTACAGAATATTTATTTGGGGGGGGGGGCGACAGTTCTGGTGTGCAGAAGGAACTGGCAAGTCTGTTCTCATCCCAGTATACTTCTGTCATTTTGCTGTCTCACTTGACAAAACAGGAACTTGAATACTGTAATATGAATTATAATTACATTGACTTTCAATTCTGAGAAATTAATGTAAATGCACACAGCAGGCAAATACAAAAATGAATTACCTGGCTGTCAGAAAGTGCTGTCCAGTGCTGTTGTTTTTTTCCTTTTGTTGTTTAAAATTAAGCCATTTCAAATTCAGCAAATGCTATCATTTATTTTGAACCACCTTGGATATTGTGAAATGCCTTGGGGTCCTTACAAGGCTGAAAGTCAGAGCCAAGAACCTAAGAAGACCCCTGCTGGATCAAGCCAAAGGCCTGTCTAGCCCATTCCTATCAGTCTCACCTAGTTCAGTCCTATTGGGCCCAGTCCTATTTAGGAATATCCTGTTTTCCATTGGAGGCAGCCAGACCTTTGGGAAGCCTCTGGGAAGCCCAGAAGCAGAACCTGGGCCTTCCCTGCTACTGTTCCCCAGTGATTGGTGTAGGAGCTATTTATATTTATTCATTATTATTTTAACACTAGGTGAGCAGAATGTTGCTGTGTTCATGTCCCACTTGCAGGCTTCCCATAGGCATCTGGTTGACCACTCTGTGGGAACAAGATGCTGGACTACATGGGCCCTGGCCTGCTTCAGCTGACTCATCTTATGTTCTTAGTTTCCTTCAAGTGCCACCAGCTCATACAATATAACATGGCAGTGTACAACAGTAGGTACAATAATGGGGCCAGTGACACCTATTGCCCAACTTCTAGCAGAGGCCAATTAGGGGAGAACTAGCAGCGCTCTCTGTGGTTGGGCTGTGATAGAACAGTGTTTTTCAACCTTTTTTGGGCAAAGGCACACTTGTTTCATGAAAAAAATCACGAGGCACACCACCATTAGAAAATGTTAAAAAATTTAACTCTGTGCCTATATTGCCTATATATAAAGTAATTTTCCAATTTTTCCCACGGCACACCAGGCAACATCTCGCGGCACACTAGTGTGCCGCGGAACAGTGGTTGAAAAACACTGTGATAGAAGGACCCGAGTCATTCTTAAGCTCAGGGTGATATGCAAGGCCATAACAGTCCAGTGAGGCACATCAGACTGAGAAGGGGCGATTAGCACCAGTCATCCAGGAGCTTTCGCAGCTGAGTAGCTATTTGAAGCTGGATCACCTCAATCTTGGTACCTGAGACACTCCAAAGCATTACACCATGCTGGCTTATTACACCACGCTCACTACAGATGCTCGTTCAAATTATCTGCCTACTTAAATTCTGTCACCCTTGGTAAAGGCATCTGGTATAGTAAAAGTAAAGGTAAAAGAAAAAGAAAAAGAAAAAGAAAAAGAAAAAGAAAAAGAAGGTGCACATCCATCCATCCATCTAACAAAAAGAGTTTTTGCCAGGAGGCAAAGAAGCAACATTTGCACACAAAATATGTAAGTGGCAACAGCTTCTCTTAGCATTTTCTCTGTGGCAAGGTATTTCCATAAGAACATACTGGGAACCCTTCTGGATCAGGCCAGTGCCCATCTAGCCCTGCATCCTGTTCTCACAGGGGCCACCCAGATATCTGCCCACAGGAAGCCCACAAGCAGGACCTGAGCAAAAAAAGCCCCCACAAAAACAAAACCCACTCTCCCCACTTGGGATTCCCAGAATTGGGTATTCAGAGACATAACATAGCCATCGCAGGTAGCTGCTTTCACTTTGTGACTGACCAATTGGTTGCTGCATAGAAAGTAGCTTGGCTTCTTCACACACAAGCACCATTCAGACTCTACAGGACAGAACTGTTCCTTCCTTCAATGTTTCCTCCTTGGGACCCCACCCACTCACTGAAAATGCTCCTTGCATGAGGTGCACAAAAAGCCCTGCATATCCCATCAGGGGAGTGAGATACCTTTGCATAACACTCCATACATTTATCCTCATAGCCAAACTACAGGCAAATACATGTAGTCCATCCTTGGACAAAGACAATTTTCAGGGAAAGTGTAGCATGAAATCTTTGAATTGCAATTCAATTCTAGACCCTTCAAGTGCTCTGGCAACTGCATAAACTAACACCAAATGCCTACTGGCCAAAGGAGCCATGACATAGGACTGGGCTTTCTATGTGATGATTTCCCAATGGTAGTACTCTCTATCTCTCTGGGAAAGCATACAGGTATGTTCATTCCAGTTCTCCACATTTCCACATCAGTTTACACTTTTCCTTTTAAAGTCCTCATGAAGATTCATTAGCATTTTGGTGCAAATTTATACTAATTGCATATTTGTATGCAATTCTGAGCAATATTTTTGCAAAGCAATTTCCTTTAAAATAATGCATTTTTGTATGTTATTTTCACTTAAAACAATACATTTTTACACACACTTTACTCCAGTTTATGCATTTTTGTATGTGTCACTCAGCTGGAGAACTGCATTGCAAAATTCAGAGAAGATTAACTTCCAAAGGTGGGCTGGATTTTTATTATTGTACTATTTTGAAAATGCAAGTGAGGTACTTTGGGAACAGGACATAGCTCTGTGGTAAAGCATTTGTTTTGCATGCAGAAAGTCCTAGGTTCAATCCCCAGCATCTTAAAATAGCGCTGGGGGACACTCCCTGACTGATAATCCTGGAGAGCTGCTGCCAGTTGGTGCAGACACTACTGAGCTAGAGGGGCCCAATGGTTTGACTCAGCATTTGGCAACCCCCTATGCTCCTAGGTAGTTTGCCTTTAAATGCAAACTGAATCTAATTTCTCCCCCAGCACCAGCTGAAACAGAATTAACATGACTATACCTCTAAAATCTATTATTTCATTTTTCTCTATCAACCTCCAAATTCCAAACATCCACTGAAGTGGCAAACAATCCCTAGTTATCACACACTGTTGATCTGAGTACCACCCCACCCCACCCCACCCATAGAGTTCTCCTGCGAATGGGACAGTTTAAAAAGTAGAGTGTTGGTGCAGAGAGATGCTCATAGGAAATCTTATTGAATAACTTTGGTGCACTGTATGCATTTCTAGATCATGGTCTTTATTTCTGTATTTCTTCCGTTTGTGCTTGTAGGTCAGTGGTAGGGAATCTCAGTCCCTTAGAAAGAGAATATAGTAATCAGAGGGTGCATTATACAGACAAGGATAATTGTTCCATAGAGCTCATTGGGTGTTTCTATGCACTGACTGATAGCAGCTGTCTGGGGCTTCAGGTGAGAGTCCAGTCCTACCTGGAAAAGCTGGAGATTGAATCTGGGACTGTCAGGATGCAAAGCAGCTGCTCTGTCACTGAGCTGAACAGCCTTAGACTTAAGAGGGAGGAGAAGAATGGTAGTACAACGCCTTGTTGCATTCAGGGTCACACAGAGAAATTGTCTTGCCTAATTGAAATTTTATTAATTTAAGAAAAGATATGTTAACAGTTATTAAACCTCACCTTTAATAAAGCATTTAAAAGAACAAAAAATAAGAGTAATGGGGAAATATGAGTGGAATATAATGCGTTGCTGCTTTAGCATCAAGCACTCTGGAGTAACTAGTTTATGGATCAAGTTGTAAAACTTTATGATGAGCAAGGAAAAGGATCTATTATTTCTCTCTTGTTGCCCTAGAGATTCCATTTATTTACATCTTAGTAATTCACCATCTGAAGAAAACATTAACAATACACACATGCACACAGAAGAGAAAATGTCATCTTTTACAAATAAAAAACCCTGAGAAACAAAAAATATATAAATTATTCACATGACGAAAGCTTATATAGTTAGAATGTCATAGGCATAGTCAGCCATATTCATTTTTCTACTTCGTTTTTATTCCATTTCCCCCATTGTAAATTGTTTAAAGGAATAAATAAAACAAACCCCCAAAAGAGCAATTCAAACTATAGATCAGTAGCAAATCCTACACTTCCGTTTGTCACTATCTTAGCATGTTAGATCTTTTGGATTATTGAAGGACAATAATAATTCCAATTCTGTTTTAGGGACTCCACTCTGGATTAATATACCTGTAGGGTTTGTTCCTTAGCCTTCTCTTTTCCCGAAGATGTCCTGAAAGGCAGATACCAACTTGGATGATTTTAAAAGAGAGTTATACAAAATTGTGGAGAAAAAGGCTATCAGTGGCTAAGTTCTGTTTCCAGTATCAGAGGTGGTGCACCCCTGAGGACCAGTTTCTGGAGAAGAGGGGAAAGTGTTTTGGTGCTCATGTCCTGTTTTCAGGCGTCCTGTAAGTGTCCAGTTGGCCACTGTTAGAACATCGTGCAGGACCAGGTGGGCCTTTGGCCTCATTCACCTGGGCTCTTCTTATGGCCCACCAACCCCTGGCCTGCGCAGCATGGTTATGCCTTGTAAGGGTCTCCTGTGGAGTGAGGACATTACCAAAGGCTTGATCCAGTTCTAGAAGGATGCCTGAGCAACGCTAGATCCTGTGCTCCACTGCTTTCTTTCTTCCAGCCCAGAGGGAACCGATACTCTTTCATACTTACAAGCATTTCTTTTGCACTGCCCTCCTGTTCCAAAGGGCACCCCCTCCACTGGCAAACCATTCCCCCCCCCTTAGGTAGGATGGGAAGCTATGGAGAGGGAGGGAAGGGGGTCAGGGCAATGGCAGAACCAGGTGTCCATCTGGCTTAGCATTGTCTACACTGGCTGCCAGTCAGTTTCCCAGCCATACCCGAAGATGCTGAGGACTGAACCTGGGATCCTCTGCACTCAAAGCAGATGTTCTGCCACTGAGCTATGGTCCTTCCTCTGTTGAATATGTTAGGAAGCAGGAAGCATTAATCTTTCTTTTAACTGTAGCCAATCTACCATGTAGTATTTACAGCTGGTCAAACTTCTGCATCTTAAAAATAAATAAATCCTAGGCTTTAGTTTTACCTTCCTTCTCTCTTTTACTTGCCACTTTTCCTGTGCTTAAACCTGTAATAGCTTTTCAATTAAATAAAATTGAATTTCAGAAATGCATAAACCCATTACCTTGCCTTTGGTCTCCTTTTAAAATTACCCCCTCCCCCACCTCCACACACACACCTCCACTATCTTAATTTAATTCAAAAATATTATACCTTTCTCTAAGCATTCTGGGATTAAATAGTTAGGTCACAATTTCATGATGACTAGCTGATTATAATTTCATCATATAATTAGCAGTGGCAATTAGAATGCTTCAAAATGATGTTTAATTGAGTAGTATACGTTACAAAATTACCAAAGGCTTTATTATAGGTAATATGGGCCAAGGAAACAGGTGGTAGCCCAGAAGTGAACTTCAATGGTATCAAAACCTTTTGAAAAGCATTATTAATATAATTTAGACAGCAGTCCGATGAATACAGACCAGAAGTAAGTCCTACTGAACTCAGCGGAGTTCACATCTAAGTAAACACGTATAAGGATTGCACTGCCTGAGTTACAAAAATACTGGAATCCTAAGCTTAAGACATAAAGTGAGTTCTCTTAAAAAGCAGTGGACCTTCCCCACTGCATAATGATAATAGTTGCATAAGTTAGCCCTGAATACACTAGTGTGTGTCTTTTGCATTGCCAATTGTTGCGGAGAATTAACCCTGTGTGTACATGCAAGAGCTGGTGATGGCATTCCTGCCTGTGTGTGCTTATAGGTCTCATATTTAAATATAAAAAGTAACAATGGCAAACAGTGTCATCCTGCCAATACCTGGACTTCATTTTCGTTGATTTCTGAAGCAGTGCTTGCAGAATCCATAGCTAACAAGGGATGTCAGCCTTCATACAGGACCAGTGTGGATGCAGAGCTGGTGAATCCAAGTTAAAAGCCCTAATCAAAACAAGTGTGAATGGAGGGCGAAGTCTGAAAATGAAGGGGTTGTGTGGACTACACTGGTGCTGAAGCCATCACAATGGAAATTCTTTAAGTGTGATCATCAGCATCCAAGCCAGGAGCTGTCATGAATCCATGAAGAGGTTGCTTGAACAATAATAACTTAGAGGTCTATCTATAAAGTTCAGCAGACTTGGGCCAGTTCAGGATATGGAGTGTGGGTTGCTGTAGAGCATTATTTCAGGGATACCTGGGGAACTGCTAAGGTAAGGGCAAAGAGGAATAGCAGAGGGTGATCCTGCAGATGATAGCAGATGATCCTGCAGTCGGAAGCAGTGTCCGGGTGGAAATCGCTAAAAATGTCTGGGGAAATCCGGACATATGGCAATCCATGTCGGCTCAACAACGTTTCTCTCCAGATTGTCACTGTTTGAAATATGGCAACCCTAACATTGGATGAGTTAATGCTGCTGCTGCTCTGATCTCTAAAGAAATATGCATGCTTTACTGTGAAATCTGAGAAGAAATATATGCAGAAGAGAACAGATAATGTTATACACTGTATGACTTTTAAAGAAGCTGAATAGAAGCTTGGCAAGTCATCTACAAGTGATGGGATTTTTAAGAGCTTAAATATAAGTACTCTTAAAGTGTCAAAATAGTGCATTCAGCAGTAGGAGCTTGATGCATGTCATTTATCCTCTGCTAGGCTTATTCCTGGTTATTCCTCCTCCGTTCTTCCATACTGATTTTGTACACAAACTGCCCTGTCAACTCCTATATTTGGAAGCAGCAGAAAGCAGTAATGTTAGCACCTACCTGAAGCCTTAATCACTGGTAGACTTTGGGCTCTCAAATTTCAGACCCAGCCAATGGCTAGGAATGATGGGAGGTGTTGTGTGAAACAGTCCCATGCAAGCTTATGCTGCTGTTGGCAATGTACTGCATAACCCATACAGCATTCTGACAGCAGAAGCACTATTGAAACCCATGTTGTTTATTCAGCCTTTCAAGTAAAGGTAAAGGGTAAAGGGACCCCTGACCGTTAGGTCCAGTCGCGGATTACTCTGGGGTTGCGCCACTCATCTTGCTTTACTGGCCGAGGGAGCCGGCATACAGCTTCCAGGTCATGTGGCCAGCATGACTAAGCCACTTCTGGCGAACCAGAGCAGCACATGGAAATGCCGTTTACCTTCCCACTGGAGTGTTACCTATTTATCTACTTGCACTTTGACGTGCTGTCGAAATGCTAGGTCGGCAGGAGCAGGGACCGAGCAACGGGAGCTCACTCAGTCGCGGGGATTTGAACCGCCGACCTTCTGATCGGCAAGCCCTAGGCTCAGTGGTTTATTTCCACATAAATTGCACAAACATAAGATAAGATAAGATTTCTTTGTTGTCATTGTACAAGTACAACGTTGTACAAGTGCAACGAAATTGGATGCCATCCCATAAAAACAAAACAAAAAACAGAAAAAAAACACATTGTCAAAAAACAAAAAAAAACACACATGCACATACGTACATACCCATCACAACTCTCCAAGGTCATATTATCTGGTTACAGCATTTAAGATGGTTATAGCTCTTGGGTAGAAACTATTCTTCAATCTATTTGTTCTTGATCTAATTGTTCTATATCTCTTGCCTGAAGGCAGTTGTGCAAAAAGACTATATCCCAGATGAGATGGAGCCTGTAAAATATTGTTTACTTTTTTACTTCTGTCAGTCTAACTTTTATAAAGGACTCCTGTCGTGTCCCCTAAAAATATTTCTTAATCAACACAGGTTACCAGGCAAAGGGCTGTTTTCAAGCCTAGGTAACCTCCTACCAATTCCGTGAAGGTGCCAAACGTTTTTACATTTTGACTGTTTAATATGACAATCCTATACTTTTGCATGCAGAAGTAAGCTCCACTGGGTTTTGTGAGATTTACTGAGGTGTGTACAGACTGCAATCCTAAACCCTCTTGTTTGGTATTTATAGCAATTTAAAGTGGACTCAATACATGCCACATGTGCCTGTTTTCTGCATCATCCATGTGACATTGTCTTCATTCAGGCAGGGGAAGTGTGCCCTGTTTTGCTGCCTGAGGTAAAATGGGAACATGCTGCCCTAACCCACTGCCGAAGCCTCCCTTACCTGGGTTGCAGGGCGGTACCCACAAAGCAGTGGAAACAGTGGCAGGTTCCAGCCAAATCTTGTGAGATCTCGCCAGAAGCTGGTGCTGCTGCCAGAACTACTTCTCTGCCAGTGTCGAAGAGAGTGGGGTGGGCATGGCACCCACACAGCACTGCCTCTTGGGCTTGCGCCACCCAAGGTAGCTGCCTCACCCGGCCTCATGAGTGGCCCAGCCCTGCATCCAAGTGACAGCCTGACCCTCCCTCCTTTCATTTGAATTTTCCTCATCTGCAGATAATACAGTAAGGAAAATAATCCAGCACAAAATTGCATGTTAATAAACTGGGCATGCTGAAGCACATTGTGTGGGCAGGTTGTTTTTCCTACACATGGATGCCATCTATCACTGTGCCCTGACTTCTACTGGAAATATGCTCATTGGTAAGCTGCTGGTGGGCCAGTAGCGAAACACCTGTGTTGTTGTTGTTGTTTAAAAAAACTCCTGCTGTTTTGTATATCAGAAAACTTGTGTGTCAAAAATATTTTTAAATGGTCCCATGCTCAGGTAGACAAATCCCTGCATGCATGCTCACAATGGACTTTGGGTTTCTGATGTGCAGGGAGTGGGTGGGGAGATGCTAATTGAGGAGAGGGGACAACAGCACAGTGCAAATACGTCTCATCAAGCACCGCTTGTTAGTGTGGACGGGAAATGTTGAGACAGAGTTCAGTTGAAAGTGATCATGGGATTATCAGGTCTGTGTGACCCACGTGTACATTAACACTCTTCTTTGCACCCCATTCGGCCTGCAAACTGGTAGGGGCCACCAACGTGCAAACCATCCCAGTTGTGCCATCCAATACAGGCCTTGCCACAGCAAACCTTGGTCTCTGTCCCAGTGCCAGATCACATCAAAAGTTTCCTTTACATGAGGAAAAGGATGAAGGAGGCTGGGTGAGATGGCAGCCAGTCATTTTAAAGGGGGCCTCTACTCTGACCATCTATGAGATCTGATTGGACCACATGGCATGTAACCCCCTCCCTCAAGATCTTGCAAGGAGATCATCTTTCCTTTTAGCCATCGTGACCATTGTACACCCCCCCCCCCACCGGCAAATCAGCTGAAGGCTTTGATGAGTTCACCATGCTGTAACACTGTAGTATGTTCACAGTCTTAAGCTTACTGACATCAATGGGGCTTGCTTCTGAGTAGACAAATGCAAGATTAACCTGTTAATGATCTATTTGGGCTCCAAATAGATCTAGTTGGAACAGCAGCCCTCCCTCAAGCATGGGCACTGGAATTGGTTTCCTTCTTCCAGTCAGGTAACTTACTCTTTTTCAGTTTTATTGGCAAACTGGAATCTTGCCATGACAATAAACAGCAATTTCCCCTCCCCCAAAAAGTTTGCTTCTGCAATTATAGAACATAATCAAATCAAAAGTATAAGCTGGATCTGATTTGCGGTTTTCACAAAATATAATAGCTTTTTTAAAAGTTCCTGCTTTTCACTTGTCCCAAGATTAGTAAATCCGCTCATTTCTTGGATACGAGCCCTGTCACGGTCTAATAAAAGAAGCTAAATCACAGTAGGGACAAAGGTCTCCACTGTAGTTTACAGAAAAATAAGATTTAGAGTCATATGCTATGCAGAGAGCACCGAAAAGCTTTCATGAATGGAGCAAAATACAGCACTTCTGCGACAGAGTGGAGAAAACTGCAGACATCTTTGAACTTAGGCCTCATAGTGGCTGTCAGGAAAGCAAAGGGAGATGGAGAAGCAATCTAGGAAGCAGGGCACCACTTGCTTTAATTAGTGGTTTATGATATGCTGCATTCCCAAGTTTTCGCTTGAGCCTGTTTGTACTCTCTTTCCCTCTCGAAAACGAGATGCTATATACAATACTAGAATGACAACATGACACCATTTCCATTTTAGGAACCCTGGGGCTGCCTGTACTTAGATATGCAATTTTGACGGAAAGGAAAGGAAGGGAGGTGAGCAAAGGAGAGTCAGTGAAAGTGGCGGGTACCTCCCAAATATTCCTTGTGGTCGTCAGAATTCTTGAGGCTACTGTTTCCAATCCTCCCCACCCCCATTCTTCATCGGCCCCCTTTGTATTAACTAGTTCTGCAACAAAAACTGGCTTGTCTCAAAGCAGCAATCAGATAAGTGATGAATGAAATAAGACACCAGCCTTTCACTCTTAGAGAGAGAGAGAGAGAGGAGAAATATTCAAACTGGACTTCTGCAGAAACTGAAACCCCAAGTAGCCCTTGACTTGTCTTCTCGGGTTTACTTCATGATACACTGGAGATTGCCACTTTTTAATTATTCAGCCAAAACAAAGCAGCAGCTTTAATAACATGCCAAAAGAAAAAACAGCTAGCAATGGAAATGACACTTTAAAAAAAAGAGAGACTGAAAGAAGCACCTAATAATAATAATAATAATAATAATAATAATAATAATAATAATTTCCTTACAGAAGCTGGAATTTGCAACAAGATTTAAGCTGCAAGCACATGCAGGTTCAGATCCCCACTCAGCTATGAAACACACTGGGTAATTTGGCACCCATCTTTCCACTGAACCTACCTTTGGGGAAGGCCATAGCTCAGTGGTCGAGCATTTACATTGCATGCAAAATCTCCCTGGTTCATTCTCTAGGTGGGGCTGGGGTAAGACTTCTATCAGAAACCCTGGAGATCTGCTGCCAGTCAGTGTTGACAATACTGAGCTAGGTGGTACAGGGCGAGCCCTTTAAAAGAGGCCCTGTGGATACAGAGTACACATGTTCCACTGGGCCTCTTTTAAAAGACTCACCCTGTATGGTGTGAGTGATATAGGAGTGCTCTAAATGTATGATGTGGGTGGGATAAGGCAGCATAGTGTAAGGTGTTAGTATTAGCATAAGGCAGCTTCCTAAATTACCAGTCTCTCTGGAGAGTGGAAAGCCTTTGGAGACTGAGGGTGGCACAGTGGCTAGAAGGTCAGACTAGGACCTGCGAGGCCAAGGTTCAAATCACCACTCAGCTATGAAGACCACTGTAGCCTAACCTACCTCGCAGGGTTGTTTTGAGGGTAAAATGAGTGAAGGGGAGAACCATGTACACCACCTTGAGTGTGGCAGGGTGATGTGATGCAATTGAGATCGAATGGGCTAAATAAATAAATAAAGGACCCAGGTTCTATCCCTGGCATCTTCCCATAAGGCTGTGTAAGATTTCTGTCTGGAATCCAAGAGAACCACTACCAGTCAATATATGCAATATTGAACTAGATGGAACAATGGTATTCCAGAATTATTGTTGTGAAATTAAATGTGTGTGTGTGTGTGTGTGTGTGTGTGTGTGTGTGTGTACGATGCATACCATGTAGCCTTCTGGAGGAGAGGGTGGCTATAAATGTAAAAAAAAAAAAAATGCCTCCTTCTCTAGAATTACCTTCCATTGAACACAATCAGACTGATTTTAACATCAACACATATAGGGCTGAGTTTTTAAGTCCCAAATGCCTCAGAGAAGAAACAACCAAAGTTCAGAGGGAGCTTCTCCAGTTTGCTTGATCTGGATTTCCCTCTCTGGAACCACAGGAAACAACTGTGACAAGAAGCAGGTCCACAGATACATTCTAAAGGTAAAGGTAAAGGGACCCCTGACAATTAAGTCCAGTGTTGGATGTCTCTGGGGTTGCGGTGTTCATCTTGCTTTACAGGCCAAGGGAGCCGGCATTTGTCTGCTTCCGCAGTTTTTCCAGGTCATGTGGCCAGCATGACTAAGCTGCTTCTGGAGAAACCAGAGCAGCGAACGGAAACACCATTTCTAATGGTTCTAAAGGTAGCCAGAATGAATTACCAAAACTTTTTATGAAAGCTACAGAAATTAAAGAAGAAGAAAATTCAAAATCCATAACATGATCCACTCACCTATGCTGTGTACTCTTAGATCCAAGCAACAGCATTTACTCACTCGCAAGGGAATGCTTGAGGAGAAATTTCACTTCTTAACTGTAATTCATGTGACCAGTTTTAGGAAGGCAGCTGTGCACAAATGTCAGATTATTTCTTCTTTAAAATGTCATGGGGAACCTGTGACTCTCCAGATGTTGGTGGAGTCCACCTCCCATCAGAACCAGCCAGCATCGCCAGTCATCAGGGATGGTGGCCTCTGAGGTCCAACAACATCTGCCACAAGTTAGCTGCAGCTGCTTTAAACTGGCTGTCACACTGAACTGTGTGTGAGGGAGACTTGAGGAAATTGCAGACTGCAGCTGGGGAGGGAATATTTAAACCTCCTGTCCTTCTGGTGCCTTATCTGGATTGGCTCCTCACAATTACTTTTGAGTAAGAAAAAAGGTGCATCCTAGCTTAAACATAGGGATGAGAGAATCTGTCCATTTCAATTTGTCTCAGTGTCTTTCTCTTAAGTTCAGTTCTCCACATTTCCACTTCTGTTTGCTTCTTCTTTTTTTAAGTCCTCATGAAAATTCATCTGGTCTTGGGTGCAAGTTTCTCCTAACATTTGTATGCAATTTTGCCTAATGTACAGATTATGTTCCTGAATATAACACATTTTTGTATGTTAGTTTTACTAATATTTCCATTTTATGTACACTTTACTCTAGTATATGCATTTTTGTTCACATTACTTGTCTAGAGAACTACATTACAAAATTCAGAAACATGTGAATTTCAAAGGATGGCAGTGTTTCACTTCATGCATTGCTTTGGAAGGTGCAAATTAGGCAGAGTTGCCTTTTAATGCTAACTGAAAATAATTCCTTCCCCATCCCTGCTTGGACATAATATGTACCTTGACTCTAGCAGTCTTTTAATGGGACAATGTCTCTGCTTAATAACATACTTTTCAGAAGATCCAGCAGCATTTTCTCCTCTTACTAGTAATCAAATATGTCAATGGTCAAAGTACTGGACCCCCATTTTAAATCCAATTTCAAGTGCAGAGGTTAATTTGGACAAGCAATGGGCTTGGGTGATGGACTTTGACAAGTCTCCGCTGTGCTGGATCTTCCAAATTCCATGGAGCGAGTGGAGTTGACTTTTTCCATGGAATTATTTTGAGTGAGTTCACCCATCTATAATATCAAACAACTTTGTTTCTTATTAGGCAAATTCCAAGGAGTGACGGGGAGAAATTGTAGCAAGTTACTTTTCTAGTGCTTCAGAAGATATTCTTTCATCAAAAAGTTTGGGGACTGCGACTGTGCTTTAAAGTGATACTAGATGATTATGAAATTCCTTTCAGATCAGAATGATGGACTAGTCCAGAGTTTTAAACCTGCTTTGTCCTTGGCTATCTCTCCATGTGTAAAAAGGCTCTGTCATCTATAAAGGACTGTCTAATGGAATTTATCCATATTATGGGATGGGAGGTTTTTTAGAGTTTTAAGGTATTGTAAGTAGATAATAAAACCTTAGGGGGTTCTGTGTAATCTAAGAGTCGCTGTTCTTTCCTGCACCTCAAAGGACTGCCTGCCACCCCCCTTGTTCCCTTCTCAAACATGATACCTGGATATGAAAATGGATAAAATGTATGAAAACCTAAAGCTGTTTCAGTGCTTTTATCCTAAAAAATGAATCTAATAGGTAGCAACTTGCTTTCAAAGAGTCCCAGTTTTGTATCAGGTTTTTAGATGAGCCAGGTGGAAAAAGTCTTAGCCCACTGGTAGGTGCAAAGCCACAGAGTGGGTATGTGTAAGTGGATATAGGAAGATACAGCCGATGATTCCCCACCCCTCATTTACTATTATTTTGCAAATTTGGAAAGCTGGCATTCCAGAACATGTGTGTATGTTTGTGAATGTATGTATGTGAAAGGGATGTATGTAAAATGAGAACACTCTCGTGGATTGTTATTATTTTGCTAATTTAATTTAAATTAATTAATTTGATTCATAACTATTGACTCATTAATTTAATTGAGTTCATAACTATTGACTCCATGAAGAAAGAAAGAAAGAAAGAAAGAAAGAAAGAAAGAAAGAAAGGTTGAAAGCATTTTTACCCTCTCCCTTATCGATACATTTTTGTACGTATTTTGGAATTAGTGAGAGGAACATCTATGCCCTTTTGCATTAGGAAGCACGGGAACCCAACCAATCGCTGTGGAAAAGGCTGCTGTTTCCATATAAAATAAATACATGTTTCACCTTGTTCCCCAGGGCTCCAAATTGCCAAGCATGTGATGTGCTGTCATAACTTATGCGTGACTGGCTGGTTACAGTGCCTGCTGATCTATATGGAGAGGTGAGAATTTGTCACTGTGCATAAGCAGAAAGATCAGTCAGATACAGTGATAGATCTGTTCCTTGCCTGGGTTCATCTGCTGCTATATTAAGGAGCCTCAGCAGCTGCCAAATCGAATTCTGAACCTAGTTTTGTAGTTAAGAAAATGGATGGGGGAGGGGAAGGAAGCAATGCTATCCTGATGCAACAACTTTATGATGCAATAACCATAGAAGTAATGTCCTATTATTGTGTCAAAATACTCTGAGCAGCCATCGCCTTCCAAGTCAGCCATGTGTCATTCCATCATCTTTCCCATTTCATGGCAGTGCATGTATAAAAAGAGCATTTCGGAGCAAAACACCAGGACACAAATAAGCACACACTCTTCTTTTGATCTATTTAGCATGAAAGTGTCTGCTTCAGGCAGAAATAACCTTCTCATTCTCAGGCTCTGTGGTGTTCTGTAGGATCTACTGAATCCAACCCCTCCACCCTTGGGCTTAATATGTGTGAGTAACAGTATCGTATTCTGAAAGCATTGTATATACAACGTACAAGGCAATCTCTGCTTGGATACACAGACCTTATATCTGTAAGATGTAAGGGGAACGGTGGTAGAATATCTGCATTGCAGGCAGAAGGCCCAGGTTCAATCACCGGTATGCCTGTCTGAGAACCTAGAGAGTCACTGCTGGTCAGCATACATACTCCCCCCAAGTGTCCCAATTTTCCAGGGACAGTCCCGGAATTTCAATGGGACTGAAAATGGGGATATCAATGAGGGTCAGTTGTGGGGGGATGAGAACTCCTGGGGTGGGGGGGGGGGCAGTGACAGAAACACTGACACTGAAGGGGCAGCATATCCTCCAACATTTCTCAGATGAAAATGTCCCTATTTTCATCTGAGGAACATTGGAGGGTATGAGTGTAGACAATACTGATCTAGACGGGCTAATGGTCTGACTTGATGGAAAGCAATTACTTATGTTCCTAAGAGGATTCAAACAGTAAGAACACACACAACAGAACATCACAGGTCAGCATCTAATGCCAGCTTGAGATGGGCCTCTTTCCAATTGATCAAGTTAATGTGGTTAAGGTACACCAATTTGTCAATATACAGGGTGACCCAAGCAGTTTCTGTGCCAAAACTGGGCCTAAACCCCAACTGAAATGGATCTAGAAAATCAGTTTCCTTCAAGAACTCCTGGATCTGGGCCACTTACCACCTTCTCAAGAACCTTGTCCAAGAAGGGGAGATAGGCAACAGGCCTGTAGTTAGATTTTCTGAATCGAGGGAGGGTTTCCTGATGAGTGGTATTACCAATGCAAGCAGGCAGGGACCACCCTGTCTCACAAGGAGGCATTAATCATCTCCCTGGTCCTCCCTGATAGTTTTTATCATCCAAGAGGGGCAAGAGTCCAATACACACATGGTTGCCCTGATTGATACAAGTACCTGGAGCCTTACTAACTGAAACTCATTCAACAGAACAGGACTAAACAGTGTTCTGGACACCCCTCGAAATTCATTTGCTGTAGGCCTAACAGCGGAGTCAAAATCAGCTGCATATATGTGCCTGAATATTTCATGGTGGCACAAGACAGCAGAAAAATAAGTAAGTTCAATTTGTGTTGTGAAAGGCACATACAAATGCCGTCCTTCATTTCATTGACAGTGTCTCCATGCAAACTGTCTAGTGCATGGATTGGCTTGACCGTATGGACAACCTCCACATTGTCACTGCTAATATGATACTCCACAAGGATGCCCTTGTGGAGCTGCCACCAAACATATGCTTCTTCTTTTGGCAATTTCTTCAGAAGATTTGAGTGGACTGCAAGAACTCAGTGATTCACAGGGGCAGCAATGTAAGCTATTCACCTCTCTGTTATCATTTCCAGAACACAAGAAGCTGCCTTGCACTGAGTCGGGACCACTGGTCCATCTAGCTCAGTACTGTCAACACTTATTGGCAGCAGCTCTCCATGGTTTCAGGCAGGAGGCATTTCCAGCCACACCTGGAGCTTTCTGCATGCAAAGCAGGTGCTCTGCCCCTCAGCCACAACCCTTCTCCTAAATTTGTTGTAATTGTTTTTATACGATTTGATCAAATCTTATTTCCCAGATGGCTTAAGTGTCCTGCTGTTGTTCAGTGTGGTCAAACAGAAAGCTGTTTTCTTTATAGTACAAACTGTTCATGCATATGTAGCACTAAGAAGGATTTGCTCCATTCAGCAGGAACAAACTGGTCCGAGTAACAAGTAAGGGGAACACTGTCAGGAATGAAGAGAAAAACCTGATTAAGTGAAGATATTGTCACAGTTCCTCTGCTGAAAGAAACTTGTTCATGGTGTTTTACCAATACTTTCAAAATGCTGGTAAACTACCATTTTTTATTTCAGCACCATAACTTTATGTGTTTTGCTTTCTAGAAAGTACCTACATCATGGAGCTTAATATATTTTTTCAAATGTATAACATGTCTCAGTGAACCCAGAAGCCAGGTAAGATTATATGACTGACTCATTGCTGCCAACAAAACCATTGGTTGTAATCTGGTACTGTGCTGAAAATGTCTCCTGCATTTTTTTGACCCATCTCCATCAATTAACAAGAAAAAGTAATTTCATTCAAAAACTATCAAAGAGGAAAAGGGGGGTCAAGGAAACTATTACTGCGTGGGATGTACAGGTTTTGTTACACTTACCTTACTTTCAAGATGACTGGTAGGCTTTGAGGGTGTCCTTTCTTTCATGATACAAATCCTTCCTCTGGGGTTCTGCATTCTGCAGTCTGGGCTTTTTGAAAACCATGTGATGCCCTTACCCAGGATTCCTTGTAACACAGGAAGCCAGGGAGCCTGCCTACCATGTACCTGACATCTTTTCATTGTTAATTTTTGTTACATTTAAGAAAAACCAGTTTAAATGAAAAAAGGTAAAAGAAAGGACTTCCATTTAACAACAAAATCAGCTAGCCTCCAGTGCTTCAGTTAATGTCCAGGAAAAGACACCAGGAAGCAATTCCTCCCATGAGGCTTTTTCAGCTCAGGAAACAAAAGGAACCAAGGAGGGTGCAAACAGAGTTCTGTAGAAATGTTCACTGGAAAGGGAAAAATAGGTTTTGCTAGAGATGTTGGAGCAAAGAGACCATCAAGCAGATTTCCTTCTGCCCACCTGTTCATCTCCCATCATGCCATGGACACTTGCTATGAGTGCTTTTTATCTTAGATCTGTACAACAAAACATCCACATGTTACATGAAGATAGATACGTACGTAAGTTGCTCTACAGTGTACATTACTTACACATTCATTTTTGTATAACTGGTGTTGTCTCAGTAGTTGCCTTATTGCTTTTTTAAAAAGTGTTGTTTGTTGACTTTGTCCAAGTTTTTTACTGCTGGAGGCAGCCAACATGCACTAAGGCCAGGATCTTAACCATTTCCACTCAAAAGTAAGACCCACTGCATTCAATGGGACCAATGGGGTTAGATTGCAGCATTAATCTGCTTCCTACTGGGAATTTTTTAAACCAACAGAATGCACTATTTATTGTTCTTTTCACATGGAAAGATGTGAACTGTTTTGCTACTGTAGACTTCATCTGCATTCCTCAGTTAAAGTTCAAGCCTCTTTGTCAAGGTGAGGAAATCCATCCCATCCATCTACAGTATCCCCTTTGTTTTAAAAAGTGTCATTGTCCCATTTCCATTGTTTATTAAAGTTCTTTTTTACATGG
Organism: Lacerta agilis; assembly: GCF_009819535.1. Classification (NCBI taxonomy): domain Eukaryota; kingdom Metazoa; phylum Chordata; class Lepidosauria; order Squamata; family Lacertidae; genus Lacerta; species Lacerta agilis. Next base: position 58,977,357 of record NC_046322.1, read on the forward strand.
TAGGAAAAAGAACTTAAAGTGCTCAAACATAAAACAAACATTTCAAACAAATTAGCTTGGGCATTATGTTTCAACAGGCACACATGAACAACCATTTTCTGACTAAAATATGTATTTATGAAATAAAATGTTGCAATTAAAAAGAAAGTTGGTATTAAGCTGAGTGAGGAGTAATTCATACAATCTGGACACACAAAGAGCAAAATATCAACAGGATGTTAAACTTGTCCTCTGTGATGCCTGAGTGATGGAAAAAAGATACAACATGGGTCTATGGGTCACTGGATTCAATGGGTATACTGGATTCAATAGGGACATGGGTGGTGCTGTGGTCTAAACCACCAAGCCTCTTGGGCTTGCCGATCCGAAAGACTGCGGTTCAAATCCCCACAACAGGGTGAGCTCCCCTTGCTCTGTCCCAGCTCCTGGCAACCCAGCAGTTTGAAAGCACGGCAGTGCAAATAGATAAATAGGTAAACGGAAAGGTAAATGGCATTTACGTACGCTCTGGCTTCTGTCATGGTGTTCCGTTGTGCCAGAAGTGGTTTAGTCCTGCTGGCCACATGACCTGGAAAGCTGTCTGGACAAACGCTGGCTGCCTCAGCCTAAAAGCGAGATGAGCACCACACCCCATAGTCGCCGATGACTGGATTTAACCATCCAGGGGTCCGTTTACCTTTACCTTTTACTGGATTCAATGGGTATATTCAATGGCTGAATTGCAGCCATACATAGCTTTGTGATGGACCATTAGTCACCTCAATAACTCTGTCTTTAAGATGCCACAAGACTGTTAGTTGTTTTTGCTGCAGAAGACTAACAGGGCTACCTCCCTGGAAATTCATTACCTTTGAAAATGAGTGCCAAGGGAAGGTAATTTATCTGTAAATATCTAGTGGTGGCTGAGATATTATGCTCTATGATATACAGTACATAAAAATAAAAATTCTTACATTTCCACATCAGTGGCCAATGAAATGGAAGAAAGATTTGGGCAAAATAAACCAATTGCAGCTGAATGACAAATGCAATATGAAAGTGTGAATGGATTTTTAGAATTGATTGAGACACCTTTATACATCCCTAGATTTTACTGACTTGGCTCAAAGTCTCCTTCCCAAAGCAATGGTAATCAAACTACCCGAGTGCAAGGACTAGTAATGGGTGCTGGGTGGATTTAAGAGGGAGCCATTCATTCTTACTCCACTCCCTTCATGCAACCGAACAGCAGGTGGATCATGTCCCTGATTTTATCTGCTGCAGCAGTAGAGGACCCATGCTACAGAGACTTTTACTTTATTGACACACAACTGTCATCACTAAGAAAGAAAAAGAAGAAACCTTAGCCTCCTAGTTCTTTAAAAAGAAATCAAACCACACAACTGACTTAACTAAAGCAAAATGCTCTTTGGTCTCCTGCTGTATTCTACAAAAGAATCTTGGAAATATGACTGCTTGCTGCCATGGTGTTTGAATAGGGTTTATCCTGCTTGCAAACCTTTAGCTAATAATGAAAAAAAAATCAATATACTCTCCCAACTCGTTATAATGTCTTCATTTTACATTGCCAAGAGTTTAATAATGCACAGTAGGTATTAAGGACAGACTAAGCACATCTTGTTTATGTCCTTCAGTCTTGTTACTTTAAACACACAAACACTGAATTACGTGCTTTCCTCTGATTTTGATGTACTGAAGGAGGGATGCCGAATCCTTGGGGACAAAGCACCCCCCCCATTTGTTTACCGGGGGGTGACTCAATGTTCGCCATGTCAATCAGAGGAGCTAGGAACATGGCAGCATCCCTAATAATAATAATAATAATTTATACCCCGCTCTTCCCCGCCAAACCGGGCTCAGGGCGAGCACCAATGCACCTTTTGTGCCCTTGTGGCTCGGAACCTCTCCTCTTGCCAGCAGCTGCATCCTGCCCTTGCCCAACCTACCCGCTCTGCATCTTTCCTTGGCTTTGTGGCAGCCCCGGATGGGCCATGGGGTGAAGTGTGATGTGGGGGGGGGGCTCCTTGAGGCCCAGTAGCTGACCTGCTTCCACTCTCATGTGACATTCCTTGGAGCTGAGGGAATTGTTCACCCACTTCATTTCTTCTGAGCTATGCTGCCCCACCCTGGCTGAAAGAAGGAGGGAGGGGGGAAACACTCCTATCTGTGTCTGGGGAAGGAGAGGGAAAGCAGTCCCTGGCCTGTGGCAGCAGCAGCAGGACGAGGAGCCACTGGCCATTAATGCCGTGCTGCTGCTACGTTCCCGGATCCTCAACCAGGCACAACATCTGGACATGATGTGACAGGTGTGGTGGTGCCCCCCATCTCATCCACAAGCTGGCACCTCTGTACTGAAGTTTTTGTTAAAAGGGAGAATTTTTATTTTCTTATCTGAAGATTGCAAACATAATTTTCATGGTAAAACAATTTTCCATTTCCCTCTGATAGAATGGTGGCACTTGTACTAAGTTCACTGAGTCATATGAAATGAAAAAAATGAAAAGGGAGGCAGATCCTGATTTTGCCATACAGTATGAGATCTACCAGACAAGCCAGTCTTGCTTTAAGGATGGGTGAGTTCCCCCGGTTCACCTTGCAATTTGCTTGGTTTTTCCAGTCTTTCTCAAACATAATGGCTTTATTAGAGTAATCCAAGAATGTTTAGAAAGCTGAAGCCCAAGTGAGCTTCTGGACAGTCCTCCACATTCCTCCTCTTTCCCAAGCAAACATGCCCTTGCAGGACCAGAAGAGAGGAAGATTGCCAAGGCAGACATATTGGATGTGCCCAGACCTGCTCAGAGGCACCTGTTGACACTGGGATGCTTAGGAGAGGTTGTTTCCAATGCCTCCCAGCCTGGTTTAAACCAGCTGCCTTTCCCATGCATCCCAATGAAAACAGATGTCCAGAAGTATCCACAGGGGCAGTAAGGCCTTAAGGGTGGAGTCAGCAGGGTCTCTGCCACACTGCTGGTTCCCTCTCTTCACATTATAAAGTTTGCCTGGGGAAGGGCAAGGGTTGCAAGTCAGATTGCAATAGACTTAATGGCCCCTGCCTGAAACCTGGGGAGCGTCTGCCAGTCAGCGTAGACAATACTGAGCTAGATGGTTCAATATTCTGACTCTGTATAAGGCAGCTTCCTGTGTTTGGGGGACAAACCACGGAATCCACTGTATTACTGCTTGTCTTCAGAAGTGTCACTAATAGCCTTCACTGTGCAGAGAGGCATCTTGCAGCTGCTTCTAAGGTCTACAATGAAACCAAAACCCCTTAAAAAATAGGTACTATATTGTAAAATTTAAAACTTTTTAATTTTTCCAATAGTGATCTTCTCTCCCCCCACTCCCCGACCATCATAGTGCTTTCAGAGCATATAACAAAAGAAATTGAACAAAATACATTTGGATAGATCTATTACTGGTAATCAAATCAGCTGAAGGCAGAACCAAAGATGTGTCGTTCAGTTACATAATCATGTTGCAATACACCTGTGCTATCTGTATTACGAAAAGCAATAATATTTAAGAATATGGCTTTTTATTTTACTTCATTTGGCTCTACTGCTGTGTTGATGTAGATGGCTGACCTTTTATTTGAACTTGGCTGGATAAACTGCATAATTCTATCAGTGTCTATAAATCTAGCTGCTTAGCAACAACAGCAACAATAGTTTTCAGCTGAGCAATATGATACAAACTATGGAACAAACTAGTGCTCTTGGTGTGGGTTTCTGTAGGAAGTCTATCAGATACTTTGTATTATTGAACAGAAGGAAATGGCAAAGGGACTCAGCTTGAATAAGCTGATTAAATAAACATAGATATTTATATTATTCGAAACCATTTGGTTCTGTTTAATTTTCCATATGGTGGCTGAAAATCAGAGTTTATACAGGTCTTTTTAAAAAAATGAAAGCCACATCTGGGTGAACAGAATATATATATATATTATATCCACACACTAAGAATATGGGGGAAATGTTTTAAAAATTCAAATGTTTGTAATATCAGGAAGAATCAGATCCAGGTAGATGATCCTCACAAAATAGGAACATTTAAATGAGGAAATTGGGAAATCTAATGGCTGAAACCCTTAGCATGTGTGTTTAATATGAGGAACAGTGTAAAAAGGTAAAAACAATCAAACACAAATTCAAGCACACAATTGCTTACAAATATCATCATCATCCTCATCATCATCATCTGAATCATTACCTGTTTTTTTTAACTAATGAAAAACGTATTTCATAATAGTCCCAGCCGCACATTAAAGAATCACTCATGTGCTGTGACTGAGATCAGAATGACACAATGCACCGCAGCTACTTCCTTTCACAGCAATTTAATTGACTGATTCCCACTAAAAATTCTCCAAATGCACACAATAGCTTCATGTTGTGTTTTTAGAGTAGCGCTACTCAGGATCCGAGGGGAGCTTATGTAATGGGTACAACAGGGGATGGGTAATCAGGACAAAAACTGAGCAAACTCTGCTGGATACGATTCATGTGGGTTACACATGAAAAAGGCCTGTCGGGATCCATTTGTAGGGCTTGGCAGTAGGGAAAACACAGGCTTGTTCATTTGAAAGTGTGTGTGTGCTTTATTAAAAGTGTGGTTCTCATCTAGTTTGGAGGTATTTGTTTTTTAAAAAGAGGCAGGAATGGGGGTGCCATGATTTTATTCACACTAACATTCATGAGAAGCGTGTTGTTGTTTTTTTTTTAAAAAAAGGACTTGTTTGTTTCTAAACAGTATGATATGATTATATATTTTAGAAAGTGACAAAATAGTTGTATCAAGGTGATAGGACCTCTTGACTGCAGAACATACATAACGGAATGTTAACATGCAGCACTTAAGCTCAGCTGTCCATTTTCAGAAAAAGTCCAAGTCAGCATTCCCCCCCCCCGAATCTTTTTAAGGATTTAGAGAAGCAAACGGCAAGTATCAATATTCCCTGTGCAAACTCACATCTTTGTTCTGCTCTGTCTTGCTCACTCTGTCTCTTTGAATTTCCTATAAAAGCTAAATTAGGTCTCAGGGGCACTGCCACACTAAACAAGGTTCTCTTCTAGTCCATTGTGATGGAAGTAAATGTACTCTGGAGGGAGATGTACTTGAAGGAGAGGCTAAAGTGTCTCCCCTAGTTTTCCAATATTTAAACCCACTTGCTTCACCCTCCCTGCAAAACAGGGTTGGGCAAAGGAAACTCTCTTCTACACAGCTGCAACAATGCAACATTGCATTACAATAATTTATAGTACCAGGCTGGAAATTTCCCCAAGCAAATAAATTAAAAACTATCAATAACTATCAACTATCAATGATCAAGTACCATGATCATAATTTTTCTGCTTTCTTCAATTTGATTTTTCAGCCTCTCAGTCCTAAAGAGTGAAGAGAGATAAAACTACCATGTTGCACTAGGAGAGTGGCAATAAAGAGGCAGGCTAAAGCAGAGGATGGGATGTGAGTGTTTTCACATGTTCATTGTTTTAGGAACTTGTATAGTATTCTTGTGTAGTATTCTCAGTTGTGATACAGATGGTCAGTACAACACAGGCGTGGAGGACCTTGTGCCTGGAGGGCAAATACAGCCTTCTAGATCTTTATGTTCAACCTTTGGGACTCTCCCCTGGCTACACCCCTTATTGGTCCTGCTTTGCACCCTCCTCAAGTGCTTTTGCCTGGCTGGAATGTGTCCCTGAACTGTGATAATGCTTCCTTGCCTAGATGGACAGGTCTGGGTATAGGAAGTTCTGTCTTTGACTCACAGTCTGCTGTACAAAGGTGAATGACACTTGCTGTCAAAAGGTAAGTCACATAACTTGCTTTGTCAACTTATGTGGGTGGCCCCACCCACCACTGGGATGTAGTCCCTGGGAGATTCCATGCAGGAATACAGCCTTTGAGCTGAAAAATGTTCCACAGGTCCCTTAGGCCAATGCTAAGATGTTGGGCAGAGGCTGATGGGAGATGGAATCCAGAAAAAACTGGAGGGTCACAAGTAAGGACGTGCACACCGGACACAAGAGCCACCTTGTATATTTATTTATAGTTTTGGGTAGCAGCCCGATGGGTTTTGGAGGCATCCAGTGTCTTTCCAATTCAACTCATTGCTGGGGCTCTGCTTCCCTCTTCACTATAATGGGAAATATAAGTACAGTGGTAACTTTCCCCCCTTTTCACAAAAGTGGATGAAATTTACAGGAATAGCAGCCCCTTCAATGTGAATTGAGCCAGTCAAATTGTAGGCAGACCCATCTGGGGTGTGGTTTGGTTTTTTAAACCACGGCACCTTTATAGTTTGGTTTTTAAAAATAATTTTTAAAAAGTCTATAACAAATGCAGTTTTTAATGCCTCCCTCAAATCACCATAATTGGAGTGCCCTGGCTTAAAAGCTAGACCTGTCTGTCAAAACAAAAGATCCTGCCCACCACCTCCCCCTCCCACTCTGAGCATTTTCCTAGTCAGCTTCTCTTCATATCTTAGGGGGTGGGGGAGTGGTGATCTGGTTCATGGACAGCAAACAGCACAGAACAATTTGGATGCTTAGGGAATCCCTGATCCAAACTGAAATATATTGTTCATGGCTCTATCTGATTTAGAAATGTAAGGACTTGCTTCATAATTTGGGGTAAAAACAAAGCTGATGCACAAGCCCCCCCCCCCCAGCTCTGCCCTTCAGGCTCCACAGATATATTTACTAGGAATTCTCTGGTGAACCATCCATAACATATTCAATATTTCATAGTATATTATCAGTAGGCATCTGAGAGTATTTGATTACCTTAATATAAGGATGAAGCAGCAATTTAGTTCAGATTGTTATGTGAACCTACCTAACTTGCACTTTCTGGAACAATATGCAAACCAAGACAAATTTGCACCTCTCAAAATTTGGTGGTGCAGTTTTCCATCAAATAATGTTTACTATAATGTGTATATTAGGGGAAAGTGTATATTAAAATGCAGAAATTATATTTAGGAAAATTGCTTGCAGAAATGTGTGTATCAGGCAAAATTGCACACAAATACTGTGTATTATATTAGGAAAAATACTGAGAAACCTGTGAAGTGTAGCTTTCAATTCCTTATGATGTTTCAGTCCACTGCAAGGGTAGGTTTGGAAGACATGAAGTCAGACCTGTTACAAACTGCAAGAAACTCCTCAGCCTAGCATTCCAAGCCCCCGGTTATGAATGTCAGCTTATCACAAATATTTTCCGCTGTTTTATATTTGGCAGCTAACAGTATTGGATGCTTCATATTTGATACACAGCACCATTTGCTAGTTGCAGCCTTGAAGAATATGGGAAGCTGCCTTACAGTGTGCCAGACCCTAAATCCATCTATCTCAGTATTGTTCACACTGATTAGCAGCAGTTTTCCAGGGTTTCAGGCAGAGGAGGGCACAAGGAGAAGGGGACAACAGAGGATGAGATGGTTGGACAGTGTTCTCAAAGCTACTAACATGAGTTTGGCCAAACTGCGGGAGGCAGTGAAGGATACGCGTGCCTGGCGTGCTCTGGTCCATGGGGTCACGAAGAGTCGGACACGACTGAACGACTGAACAACAACAACAATGTTCCCAGCCCCCTCCAAATAAGCCAGAGATTGAACATGGGACCTGTGTGCAAAAAGCAGGTGCTCCACCACTAAGCAGTGGTCTTTCTTCAGCCAATGATCTTTTAACATTAATGCTGTGTGGGCTCTTGAAGCATTCACAGTGGAGCTTCTCCCTCATTAGCATTTTGCACGCTCTCAATAGGGGAATGTTTACCTTTTTTTAGCTTCAGGTATATGGAATGTTGAGACAGGTATTATTACACCATGAACATCTCAATGAAGTGAAAAGAGGCTGGCTGGGAACAGTATTTGATTAATATTCTAAATCAGTCTTACAAGTATTAGTTTGGGATGTTATTTACATCACTTTCCAAGATGGCTAAGTTGTACCGTTGATAGATAGATGATAGATAAATAGATATAGATAGATGATAGATAAATATTTTATTTCTAAATTAGAAATCCATAACCGTAGAAGCAAAAAATCATTATGCTACTTATTATGTTGCTGAATTTTTTCCTTTGAAAGTAGCAATGAGATAAGAAGGAAATGAATAATCAAACACTGTGATCAACTTCCATCCTCCTCTCCAAGCCAAGGATTTTGTTTTATCTCTCAAATACAACTGCTTTTGCTGTTTTCTCCATTTCTGTCCAAATACATTTCTTTTAAAAACTATTTTCTATTGCAGTCCCTTTGATAAAATCAATTTACTTTATCATCAGAAAAGACAATATTCATGTGGGCTTTATCTTACTGATTAGCATTTATAACTCTGACAACTCAAATTCTGAAGGCCAAATTAATTGCAGAAAATAAACCAAGAAGAATAAAGAAACATCTCTCATTTCTACATTATGAAATTGGACTGAGGGTGCAGGCTCCTCCAGACTGGTATTTTTCTTTTTCTTTTTTTGCAGGTGTGTTGGGCAAAATGTCATTTATGCAATAATAGGGCATTGGTGGTGGACTGTCCCATCAAATTCTGCTTTATCAGTTGCTTTGGGACAGGGGAGTCAACTTGGGCCCCAGGTTATGGGTCCCCTGTGCACATGACGCCATGACATCACGTGGCAACATGACATCACGGCATCAAGGACAGCCTCCAGCCGCAGAACCTGACTTCCGGTGGCACCAGAAGTCAGGTTAGGAGACCTCACAAGAGTTTGCAAAGCATCTCCAAGGTCTCACGAGGCCTCGGATGTGACTTCCAGTGCTTCACAAGGCTCCGGATGTTGTGCCAGGATATTTTGTGGGTGCTCAGGCACCCTATAGTTGGTTTGGGGTGCTTTCCCAGTGTTACTGTGTTATTTCCATCTCGAAGGGCATTAATGCACTTCAGTGCAACAGAAGCAGGACAATCCCCTCATAAGAACATAACAGTCTGCTAGATCAGGCCAAAGGCCTGTCCAGTCCAGCACCCTGTTCCTATAATGGCCAGCCAGATGCCTGTGGAAGGCTGCAAGCAGGAGTTGAGCACAAGCAGGACCAGTGCTAGGGTTTCTCGCGCCCTAGGCAAGACCACCTTCTGGCGCCCCTACCCCCCCCCCCCGCCAGAGCCTGCTTTAGCGGGAGGTGGGGGTGGTGGAGAGGCAAGCAGCAGTTTCTCCACTGTAGCGGAGAAGCTGCTGCTCGCCCGTCCCACCGCCTGCCCCCCCCCCCCGCCAAAACCTGCTTTAGCGGGAGCCGGGGGTGATGTAGGGGGCAAGCAGCACCTCTCCGCTACAGCAGAGAAGCTGCTGCTAGCCCGTCCCGCCCCCCCCCTGCCCAAGCCTGGCCAGCGCCCCCTCCATTTTGGCACCCTAGGCAATTGACTAGTTCACCTTAATGGACACGCCGGCCCTGAGCGCAAGGGCAATACTACCTTCCTGCCATTTCCAGCAACTGGCATTCAGAAGCACAGCCATCGTGGGTAATAGCCATTGATATCCATATGCTCCTACATGTACTTGTCCTCTTTCAAAGCCAACCCAGTTGGTGTCTATCATTGTCTCCTGTGGGAGTGAATTCCACAAGTGCTGTGTGAAGAAGTGCTTTCTTTTGTCTGTCCTGAATTTTGGTTGCCCTTCTCTGAACCTTTTCAAACTATACAAGCTCCATTTTAAAAGCAGCAGCAGAAATGGGTCTCACTTTTAAATAAATTTATTTAGGAGGAAGATCCTAAGAGATAGATCAAGTGCAATCATGGATGGTGTAGCTAAAAAATAGTGAGACATCTTATAAATATATTTGGAAAAAGAGAGTGTGAAGGGTTGTGAAAAGTACATGTTGTGTGTAGAGCAGGAGGAAATGAGCAAATATACACAGAGTTAAGCCTCTAACTTGTTGAAATGCAGGACTGCAGCCAGTGTAGCTGCCTCTGTTTTTGTATAACACTTTGTGCTACATCTTAGCATGTTTACATTTTTTCTGACATGCACTCTAATACCAGAAAACTTGATGCCATGTCAAATTAATATAATGAAATCTTTGGGGGGGGGGAACTGGAGGGACTCTAAGGAGCTGCAGCGCAAGTGTCTCTCATGCCATTCCACTATTGTGTCCGCCTAAAGCAAGGAAAGAAAGGAGGAAGAAGAAGGGGGGGGGGAGAAACCACCCCCTTGCCAGTCCATTCAAGCCCTGGCCTTAACTGCTGAGATTGCTACCAGGAATTTCAATTAGTGCTAACTGCAGTTCAGGATTTCACATTCCCCCACCCTTTGCTTTGTTTTTGGGTTTTGTGGAGAAAGTTCATTAAGAACTAGATGGAGACCACCAACTTATTTAACAAAGCCCTTGCAAATAGGCATCATGTTATTAGCGCAATGACTGGTCACTACCAAACAGCAGGGAAAATCTTACAGAACTACAGTACAGTACATGAGTCTAAATGTGTTGGATTTATATGTGGGACATTCAGGTTGAAATCCATATACCCAATAAACAAACAAACAAACAAACAAACAAACAAATCCCAGTTCATAATCCATAGTTTTAATCAATTGCTGTTAACCATTTTGAGCTCTGTTGAAGAAAGGTAAGAGCGGCATTGTTTAGATATTAAATAAATAACTATGGCATGGCACTCAGCTTTCTGTGAATAACTTACCACACAGCATTAGTTTGCTTAGTGAAATGAGATAACAATTGTAAAACATCTCATAGACTGCAAAGTGCTATGAAAATGATCATGATAAATGATAATTCTGATTCCATAAACCAAACAGTAATTTAATTTATGATAATTTTTCTGGCACCAGTGCTATGAGATTCTACAGTCCACACACAGAGTTTTATTTGTAGTTCTGATCTCAATGCCCGATGCAACACGATGAAGATATTATAGCCCAAAAGATGCAGAGGAATATACAAGTTATTTATTTTTATTTCCCTCTTCTGCCTTTTTCCTACCCATATTAAATACGATCCCTCTGTTGAGATTTTCTGAGGCATAGCCAATCGTAATTTTGAGACTATTCAATGTGAAAATTATGCAGATGGAACTTTTTTCTCCTGACCCCTAACAGAGAGAAGTGAGCTGATAACAATTCCCAAACCCTTAGACCCTTAGCTGGCTTTCAGGTGACAAAAAAGTATTTAACAAGGCAGTCTTTGCATTCTCCGAGACACCAAACAAATCAGCACTCAGTGGGGCCGACTTGAGCCCCAGATTATGGATGCCCAGCTGTGCGCACGTGTGACATCACAACATCACTTGCACCATCACGTGCACATGTTGTCATGTCATGACATCACATTGCACGCTGCTTGGCCTCTGCCCACCGCTACTGCCTGCTGCCTTGCCTCCACTGGCTCTCCAGCACTGCAGCAGTGGCAACTGGGCCAGGGCCTCTGCCACGTGGCTTCTGTTGGGGCCCACAGATGTGCTTGGGCACCCACGGTGGAAATTTTGTGGGTGCTGAGGCCCCCAGGGCCCCCAAGAGTTCATGCCTATATCAGCACTGCAGATAATTTTAGAACCAGACATTCCAGTGATCATATGAAGTGACTATAGGATATTACATAACATTGGGGTCAAGATTGTGCCCTGTCACACCCCCTCAGATCAACTGCCAGGAGACTAAGGCACAGCCATCTATCTGAAACTGGCCCTCCAAGTAGGAGTGAAACAACCATAAAACAGTGCCCCCAACTCACAACTCATGGAGATGGTCTAAGAGGATACTGTGGTTAACAGTAGCAACAGCCACTGAGTGATCCAGGAGAAACAACTTGGCCAATTCCATCACAGAGCTAGGCCTGAATCCAAGCGAAATGGGTCAAAATAACAAGTTTCATCCAAGGGCACCCAAAGCTGCCATCTCTTGATGCTCTTCTCCTAATAAAATATATTGGTGATCAAACAGTACTTATCGTAAGTCTCTGTGTCCAGGACTATTTTATGCATTACATGAACTTTTTTATAAGCCATTTATTTTATAAGTAAAATTTATTTATTTTATAAGTAAAATTGGGGTACACGTTTCTTTAGAAAACAAATCTATAGGCCATTTTCGGAATTGGTGACTTTGGAAACAAACTGCAGTGTTACCAAAATGTGAATGTTGTTCAGCCTAAGTATTATCAAAAACATCTACCCTTCATTCGTGATATTAAATATAGTAGGAGGCATTTAATACACTCACCCAAATTTGTGTCTAATTAATCCAGTGATCGGGGCAGCCCATCTATTTTCACCAAACAGGCAAACAGGAAGGTATTGCCCCTGTTACTCCTCCCCACGAAGCCTCACTCACCAGGGTCATGCAGCTGAGATGACTGTGGAGGCTTCCAGTGAGCCTCAGCTGCATGCCACCACCTGACCCTGGTGGTGGTGGCAGGGGTGGGCGTGGAGACCACCAGTGTGCCACCCTGTGGGAATCCACCACTCAAGACGGCTGCTTCACTCTGCCTGATGGGTGGACTGGCCCTGCCAGTGCTAACTGATAGTTGTGAGTGGCATCTTTATACACACGAAGCTCACCAATATTTCCCGATTTACATTGAAGGAAGATGTGGCTCCAGACACTCAGTGAGAGGCACACAAAGACATGAATGAGACTTTTAAAACATGAATAGGGAAATCCGTACACACATGAACTCACTGAGAGTAGTTACAGGTAGGTAGCTGTGTTGGTCTGCCATAGTCAAAACAAAATCAAAAATCAAAAAATCCTTCCAGTAGCACCTTAGAGACCAACTAAGTTTGTTCTTGGTATGAGCTTTCGTGTGCATGCACACTTCTTCAGAGAGTAGTACATATAAGGGCTCTGGTTCAAGGTCTAATGGCTGCAATTCTGTATGGACATTTACCGGCAAGTAACTCATTGGAACTTACTTCTTAATAAACATGCAAAGAATGTTTCTAAACACTAGGAATGGACTGAACATATTTCCATTTCAATTTATGAGGCAAAAGTAGTGTTTTTCTTAGGAACCCCCCCCCCCAAATTCTGTCATAGAATATTATATTAACTTTGATATTGTTCACTATCATTTTCTCCCTATTCTTTTCTCCCTGCTATCTTGTACCAGGTATCCCATAAAATTACTGTCCCTTCTTTCAGAATTTATCACATAGTTGAGCCCGACTAATCACTAATTACAGAGTAACCAGGGTGATATCTCAGCACTATGTACCAAATTGAATCTGGCTATGTGATGACACCACTGAGGCTAAACTAAGTCAGTTCAGAGAGAGGCAATATTTACTCAATAAGCCACATGGATCATCCCAGACCCAGCCTGTTTGGGATCATTTTGTAAATAGGATGGTGTAAATATACTACGCAACCAGTTTTGACCACAATGAAGGCAAATTAATTAAATGCTTGCTTAATAAGTGAACATTTTCAAAGTTGTAACTGAACAGAAACAATTGCTTAGTTTATCCATATATTGAGTAAAAATTAGAGATTCAAAAACAGTCACTCTCCTGCTGGACTGGTGAATTTCTCTTTTACAGATTCTGTTTCTGTCACTGAGACAAAACCCGTTAAACCTTTAACAGAACCAAACATGTGATTTGCATGATTTGATATTGATCATTCTTAATTTTAGCAATTGAAATGAGGAACATTTTTCATACTGTTTGCATGTTTTTCATGTTCCAATATTGCAGAGCTGAAAAGTTAGCCAGGGGATAAGGCCTGACATTTATACAAATGTTGAAGTGAACAGCATAATTGTACCATTTGCCCTGTAAACACAACAATAGGTAAACAAGGATAGGCGGAGATGAGAAAAGGAAAGGGAGAGCGGTGGGTGGGGGAGATGAAGGCCTATTTCCTGTATTGGATGCAAAGCCACATGCAGAAATGAAGACAGCTACCTGCAAATTGTAGTGATTCCCTTTTCTTTGCCAATGGCAATTACTGAATAAATTAGGAAGACAGCTATAGATATTAATAATATGCCACTAAGAAGCAATGGCAGAGAGGAAGCCCATCATAGTCTATCATTAGATTATTTTCACAGCATAATCTGACCCCATCCTTTTGCCCTTCAGAAGTTATTAGAAAACATGTATATTTGCATAATGGAAAGGCTGATCAGTAAAATCACAGCTTGATTTTAAGCAGGATGCCCCCATCAAAATCAATAAAGTTGTAATCCTATGGACCATCAAAATCAATAAAGCTGTAATCCTGGATTAGGGTGTTTAAATTCAATGGGTCTTTATTTCTGAGTAAGCAAGCATGCCACTGATTGTGAATAATTTAAAAATCAGATAGACATCCTAATCCAGCCGAGTGATCCACACAGTTTCTCCTGGGCATGCCAGCTGTAGCAAGAACACAAAAGGCTGAGGCAGTCAAGCAAGACGACAACTGTTTCAGAGCTATGGCTGGCAATAATGCACATGGAACCATATGTTTCTCCCCATTCTGATTTCTATGCAACAGATTTAAGGAGTCACAAGCGCTGAAGCAATTACACACAGACTTCCACCATGCACAGGATTCCCTGGATGAGAGCAGTGTATCATTTTAGATCTGTCATAGTTCTATGTACAAATAAATATTTTGTAGTTTGCTGAATTTATTATGCATCTATCTGGAATGTTTATTAAGGCTGCAATCCTGTGCACACTTATCTAGGACTAAGCCCCTTTGAATTTAGTGGGGCTTGCTTCTGAGTAAACATGCATAATATTGCACACTAAGAATTATTGAAGAGATCACAAGGACTGGCTTTTGAAGGGGGGAGCTTCTATCCAGAAGTAACAGTATTTTGTTTCTTAAAAATATAAACTTTAAGGCGCAATTCATAAAATTGGTTTACGCAAGGAGCAGAGAATGATTTCATTTAGAGTCTAATATTGCCACTCCATTATATTTCTGCTTCAGACTTGGCACAGTGCATTGTTTAAAATTAGATATTTGTCAATGAAGAAGCAATTTTGAAAGATAAGTTGGGAATGTCAATACAAAAGGTAAATCTTAAAAATGTAGTTCTTTTGGATTACTGTATATTCTGGCGTATAAGACTACTTTTTAACCCAGGAAAATCTTCTCAAAAGTCGGGGGTCGTCTTATACGCCGGGTAGAGAATCTGCGGTCGAGTATATCTCAAACTATATTTTAACTTATACACCGGAAAATACAGTATTCAGGTGCAGATGCATAGAACTGGTGTGAGGAAAAAAACCCTACTAGGATCAAACTGATATCTGAAAACTCTATCATTTTCTTCATCAGTCACAGATGCCATACTTGCTTCCATCTTTATACTAGTTAAGCCAATTCTAAGTCCTCTGAAATCACAATTGGCACTAAATTTGCCTTTACTTATTTGCACTTCAACTCAGATCAGAAAGACCATTTGTAATGAAACATTCTGATTCCCTGTGCTTTTCAGTTAGCTTTGGCTCTTCCTTTATTCTCTGGGTACCCTGAAGGCAGGAGCAACCACCTTGATGGAGCAAAACAGGTCTGGATCTGAACTGTGATTGGATGGGAGACTGCCTGAAGATTATTTGTATGCTGCTTTCAGTTGCAACATGGAAGAAACATGAAGTGTAAATGTAATAAATAAATAAGAATAAAAATCAATCGATTAAAATCTAGTCACATAATCATTTTGCTTTTGAATATGTGATGGTGTATTTGGGGGCAGGATATGTGCATATATATCCAGCACCAAATATATGACTGCTATTTTTGTCATTTAGCTTTTTGTAAACAGTAAGCATTTCATAGTAAAAATCTACCTCAAGCCACATAACTCTGCTGAGGTGGCCTAGGCACAATTTTCTGGTGTCTGTAATTTTTAATACAGGTTCTTTGCCCATCCCAGAACCAGATCAGTGGGTTTTGCTTACCTGCACAGAGTAGTACATGGTAAGAATATGTCCAAGAACTGCACAAAGTGAAGAAAGCATCACACAATCATGAAAGGTACACTTGACAAGGGAGCGCAGTCACTCTCACCCCAAGTGCACCCATAACTATGTGCATTCTCAGATTCCTGTTTGTCACATTCACACCCTACATTTTAGAATGGTCTCTTTAAAAACAACAACTTAGGTCTAAAAATTTACAACAGAAACGCAGTGTAGAAAGTGGCCCTTGGAATGCATTGAAGAATACTCCCCATGATATCACAAAATCATTTGAAATGCACTCTCAGTTTACACAGGGAACTAGTCACCCCAGAAACCGCAGAGCAGCATAAATTAATGTGTTGCTTCCAGCACAGATGGCATTCTTTGAATTATGCCGTTCCAAGAACCTACTTAGCCTACCAATATGATCCCTCAATACTTTTGCAAAATTGTATTACTCTTTAGTGTGTACTGGATTACTTCACTCATTCATTCAAGATTATTATATTCTCCCCTTCCAGGGCAGCTAGCAAATGATCATGCAAAGTAACACATCATTTAAACAATAAAGTTGTCACAACAACAGTTCAGCAGTGAATATTATTGGTAAAATAGTTTACCCCATTATACAAGCACCATCTTTTCTTATAAATTTGTTTGAAACAGAATCTATTACTGTCTGCAGGCCACCTACAAGCCTTCTAACTGAAACAATTCAATTCTTATCACAACTATTTCCCTGTTTTCTTGCATCAACACAAATATGGTAGTATCCAACGGTGTGTGCACAGACTTCTGTTCATGCAACTCGACCTCCCCTTGTTCTTGTGCCTCCCCATAATTTGCTCTGGAGGGTCCTTTGGGACTCTGGAGCATATTTTGAGGGGACTGCAGAGGTTGCAGGGGAAGGAGGTAGTTCCATTGTGCATGCAGAAGTTTGTTGTGCAAGCAGAGCAACAGCTTTGAATATTACCCACAGAAGTATATGATCACTCACAAATCTCTGTGCAGGCAATTACTGTGTGGATGCAACAAAATATTGAATCCCAACACCTTCTGGAATATAGCACAGTATGTCATAATATGGTCATGCAACATGTTAATTACAAAATGGAAATTAGTAAAGGAATTATAAAACAATTATTGTGCATTGATCAGCTGAACACATATTTTCTTTTACTTTTCTCAGTGACATTGCTTAAGTAAAATGACATGAAGCCTATACACCCCAGGAAAATTGTGCATAGAATTAAAGACTAATACGTTTTAGATTATAAAAGAGGCAGCCAAAGTCCTTTCTTTAATATAAAATCATGCAAACAGCCATAAAATAGAACAGGAAGAAATGAACACAGCTATGGGGTTTTCTCTACATACAAAGCTAGTATTGTCTTCTTGGACAGCCTCTATCATGCTATTTGACTGCATGTATTAATGAACAGGATAGAAAACAAAAATGAATTTTAAAGCCTTGAACAGTACTGTATATATTTTACATTCAAATTTCAGATTAAGGAATTGCAAAACCCAGTTGAAGTGCTACATGTTAAAATGGTCCAATTATATATTTGTCAATTTCCTTTTGATCAAGTTTCCCAGTCTTCTCTAAACCCTTTTACCAAACAACATTAACAAAATGTCTAATAAGACAATATAAAGCCACTTTAGTTATACCTGCAAGACAAATTGAGAATTATCCAGCATGCTGGGAACTAGGGGTTGACTGAGTTTTGGGTAGCCAACTGTGTTACTTATTAAGGCTGCAGTCCTAAGGACACTTGCTAGCAAGACACATTATACACTATGGGACTTATTTCTGAATAAACGTAGGGTTGTGTTGTTAGTCAACTGGGTATGTAGAATCAAGGCAGCAAGGCTACAATCTGAACCATACTAACTAGAGAATAAACTCAACTGAACTCAAAGTCCCACTGGGCTTACTTCCGAGAAACCATGCTTAAGATTGCACATGCTGGCAGCTAGCTCAGTAACATGTTGTAATGTTGACAATTTCTTCATTATGGTGCATATTTATTCACACTTAGAGTTCAGGAAATAGTCATCTTTATTCCACTTCATTCTCTTGCAGCATAAGGAAATTGCCTTAGTTTTACTTGAATTAGGTTTGGATGTTCCAACAGCATTCGTGTAGATGGAGATGGACATCAGAAAGAGTGCCTCACAGGCAAAATAGCCCTCAGCAAATTCCCCTCATTTTCATGTGGCATACATTAAAATATTTCACTCTAGATTGCCTCATCCATGTGTGCAAAGGGATGCGCATGTAAGGCAGACCTAATTTACCATTAGAGTAAATGGGGGGAAGATCAATATGAGAAGCTGTATGTGTAGATACATGGTGTTCTGGGTTGGGAACATGACATCTAATAGAAGGACTTCCACACAAGAAGGTTTAGCACATTTGCTAACTGTTGTAGGTAACCAAAATGCTAACTAATTAGGTTACTGCCCAGAGTGGCTGGGGCAACCCAGTCAGATGGTGAGTACAAGTAATAGATGGTGGTTGTTGTTGTTGCTGCTGCTGCTGCTATTATAAAATGTATATAAATTATTACTAGCAAAAGTTGAGATTTTTAATCACACTGGGGAAAGCTGTTCACGTGGAATCATTAGGAAGTATATGAATACCATTGTAATTGTTCATAATTTTCTTAGGTGTACATGGCTCAGTTTGATACATGATTTCATATGCCAATTCAGTTTTTAAAAATAGTTTCATCTGACCTACCTGATTTAATACACAAGATTGTAGCCATCAATAGTGAAATTCAGGAATTTGCTAATAGTGTTGAAAATATCAGTTGAGTACTTTGTAAGTTTGAGATTTCCCCGCTTCCTCACTCTTGGCTAAATCCAGAGGAACTTCCTGCAGCAGAGTAAACCTTCTTTCATTAGAAGGAGCACCGTCTTCCTCCAGGGGAAGAAGTTCCTCTGAATCCTACCTTGACAACATCTATTCAACTGGGCGGTTTAAAATTTACTCCTGTTTCATACTCATACCTTCAACAGGAGTTTGGAGACTGTACAGTTCTGTGGCAACAAAGCTTGGCAGCAGCACTCCATTAAAATCAACTAGAGTTTTACTACTGACTTCAGTGGGACCAGGATTGCACCCTTTCTAAAATGTTAAATGCTGTTATAGCTTTGATTATCTCAGGCAATGTTTAATCTTTTGCATTTCATAAAACTTCAAGCCACCAGATTTCACATGGGCATACAGTACACAGATTCTAATCTGATTTTTCTTGTTCATGTGAATAGCCTCAGGATAGCAAAATTTCCCTGTAGACTAAGAAATAATCTCTCAAATAATGAGTTCATCTCATGAGTATCCACCACCAATGCTTGACTTTTTTTCTTGAAAGAATACTTTGTTTAAGGAGCTTTTAATCCAGAGATAATCTGGCAGTTGTCTTAAAAAAAAAACCATAGGTATTTTATTATACAGCCTCATGCTAGTTCTTGAAACAATTACAGTCCATCAGAATAGTTTGATAAAACACCATAAAAAGTACACTCAGTGTACTTTGCATGTTGAGATAGATTACAACCACTTCTCAAAGTAAATTATCAGCACTATGTGTTTTGGAAAGGTGCAACACAATGGACATGATCCAAACAAACATTAAGCATGTGGATTTTCCTTTCCTTTCAGTGGGAAATTAAGCATTTGCTTAGATGTTCCTTTGAAATCAGTAGGGATCCACTGACTGACTTGGCTTGATCATGTATAAGGTGTGTAATTGTAGTTTAGACCTAAAAAAGGTAAGTCTGATGAAAAATGTGAGAAGCACGGCATATGAATTTGAAGGGACCAACACTGGATATTACTAATAAATTTGGTAACCAAGTAAACACCAAGAAACCCTTTGAATCAAAGGGCATTTTCAGACATAGCACAGATGGCAATTTATAGCCCTTATTGTGTTGGGTGTACAGGCGTAAATGTTATTACTGCAGGGCATTACTTAATTTTAGTTTAATTCTAAAATGAAAATTACATTCCAACTAAGGTACACTGCATTATATTTGAACTGGAAAAGGCAAATAACACATTTTAGTCATTCAAAAAAAAACACCATATAAAATAGACTGTCCCTGTTCACTGTAACCTTACCAGGATCGTGTACAATCAGTTTTCATAGAAACCACAGAATTATTTAAATGGTATTCTTACCCAACAATGAGTTATTAATATCCAAACAGTATATGACTCCATGAGTCAATGAGGTCTCTGTATTCTTCAGGATGCTTTTATTTAATGTTTTATGAATTTCTTTGCACTCTCTATCTAGCTCACTATGAGTTCTGTGTAATTACTGATAGCTACTTACACTTCTATTATAATTAGTATGGTTGTCATTAAAATACCCATGGGTTGTCTTGTAAAGGTATGAATGGGCAGGGTCGTGCACTGAAGACACAACATGGACTATGAAACGGCTGACTCACGTATATTTTATTGGTACACTGGTAAATCTAATTTCCATTCATCTGATGATTACTTCAATCAATATTAATTCCTGTGTGCTTCCTTTGTCTTCAGTTACAAAAGCAGACATCCTTCAGTTTCACAGACGCCAAAGCTTTTTTTCCTCTGACTCCATTGTGTACAGCAAAAGCGCAGCTTGGCGACTTATTAGGGGTTTCCCCTTCTGATATTGCTTTCCTGCCCTACATAACCGTTACAAAAATATTGCAAGTGGCTGTTACTGGTACAATATATTCATAGCATTAATTGTACCCTTGCTTTACCTAGGAAGTCACAAAATATTTCATTTGATCCAAAATACATTTGGATTAAAAGGGGTATGTGCTTTATAATGTGAGATATCTCTGTAAATTAAATGTAAATTGATTCTTCATTTCCTAAAGTTCCTTGGCCTTCCTTTGAAAATAGGAATATGTTTCAATACTAATATCTAAATTTAAATGAAAAAAAATTCCAATACTGTTTAGATTAACATGAACAAATCAAAAGTAAGTTCTGTATGTTTGCACCATATACTTGTTACTAGAATTATTTTTGTTTCATTGTTGCATTTCCCCCCTGATAATTTCATATCAATCCATTTGTTTCTTATAATTTTCTAGATTGATCACCCCCCAAAAGGGCCCTGTCTAACAGAATATAATGTTTAAAAATCTAAAAGGGTTTGTACATATGACCTAGGTAGAATTGTTATTACTAAAAGTGCTTCAAATGTGGCTAAATATATTTTAAAAATTGTTCTTATATTTATTTTTAAACACTTTACTAAAGTATAGCCTTTCAAGATGTTATTTAATAAAAAAAAGTGAGAAAAGCATCATTATCAGAAAAAATACTTATCTATGGAAAGAGTTGCAAAAAAGATGACAGCATTTTCAATTTCAGGCTAGATTTATGTAATATGACTGGAAAGGTCTCAGTCCATGTAAAATGAAACCAATGTATCCAAGGTATTAAGCAGTATCATACAGCATTGTAGGTCCCCTAAATTTGTTAAGTATTGCTGCAAAGTTGGCTTGTGTTTTATTGTCATTGAAGGCGTTTCTACTCACAGTTCCTTTAATAAGCCTGGTAGTATCTATTTATGCCGCATATACATAGTATATTTAATGGTCAATGGTTCCCTGAATCTTTTTCATTGCTCACATCAATAAAAACTGAACCCCAGTGGTGACCAACTCAAATAAAAGTATCAATTCTGGCTAATGTCTTATGGATAGCTCTAACAGCATTGACTCACAGATATTGCACCAAGTCAATTAAGAATAAAGAAATCATTCCTTAGGATGGCATTCAGAATTAATGATCATGTTTCAGTAACACACAATTACTGATAATTAAAGGAGAAATTTATTTCTGTTAAGAAGCTTACAAAATTACCTACATTTCACTGTCAGACAAATTATATATTTTGAGTCATGAAGATTGAGTTTTATGCATTCTTTGATAATCCCCCAAACCTCCAGGTTGTTGGGGGAACCATTCTACTTCCTAGGGGCCTATTATGAGGCTAAAGAGAATACACACGCACACTTGAATGCCAGATTTGTGAAGCTGAGATTGAATGCATTGTTGCCACTGTAAAGTTTTAAAAGTACAGATTTGAAAACACTTTGCGATGTATTGGTTTAACACATCTTTACAATAAATGGCAGGTTATGGATACTTATCAGTGAAAAGGCATGCTTAGGATATCATCAGCTTCGGTTAACCTTGTCACTTCTCTACCATTTTGGTTACAGACCCAGCAACACTAAGAAGTATCAAAACCCTCAACATTTTAAGTATCCTACAGAGCATCAAAATCCAAGGGTTTCTTTGCATGGGAAAGCCACAATTTAGATGTGTTTGTTCTTTTAAATCTGGATTACCCACTGATTCTATAAGTATGCATTTTAATGTGAAAAAGATGTTCAAGAGATGTTCCATTTCTTTTCTTTTTGGAAGAATCAGGTAGTGCCTTTTAAATTTCCAGCTGAAATGGGCATTTTAACTCTTGCATATGAATTATTTAGTTATTTTTTTTTTCTGTCAGCTCCTCTGTCCCCACAACCACGAACAATTCTGTGAGTCAGAGATTTTTTAATCGCAAACTACAGCGATTAGTTGAAGAGGGCAAGACCAATGTGTGAAGCGCACAAAGAAGCTTGCATCAAACCAGATGCTAGATACACTTCAGTGGTTCCGTTATACATTGGCAACAGCAGAGAATTCTTGAATCACAGGAAAACGTTAACTTGGCTCTTCCCAGGCTCCTGTGAAATTTTGTTGCACAGCACATGAGAGAATCTCCTTAATACAGATAGCCTCATTCTAGGATCTGAAACAACACTGCAACTCATCGAAGAATTATGGTCCCATAAACTCAGGGCAGGGATCCAGCACCCCTCAGGATTTTTAAAATCAGACCGACCCCTCCTCATCTACCGACGCTTCAGACGTTACTTTGGCAGATCAACAATTCTTCTTCCTGCCGCTCTTTCGCCTACTTTGACGTGAAGTTTGAAATTCAACCAGCCAGGAGGGGCGGAGATGGAAAGGAGGGGAGGAGGGGGAAATGCGGGATCTTTCGAAAGTGGAGATGGTGGTGGATATAGGCTATATTTATTAACGCCGCTAAATAAGACCTTTATCGCCGCCTCCGCTATAACCGCGTGTTCAGCCTCGCAAGGTTAACGTGCTTTGATTTTGCTGAATGCCAATAAATCTATTGATTCCCGTGTCCTCTTCCCCTTCAGGGACAGAACTGAAAATGCGGTGTGATTAATATTCCATTAACAAACAACTCCGGTCCCAAATCGAACGAATCGCCAGTACAGTAAAGTATTGGGAGTGTAGACCTTCTCTAGGATTGTGGGCCGGAGGATCTGCTTCTCTAGATAAACCCGGCGGCGTTTGGGATGGGCCTACTCGTTGTTGTTGTTGTTTAAATAAAACAAAAGACATATCGGGGTTCATTTCGCACCATTGACCCAGCAGAATGAGATGTCAAAGGGAGAGGCGTTTTGAGTCTAACTTCAATCTGAGCACCGGTGCGAACCATCTTTCCTCGCCAGGAAGCCCCGCCAAGTGCAGTGGGCATGAGGGTGTAAACCCAACCACACCGTCTTGGGCTTAAGCTCTACAGACGACGGTGGGACTTGCTTCCGAGTAAGACATGCATAGGATTGGGCTGCGCGATGCGGGTTTGGAGCGCAGCTTTACACTATTAGAAGTCTGTCATGTTGACTTACTCGGTCGACTTATTCTGTCTGCGCTTCATGCCAACGTTTCATTTCATTGCTCTTCCGTGGTAACAAAGGCCCGTTACTCATAAATGCAGGCAAATTGTTCAGCATACCCAGATTTATTTAGGATTTGTGGTCAGATCCAGACAAAGTTGCATCCACCATTGTGGACCCCCAACATTGGACGAAGCCTCCGCCTTCAGCGGTGGATGACGGGAGAGCTGGTAGAGGGTCAGTCTGTCTTGCAGCGCGGGGGGGAGAGAAGAGGGGAGTCTTGTTGCACCTTAAAGCCTACCGGGTTTAATTTAGCAAAGCTTTTTCACTGGAGTCCACTTGGTGGGAATCGGATACATCTGATGATGTGGACTCTCTAATCCAGGAATGCGAGGGCCATGAGACATTTGTTGGGTTTTAAGGTGCTACAAGACGCCTTGATGTTTCACGTATCACTACACCCAACCTATGCGCCGCAAGTCAGGCTTGCATCCCTGCTGCAAAGAGGGGCCTATGCCGGGAACCAACACAGAAGCCAGCCTCCTTTGCTGTAGCATGGCTCGGATTTGACTCTTCTCCCGCCCCGTAGATTTCCAGGCTGATTGACACCATTCGGTCCTAAAGCTTGCTTTGTGGTGGAAGGGGCCAGGAGCGAGCGCGAGTCGCAACTACTTGGGGCGGGATCAAAAGGCCAGCTCTCCACCTCGGCTGCCCCGTCTGAAACGCAGCCACCGCCTGGGAAGAAGGCCTAGAGAGCTCCAGCCAGGTTCTGCATCCGCGCAAATATGATTTGGAGGGGCTCTTTGCCGCCACGGGTGCTGCAGCCTTCAAGATCCCGCCGTCAGCCCCCTTCCCCACCCTGAGCTTGCAAAGGAAAAGGGGCGAGGGGGAGGGGAGTTTCCCTGGACTGTTTCCCGACGTCGAGGCCCTCGAGTCGGCCGGCCCCGATTTCACCCCCGTCACAACAAAACGTTTAAAACAGCGAGCGGGAGGGATCACTGTCATGTCCTAGTAACGAGAACGCCCTTCTGATTGGCTCTCTTGCTGCCCTCCCCCGCCCTCGGCCGAACTTTCGGCTTCTGTGGACGCGGGGGCGGGCCTTGCCAAGAGAAAGTGGTCTTTGTGGAGGGGCACCCACCGTCACATGCAGGTCGCTTCACGGGGAGGGGGGAGAAGGCGAATGGGGCAAGGCGGTGCGTTTTGGTCATGCGGGACACGAGCGATAAGATGCAGAGGTGGAGAGATTGCTGGGCCCAGCAGAAACGGAAACAGCCACGGCGCTCCCCTTCAGGGCCTCGGCCGTGGCATTGATTTCAAAGCCAGCAGTTCTGTGTGCACTCGTGCAGCCGCGTAGCGCGGTGGGAAGGCACTTACTTGGAAATAAATGTCGCTGACTTCTTGGGGCTTAGCTCCTTCCGGTAAAGTTTAGGGCTGCCAAACCCATTATACTTGGGAAGGGGTAAAGCACACGAATCCAGGAAGGTCCATCGGAGTTTTGGAGCGGATGTGAATTTCGCATCCTTCGGGAAACCACGCGGGGATCTCGGGAGGACCTGCGCGTTTTATTCAGGCAGATTTGATGACTTGGTGCAAAGGCCGTTTTAAAAACTAGATGAGAGCAAAATTGCACCCCAAGCGTCCTCGAAATAAGTCGCACTGAGTTTAATGGGACTTCATTCTGCGTAACGGTGAACAGAAGCAGATTGGTGTGGGGGGAACAGCAGATACTGTAAAAGCAGCACATTGCGGATGGAGAGGAAAAGCATACAGACACAAACGAACCCCGCAATTTTTCGGTGGGGAAGGGACTATAACTCAGCTTCTCTATATTTTCCCACCGAAGCTTCGTTTGCATCTGTCTGTGGAGTAATTGGAAAACCATGTGCGAGTCCTGCAAATTTATTTTCAGGCCGATTCTACGTGCAAGGAACCTACAGTCCAAATGGAACTGCCTTTCACGCATGGTGTTAAGAAAGACCCGGCAAGATGTGTGTGTATGTGTGGTGTCCTGTGATATATAGGACCTATAAAAATATTTATGAAAGAAAAGCGCTTGGAAAATCTCGATAGCTTTCGCTGAGTAATCTCTGCCTGTCAGGCGCTGGAGACTGGGCGGAGGGGATCCTGCCCTGGTCTCTGGACTTGTTTTCTCAGCCGAAAGAAGTGGGTCAGTGGAGCACATGACAAGCCCCGGCTCCAACACAGAAACATACAAAAGGGACAGACAGACGGAAAAAAGACAGCAGATGCTGCCGGATTCATAGCTTAGGTAAAAGCAAAACGGCTGGGTTTCAGACCAGACAGTGGTTGGTCGGACTGACACAGGCCCTTTATTGACCCTCAAGTCAGCTACACCTTCTAGATCCCTTCCTGCCCCTTTCTGTGCTCAGCAACCCAGTTACTGGACGTGCATGGTCCCGATCCTATTGCTAGCTTACTCGAAAGTAAGCACAGTTGGTCGCTATAGGGTTTGCTTTCCCAGGTAGGAATCCCCGACGTTGTCGACCAGCAGGACCATTCAGATCATCGCTCGCCAACAATGCTCTTCGAAGGTTTACGTTACGCGGGTGAAGGAGAGCCTTCCCTGGCCAAGGGAAATGGGAGGCCGCAGAACTATGCGAGGCTTCCGAATCAGAGAAGTGCCTTACCCGAGTACAGAAGGCGCTTTCCCCAGAACCAAGAGTGGCGCCTTTTATTTTGGCAGCGCATTTCCGCACATCTTGTTGTTGGCTTGGTTTTCCACTGCTCATGCTTGCCACCTCTTCATGCATATGACCCAACAGGATCTTGTCCTCCAGATATCCCAACACAAAAAACGTCGATTCAGCGATATCTACTCCGAAGTCCCATGGAACTCAGTCCGACTACGCAACTCAAGCCGGAGGAGCATGCATTCCCCCACCCCCGAAAGAAATCCCACTCATCTCAAAGCGGTTTACTCCCTAATAAGTGTGCTTAGCACTCGCTCTGCACACCTACCTGAGAGTATTGAACACAGCAAGGATTACTTCCGAGGAAACATGCACGGCATAAAAGACTGTTAGTCTGTAATGGGGTTGTCATGTGTCCTCTTTTTCCAGGACACGTCCTCTTTCTCAGGGGTAGGCTAAAATTTGAGACAAATTTCATTTATTTGCTTTGAATGGCCGTCATTTTGCTCTTCAAAATATAGCAACTCTACAATGCTATAGTAGACCCACTTCCTACATAAGCTGGGTCATCCGTCTGGGCTTTTTTCCCCCGGCATGTGTGGAGGGTCCTCGATCTTACTTCGAACTTCCCGCCCTCGTGGTCCATCTAGCCACTGTAGCTCCCTCCTCCAATTCCGTCCCATTCCATCAGAGAAACAGGACTCAAGAGAAGGCCGGAAGGAAATAACCCCAACAACCCCAGATTTCTGCAACCGAGCCTCTGAAATCCATTTCATCTAAAGTGAGAATGGAAGCTGAGAATGGCTTTGAGCGTGTGCAGAGTACATTTCCCTCGATACTGAGCTGCGAGATCAGACAGTCAACAGGCCAGCCTCACCCCAGGAATCTCTCCATACAAAAAGATATACATTTGCGTCAATGGGGTGGATATGAAACGCCCCCCATATTCGACCCCTCCCCAAGTGCTGCTCCTTCGCCCTCCACTCTCTGAGTCCCAGCAATGGCAAGGAAGTGCCCACGGGACTTCCTGCCGTCAGGCCTTCTCCGGCCCTCCACAGAACACAGGCCGCCGGCCCGTTCCGACCGCGCGCGCCCCTCTACCTGCCGGCCTGCTTTCAGCTCCAAAGCACCCCTGACTGACCTCCGCTCCCGGGGAATCATCACCCGCCTCTTTGTCCCTAGGCTCAAAGTCATCTTGCAACGCATAGCATCTCTTCTCTACAGCCACAATCCTTAGCCTACAGGTATGCAGGAAACTGCCCCTTCACATCAACACCTACCCAGGGATCTCATCCCCCGCTTCTGGTATTATTATTATTATTATTAGTAGTAGTAGTAGTAGTAGTAGTAGTATTTAGTAGGAATCGGGAATTTCGCTTGGACACCGAACTCGTACCTTTGCCTAGACACACTGCACAAAAGGAAGCCTGGATGAGCCCTGAGTCTCTCCTCTCCTTACATCAACAAGTTAAGATTGAACCCCTCGACACCCCCACCCAACCACCCTCAAAAACCCAACCCCAAATTATTTTCCTTTGCGCACGGCCTGTCTCCAGGGATCTAGAGGAGTGAGGGCGCACACACAGAGATACTTTTTTTTTTTTGCTTCCCCATCATACCAAGTTAACATACGCCCCCCTCCCTTCTGCATTGGAGGGCGCTGTCAGTTTTTATCTCCGCTTTTGCCTTCCCCGCCTCCTACTCGCTTGCGGGAGAGAGACAGCAGTGACAGAAAAGTTCACTCAGCAAATACATATCCAGCAACCAGCGTGAGTTGAGTTTGTGAGACTCTCCCACCCCTTTTCCAGCTTTACCGAAGTCTCCTTGAGTTAAGTAGGGAGTGGGTTGGTTGGATCGCGATTGGGAGCGAGGAAACGCGCAAGCGCCCGTCACACCAGACTTCTGAGCTGCCCAGTAAGAGCGAGAGAAACAGAGCCATGCGCAATCCTAAAGTTTGCGTGCTTGGGTAGCGAAGAAGCAAGGGCGCCTCTTCTAAGCTACCTGCTAGAGAGCAGTGGCCTTATTCTTTTCAAAGGCACCGGCCAATCCACTACGGAGTGAAGGGGCGGGAAGCCCGTTTGGCCGGCCTTATTTAAAATGAGAACAGGGCCAAGAGCGCTGGTCGGAAGACCAACGAGAAAGCTGACAGCAAGCTCCGTTAGGTGCGCAAGACAGAAAGATGGACCAGTGCCACCGGCGCGGCCGAAGGCTTCTGGTCCAGCGGAAAACGCGCTGAATTGCTGAATAGAAGAGTAATATGCATTCCTCCACCCTTTTTTGGTTTTAGGTGGCAATCCTAACCCCACTTACCTAGGAGTAAGCACAATTTACTTCAATGGAACATACATGGTTAGGATTGAGCTGTAAGTCTATCATTTGAAAAACACTTTTGCACGGAAGGAGTGATGTAAGAAGGACATGAATCGGGTGAAGGACGGTACACACTTTTAAATAATAATAATAATCAATGTTGTGCGGGGGTTTTTTGGACTCCACTCCCTGTGCCCCCCACCCCCTCCATCCAATGCGTCGGGGACCTTTCTAAACAGCTTTGCGATCTTTTCTGACGGTATAAAAGCACTTGGAATAAATACAACAATATAAGGATCAGGCCGGAGAGGGCCCACGGCAGCAAACTCGAGTTTCACTGGCTTAGGGAATACGAGGCTGATAACTTGGAGTAGTAGGATCCGCGTGTGGCCACAATAACAGTTGAGAGTGGATTCGTGGAGTGGTGGGATGCGCTTGGGAAATGGAGGTTGGGAATGATGGCTTAGGTCTTTTTGGGGCAGGAGAGAGAGAGGTGAAAGCAGGTGTCGGTTCAAGGAACTCCTCGCGAATTAAAAACGAATCGACTCAACATGCGGGGTGGGGGTGGGGCTTCAGAGAGACTTCAGAAAAGTCCGCTCAGCAGAATAAGCTGGGGGGGGGGGGCAGCTCGAAACGAATCAGGACTAGCTCGTCACATTTTGAAGTAGTTGAAGGAATCCACGTTACCATCTAAAGAGAGAGCCTAAACATTTCAGCGACCCTCTTCAGCTCACCCCCCTTCTAACCCCGCCTCCCCACCCCTGCCGCCAGTCTTGGAATCGAACAGTGATGCCAAAGGACGGCGAGTGCCACTGAACAAGGACTGATGGTGCCACGAGTGGTGAGTTCCAAAGAAAGACAGCCAACAAGAATGGGATGCCAGCAGGCTAAGCACGAGAGAGATGCCTGTCTGTGGGGACCACCTGCATAGGTGGACGAAGGTGCCCCACTACTCAGGGGCAAAGCACACCCAAGGTGGCCCAGGAAAAGGAGCCATCTGTGCCATGGGGAGCCTCCAGCTGCCGCTCATTCCCCCGGGGCTTGCTGCCCCCAAGCATGCAGAGGGATCGCGGCCCCTCCTAAAAATGGGCTCCGAGAAGCCGCGTCTCAAGTTTGGGATGTTCTGCCTCCGCGGTCTTTACCTGCACCCCTTGGGCTAAGTTGCACTCAGTGCGCCGAGCAAGATATCCCGGCTCTCCACTCAAATACGTGACCCCCTTTATTCTGAAAAGAAGAGCGATGCTCCCTTTCCCCATCCCTGAGCACCGGCCACCTGCTTAGTGGATGTGGGCGCCCACCGGGAAAAGACCGAGTTGGGGGGCTCTGTTTCGAAAGTCGCTCCAAACTCTTTGCCCGCCACCCCATAGAGCGAGGCTCCAAAACGCCAAGTCAGCCTCTCTCCCCAGGAAGCGCCTGGTGCTGAACTCGCACCCAAGGAAGCCTCCCACAAACTTAGAAGAAGCTCCATGGGAAGTTGTCACGCAGGATGCCGCTCATGGAACTGCCGCGAAACTTCTGCTAGAGTATCAGGAGAAGGCGGAGAAGGCGCCCAGGCCCTACTGAGACACCTTTCATAATATTAATATTAATAATAATAATAATAATAATAGAAGAAGACATGCTTCCGAAAAAGAGAGACACGAACGTGAGAACTTTCTGACAACGTCAGCATCCATTTCCTCTCCGTCTTAGATCCCTTCTAAACGCCCCGAAGCATATTTTTTAAGAAGCTACCCCCCCCCCCCGCGCCTGGAGCAGGGGGTTCCGTCAAGCCCCCGCTTTGGGCTCTGCCCGCGGATCCCGATGCAGTCCTTACCTCGCATGATGTTGGCGATTCCCTGCTCCGCGCAGTCATGTAGCTCCCAGCTTTAAAATCCCCTTCTCAGCAAGAGCGAAGGCTGCGGCGAGAGCGGGGCTGCTCGGCTGCGAAGAGCATTCCTCCAAGGCTACGCTTGCTTTTGCTTTCTCACAGGCGCCAATTCTGATCGCGGGAGGAGAAGCCGCCTCCGCCCTCCAGCCAAGGGTCTTTCTTGTTGCGCTTGTGCGTCCTGGCCGCCTCTCCGCGCCGCCGCCGCCGCCGCCGCCCCTCCTTCGTGCGCGCCTCTCCGCGCTCGCTCTCCGCGTCCAAGTCGCCCCACCAAGCGACTCCCGAGATTTCTTTTGTGATCCCTTGAACTGAGGAGCGCTGGCCGCGGCGGCGGCGGCAGCGGCGGCGGGAGGAGGAGACGGAAGAGGGAGGGGGTTGTGGTCGCCTTGTCAGTTACAGAGAAGGAGAAGGAGAGAGAAATGACGACGGGAGGAGGACGGGAGAGGGGACGGGAGTTTCTTTTTCGAAAAACAAAACACCGGCAGGGAAAGCCGTCGAAAGGCAAGGGCCGTGTGGAGGGCAGAGCCTGTGCGTTTCTCACATGACACCCGCGCCTGTCGGAGCAGATTTCTTTCCCCGGCGCGAATTGGTCACCGGCTTCGGTTTTGACAGGGACGCGCCGAGCGCGGGAGAAGGAGGGCGAGCGGGCGAGAGGTGCTGAGGGAAAGCTGGAAAGAGGCTTATAGCGGAGGGCGGGCGGGAGCCGGCGACTTCGAGCCCCGCCTACTGTCAGCGCCTCGGCCAATCGGAAGGCGCCCGAGGTGGGAGCCCGGCTGAGGGAGAAGCTCCGCTCGGACGCGGGGGGGGGGGCCGAGGACGCTTTGGAGACGGAGACGGGGGCGGGGCCAAGGAGAAGGCGCGCCGGCGCACGGAGACGCGAACGCCCCCCCCCCCGAAACTGGCGCCCCTGTCAGCAGGCGCGGAGCTGGACTGGGCTCGCGCGCCCCTCGCTGGGCTGACAAGACGCCCGTGTGGTAAAAGGTGCGCTCTCTCTACAAGCCGAGGAGGCCAAGTGAAGGACTTCACCCTCTGGAAATGCCGCGTCGTCCCCCTCAAATCCCACCCCCCAAATCCCTGTCAGTCCCTCACCCTCAAATACCTTGAAGAGATTATAAAACGAGACGCGTGCAGGTAGTGGGGTTAAGCAGTCCAACCGCCCAACCCCCGCCAGGCCAGCTCTGCTTCAGGACGTGGAAGCCCCGCAGCAGCGTCCCGTGAGAGCGCGGCTGAGGGGGCGCCGCTCGAAAAGCCGCTCCTCGTGGCCGTGGTTGTCCCGTCGGTAACTCCTGCGAGGAGGAGGGGAAGATTCCCCCGAGGTTTCCGGAGGACCGATCCCACCCGATTTAAGCTCCTCTCCCTTTGAACTTGGCGTTAGGACCTCTCTCTCCGCTCTCCTTTTGGCGGACAGACAGGCAGGTTCCTGGCCCAGAAGATGGTCGAGAGTTTGCTTGTTTCTGGCGACCTGGCAGGGTCCCGCCGTCTTCAATATGAACACATAGAATTTATTCGACATTGTTTCTTTCAAATAGCTGTGAGAACATACGAAGAAGCCGCCTGGTCCAGCGGCGTCCTCTTCTCACCGGGTGAGGCTCGCAAAGAGGGCACCAGGGCAACCCTCTCCCTGCTTGTGCTCTCCAGAGACTGGATCCAGAAGCACAGCTGCCTCCGACACTCGAGATTAAGCGCACGACGCTCGTAGCCATTGATAACTCCGTCCTCCATGAATCTGTGTGATCTGCTTTTGAAGCTGTTCAGTGGCCATCACTACAATCTGTGGCATTCTATAGGAAAGGTGGCAAAAAATTGGTTGGGGAGACACCACTTATATGGGCATTTACTTACTGTGACGTAGGCTAAAGAAGGCTCAATACAAATCACTTTAGCAATTTGTATTCATAGGACACAATATGCTGAGGCATGGCTTTTTGCGGGCAGCTCTCCAGTGTATCTGAATCCAGGTGTCTTCCTCATTCTTAGCTCATGCCATGTTTCTGATTAAGTAGGCTGTTGCTTATTAAGTGCATGCCAGAGAAAGCCAGGGAGGCTTCAAAGCAGAGAACCTGTGGCCTCCAGATGTTGCAGGATCACAACTCCCATAATACCTGGCACATGCTGGCTGGAGCTCATAGGAGTTGGAGTCCAACAACATCTGGAGGGCCGTAGTTTCCACAACCCTACTTTAAAGTGTCACAATGTTCTCTCCTACTAAGGATTCAGGGTGATTGGAGATGCCAGGGTTTCTTTTGTTTGGATGTCAGACATACTAATTCAGTGTAAGTGGCAGGGGCGTAGCAAGGGAATTTGGTACCCAGGGGCAAAGAAATTTTTGTCACCCCCCCATTGAAATTATTAAAAGGAAAAATAATATACAGTTAAAAATGTTATTTTCTGGTTTATTTACCTACATTGGTTTATTTACATTGTGAGCAGGGGGAATGAAGGCAGGCAAGGGAGATTCCTCAAACCCTGCCTCGCTTCTCGGGCAGGGGAAGGCACCTGAAGGTGGTAGGGGAAGAGGGCTATTTGGTGACCCCTGCAATGAATTACCCTAGAGGGATATGGGTGTTTCCCCCAAATGTTGGCACTGGACTCCTGCACTGCAGAGGGTTGGGCTGGATGACTCTTGGGGGTCCCACACAACACTACAATTCTGTGGCTCAAAGCATATTTTTGGTTCCCTGGGCCTGCCCCATGGGGAACCCCACTTTTGGCCCTAGGTGGGAACCTGCAGCACCCCTGTGGAGTTTTATTTATTGTACACACACAAACACGCACAAAACCAAACAAACCTGAGAGCAATTGGTGAAGAGAGTCAGTCAATAAATCTATTGGTAAAAGCAACTCATCAGAACAATCAAAGAATAAAGCCAGCAATAAACTAAAAAAAAGATTAAGACATTGGCTTTCTAAGCATCTGGTCAGGCCTTAGAATCACAGAGTTGGAAGGGACCCCGAGGATCATCTAGTCCAACCCCCTGCAATGCAGGAATAGGCAACTATGCCATACAGGGATGGAACCTGCAACCTTGGCGTTATCAGCACCATGGTCCAAGTATCTGAGCTATCCCGAAGGTCTGTCGAAGCAGAAATGTTCTCAGCAGAAAGAGTCCTGCAAAGGCACCTGACTGATGTCAATAGGCAGGGAGTTCCAGAGTTTTCTTACAAATGCAAAGAGGGTATTATGAGGCACCTGCAGCAGTGCCAGCTCCACACTGTGGAAGGAAAGGCACTCTGCGCATGCTCCATGTCTCAGCTCACCCTTGTTATTGCAGCCTCTGCTTCTGGCTGGTTAACATCCAATACCTTTTGAAATATGTGGGGGGGGAGGGGTCTTTCTTTGTATTTGCTCTTGCTTATTATTTTGTCTTATTATCTATTTTGCGTTTTTTACATTGCATTTTTAAGCTGCAAACTGCCCTGAGATGAAGGTTGGTATGCAAAGTTAAACAAACTATACAAAGCAGGAAAGTGGCAATGAATGCCTGCTCAGCAGCCAGCAAATGGGACCTCTCTCTGCACATGCTCAGAGGCACTCTGCTATGGCCTTGGCCCCAGAAAATTGGCACTGGAGCAGACGCTGTTGGGATGCTGCAGAACGGACCCCTCTCCAAGCCCCCCCCTTTCCCAGCCTCCCACCCACCACCTGTGCAGCCAACCCAAAGCTCATTACCTGCTTCCTCCAAATCGACACACTCTTAGCAGGGCGGATTCTGCACCCTGCTTTCAACCAAGCTGGCAGAGTCACCCCCTTTCCTAGTGGGGACCTAGGAGGTGGGATTCCCCCCCCCCCAGGCAACGTACGTTCAGCCAACCAAGGCAGATCACAAGAGGGAGGGGGGAGCTCCTTGAAAGGCAGCAAACTCTCCCCACCTCAATTTTTTTTGGTAAAGAATCCCCGGAATAGTGCAGGCCCCCAGAGGGCTATAAACAGCAATAAAAGGGGACAATGGGGAAATGCCCAAATCTCCATGGCTCAATTTAAACTGAAAGGCAAGGGCTGCAGGGGCTAGCAGCAAGGGAAGCCAGAAGTGGAGAAACGCTGCGATGCAACCAGGAAGGCACACATTACCTCCACAGTCTTCGGCTGCTGGAAGGCTCAACCGAACTGGGAGCCACTGGAGCAGCGCCAGCCAGGGGAAAGCGAAAGGGATGTGAGGATCGCTTGCTCGGCCATCGATTTGTTATTCCTGCAGCAGGAATAACAAATCGCCAGCCGAGCAAATGATCCTTGCTCTGCACGGCACGGCCAGCCTTGCTTCAGCGCGGTGGCTACTGGGCTCGGCTTTTGCGGGGGGGGGCCGATGATCGCGGGGGTGACACCCCTCCTCGCTGGCCGCCCCTGCGGCTCCACCCCGGCAGTGCCGAAAATAGCCTAATTTTTTTAAAAGTAAATTATTTTTTTAAAAAGCCAAGTGGGCGGGGGCGCCCCCTGGTGTGTCACCCCCAGCAGGGGCGCTGCCCGGGGCCACCCGCCCCCACCGCCCCTCCCCTGCGACGCCCCTGGTAAGTGGTTCCTATGAAATTTGTGAAGGCAATAATGAATCCCCTACTGATCTCCAAAATAATTGGCAGGCAAGGCTGCCCAAACCTAGGATTTTAAAAAGACAATTGCAGTCCCCACCTGCCCCGGCTTTGATTAAAGTTTCTACCTCCTTGTCTGATAGGTACAGAAGTGTGGCATCCAGAGGACATGCAAATCATGTTGGAGCAATTCCTTTGTGTAGTTCTGTTGCCCAAATGTATACACCGAAAATCCAGCTGCCAGTTCAACTGCTGAAGTCTTACATTTGTACAGTGATACTGCTTGAATACTAGGCCTCTTCTTGGTTCCCTCCATGCAGGGTTGTGCATGTTGGCCCTACGTGCACATGAGGCAGGAAAGGCAATTTTGTGTGAGGAGGCTCTCATATGACTGGGGACGTTGCATGATCAGAGTTCTCAATCATAGTCTGTATAGAAGCACCTTGTACAGCATATGTGTGCGTAGAGGTCAAGGTTGGTGCTAGCTGGTTAGCAGATTTCAGGGGTGGATGCATCAGGTACAATTCTAGTTCTTTCCTCCCCACATTCAGTGGGGATGTCTGAGCTCATCAGAGAGGGATAGAAGAGTCTGTTAATTCTTATTTCTACCAGTTCTTCATCTTTTCTAGGTTTAAATTCAGTTTGTCCCATTGCCATGTCAGTTTGCAAACTTAAAAATAAATAAAGCAGACCAAAAATTATTATTCATTGCATGCACATTTCTCATATACTCATTTTTGTATGGTGGTTTGATTGATATACACATGTTAACAAGAAATTCCCCTAATATAAAGCATTTTGCATCTTGTGCACACTTCCTCCTAAGAGGCACTTTTTTGCATGTATTTTTTTGGTTGAGAACTCAGTTGCAAAATTCAGGTAATTTCACATTCAAGTTGTAAACTAGGATTTTGGTCTGAGACAATGAACAATGTTTTTGAAGTTTTGTGAATATTACTTTCAGTCTCACCGAATTCAGAATGACCATCAGCATTTTCGAAGCAAGATGCAAAATGAATGGAACAACCATATTCAACATGCTCTTCCTCCTATTCCTCAAATGTGGGGAGAAGCATTTCCTGCACTTCCTGTATAGTACTAATCTATGCAGTAACAGCAATAGCATGTGCTGCAGTTTAGAAATATTCACATGATCATTCTTGTTGAGCTAATTCATTGCAAGTTAGGCATGCTTAATTTTTTTTCTTTATTATGCTGTATGACTCTGTATAAGAGTTAGCTAAGTAGTAATGCATGTCTAGTAATGAGTGGAGAGGTAAAAAACCAAAAAACTAAGAGCACATAAGAAGAGAAACATTCCCATGTGCATTTTGCCTCCCTTGTGCTGGCTCTGTGGGGATTCCCAAGGATGATGTGCATCCGCAGGCACATTTACAACCTTGGCTCTGCATGTGTCATCTAGCTACCTGACATCAAGTGGTGTGCTTACTTGCACATGCAGAAGGGAGACTTCTGGATCATCTCTTTTTCTCACCACGGAACGGGATTCTTTACAAATCTGTACACTAAATCCCCATTCCGTGCACTAGGTTGCTATCAGATGCCTATGTAAATTGCTGGATCAGGGGTTGGATTTTATTTGGTAAAAGACTGAGTCTAATTCCTCCGCTTAGTTTCAACTATGTTAGTTAACAAGCTGAAAACAAATAAAGAATTATCCAAGGGCACTAGTACATCATTCATATGTGTGGATTTCAGGTAGAACAAAGAAAAGTTGCACTCAGAATAGTAAGCAACAGAAGACCCTTCTGCAGCTGTGTGTGTGAGAGAGACATATTTTAAGGCTATGCTTAAAGGGTGCAGCACTTCATTACTCTTAAACAACTAAGCGACGACAATCAGAGCTGCATTAACATCGTACCACATTATGCCTAATTTACTTACTTCATTAAAAATTACTGGAGAGAAAACATAGTCATTAAGCCTTTTGCACCTACTGAATGGCTTCTGCACCCCCCTTCAAATAACCCCTCTTTCTGTTTTAGGGAAAGAAAGAATTATGTGACCCAGAATCACTATTTGTTTCTGTGCTTCATTAAAAAGCAGGATAGGGTACTGTGCAATGTTTGAATTGCATCTGCCTGAAGCAAATATAACTTGAATGCCAGGCATTCCTAACCTTTCAGAAGTCACTTTATACAGTACTTGAAAACTTTCTTTTAAGCATTTGCTTTACAAACATGGAAGCAGAAAATTGTCTCTGCTGCTTCATCTCTCTCTAAGAAGCTATAGCTGGAGCTCACTTTCTGCATTATGTAACTCTTCCCTGCTTCTTTGTTGCTACTACTGTATCTGTTTTAAAATGATACATAAGGCATGCACAGGGAAACATTGTGTCTAGTCAAACTCCTGCATAGCTTATCATTCATTTTATGTCAGGTTGCATTAATATACTTCCTTTTTCTTGAAGGGCATGTCATTTTCTTCTGATTTGTATAGCAAGGTGTGTTTTAAAAACACCAAGAAAAACTCATTAAATTAGCAATACTTTACATAATCAGTTACATAATTTAAAATATTTCAAAAGAATATTATTAATATTATGTCTTTAAGCATTATTAGATTCAATAGTTCACTCAGCACAGTAAAAAACCCAGTCCTAATATTTTATCTATGCTTCTAATTGAATCAACATGAAGAGTGCTAATTTTTCTGAAGATCATACTCTAGAAAGTTCACAATATTTTACAATACTGAGATGCAACTTCTAACATTAATTTTTTTCCTGCACTGCCAAGAGCACATTAAGAAATGTACTTTAAAATACTATTTATTGATTAACATATATTTATGATTTTTTCAAATGTGCAATTATGTTCACAGTTAGCTATGAAATGTAAATTTATGAATGATGATGTATATCCTACAATTTTCATGAACTATGGTTTGGTTTTTTAAAAATCAGAACAAAATAAAGCTTAGAATCATAGAATTGTAGAGTTGGAAGAAACCCTAAGGGTCATCTAGTCTAACCCCCTGCAATGCAAGAATCTCAACTAACAGATGGCCATCCAACCTCTGCTTAAAAACTTCCAAGGAAGGAGAGTCTACCACCTACCAAGGATGACCGTTCCACTTTCAAATAACTCTTTACAGTCATAAAGTTCCTGATTTTGGTCAGAACCTCCTTTTTTGTAACTTGAAGCCATTGGTTTGGGTCCTAGCCTCCAGATCAGAAGAAAACAAGCTTGCTCAATCTTCCACGTGACAGCCCTTGAGATATTTGAAGATGGCTATCATATCTCCTCTCAATCTGCTCTTGGTTTCCCCTTGATCAGTTGCCCTCTGCACATGTTCCAACTTGTCAATATCCTCCTTAACTTGTAGTGCCCATAACTAGACACAGTATTCCAGGTGTGGTTTGACAAAGGCAGAATAGAGTGGAACTATTGCCCCCTTGCTTAGAACACTATACTGTACTTCTGTTGATGCAACCTAGAATAGCACTAGCTTCTCTCTCTCTCTCTCAATCTCTCTCTCTCTCTCTTTCTTCTGCTGCATCACGTGTTAAGCTTGTGGTCTACTAAGATCCCTGAGATCCTTTTCACATGTACTACTGGCAATCTAGATATTTCCCATCTTATATTTGTGCATCTGGTTCTTCCTGCCTAAGTGTAGAACCTTAAACGTGTCCTTATTGAAAATCATTTTGTTAGTTTTGGCCCAGAAGCAGAAAAGATTAATGATGTTTCAGAATGAATTCTGGTTTCATGCTGAATCATGGTTATGGCTTATGCCGTGGTATTGTGTCCAAATTGACAAAGTTATTGTGTGTGAGTAGGCAGGAAGACAGATTCAAAATCCATGCTCTGAAGTGGGTTTCTAAACCACGGTTTGGCATGAAGTCTGAATTGAAAAACTATAGTTACAACCAGTTACAACCTCTGGACGCTACTTGTCTTACAGATGGGAATATTTTATGGAAAGGAAAGAAGTCACGCAGCTCTAAACCAGTTTGAGCTTCCGAACCATGGTCTGACATGAGGTCTAAATTCAGCATCAGTATTGCAGAATACACATCTCTTCCCACACCTGTTTCGTTTTCACTACCAGAACACACCTTTTAGAGAATGTGTGAGTGGGGAATGTGTCTATATCTGTTTGTTTTAACGTATGCTATTTTTATAGAAAAAGAGGTGCCGGAACTCATCATGAACACCTCCCTCATTCTCTTAGAATGGCAATGGTGCCCACCTGAGAGGTGCCAGAACTGGGTGCTGGTGTTTTTCTGCTGAAAAAACAAACAAACCCTGGTTTTCACAGACAACGAAAAATGGAGAACCAAACATCACACTCTTTATTTTCCTTTATTTTCCCTTCTTAAAGGAGACTATGATCTGCTCTAGGTCTTTTCAAGGTGCCAAATGATGACACTGGTTTGGATCATGAAAGGCATTGAGATCTACCAGAGGCACTCCACTGGTAGAGGAGAGGAGAAGGCAGTTTTCACCCTGTGGAGGATCCTTCTGACTCTCCAGGGCAGATTTTCAGTGGTTCCAGGGACTGTGGGAGGGAAGGAAGAACAGATTAAAATTACATCCCAACATCTTCCTCCAGTGTGAGCAGAACTCCATGAAGTGCAAGTCTGGATCCAATCCAATATCTGCTTCATTTCAATGTATCATAGTAATATAATACAATGCAATGATGTGATCATATATGTATGAATTTGAGGGAAATTCTTCACTCAGATTCTCTAAATTTTAATGTGTATGCAGATCATAGAATCATAGAGTTGGAAGAGACCACAAGGGCCATCCAGTCCAACCCCCTGCCAAGCAGGAAACACCATATTAAAAGAAAGGTCAGAATCAGAATCTGAGATTTGAGTTTTAAGTTCTTTTTTTTTAATGAAGAATTTATTGGCATTTTCATAACAAAACACACACCCAAACCCACACCTACAAATATAAAACAAATACATATATTGCCAGGATTCTTCTTCTTGTTTGTATACATAAAGAAAAATTTATATTTCCGAATCTTGACAGTTGACTTCCCCTGCCTTTTCACCTTCGGTTTTAAATACATAATCTACTTTTTTAACAACTTCTCTCTAAAAAATTTAACTTCAATTAAAAATTAAAAATAATGTCTTAATCATCTTATTCTATCATAAATCTTAACAAAATATTCTCATACAATCTAAACTTATTTCTTCTGTTCTTTATCATGCTGCTATTAACATAAAATCTCAATATCTCCTTACTTATTCAGAATAAACTTACAACTAACAACCTTCACCCTCCGATTTCAGGTACCATAACAGACCATTTAAGTTTTACATTTAATGTTTCACCCCACACCCCCTCTGTCCATTGACTTTCTCTGTCTATCGCCGGAACCAATCTTCCAATTATCTTCTTTTCCCAAATGTCCACAGATCCAGGCAGAGTTCACGGCAAACCTTGCATCGAGCTTCAGGGTCCACTCCTCTTTTCTCGGCTCCTCCGCTTCTTTGTACCATTCTTCTTCTTCTTGTAAATATCTTAATTCCTTGTCCCTTGCCCCCGAGCTCACACCTCGGGGTCTGGATATTGCAAATTTTACCGTTCCGGGACTGCCACCCCCAAAGAACGGATCTTTTTTCCGGAGTCGCCCAGTCATCTCAATCCATCCTTCGAACATCCCTTCTAGCTCTTTGCCCAGGTTTCCTTCCATTGTGTAGAACTTTTGGAAAGC
The DNA here is from genome assembly GCF_009819535.1 of Lacerta agilis. Classification (NCBI taxonomy): domain Eukaryota; kingdom Metazoa; phylum Chordata; class Lepidosauria; order Squamata; family Lacertidae; genus Lacerta; species Lacerta agilis. The sequence continues at coordinate 59,018,019 of NC_046322.1, forward strand.
CTCCTCTGTGGAAAGTAGATTTTTCTTATTTACTATCCCACTCAAGACTTTCAGTTTCCGATTCAGCAGTTCCAGCCTCAAGACAGTAAGCCTTTCTTCATCCGTTAGTCCAGAGTTCAAAACAAGTGCAAACACAAAGTCCAGCATGTTGGGGGAGGGGGTGAGTGTCAAATTTCAGTTCCTGTCTCTATATTCCTCCCTTTGTTTCAATTGTTTCCCACATCAGTCCAAATTTTCCATCGCCATTTTTCTGAAGCCAGAGCGTAAAGACCAAAACTTTAAACGGAGATATTTTCTACAAACTTAATCCCCAAAGGGAAATCTCAGCAGTCTCACTTTTAAAAGTTCAAACACTTTGTATCCAATACTGTAGCAGCAGTCACTTAAACTGGTTATTTTCTTTCCCCCGAAGGGAGAGAGGCAGGCTCCCTTTCCTCTTCCCCCCGGATCGTTCGAAAAATATAAAAGTCAATCCATTTCAAATACTCACGACCACCGGGTTCTTTAACTCCATTAAAGACAGGTAGAACTTAGACGCTCGTCGCGGGGGTGACCGCCGCATTTACATCCCGGTTGGGGCATGTCCCCTATAGCCCGGCTCCGTCGTCCCTTCACCCCCACTCCCCCTTTACAGGGGGAGCGAGGGAAGGGTTCGGAGCACTAATGGGCACAGCCGGGGAGTCCAGGGTGCGGGACGCTCTTCCCGCACCCCACCGGAGCCCCGCTTTGCGGTAGCGGGGCTCCAACCCCCGGGATGGACTGGGTCGCCTCGCAGCCGAGGCAACCCACGACCTCCCGCAATGGCGTCGCCGCCGGAAGTCCTTGAGTTTTAAGTTCTAAGACAATGTCCAGCTTTTTGTGAACCTGCATATTGTAGTGTTAAAAATTTCTTTTGAATTTCATTAAAACAAACAAACATAGGTTTGGACATCACATTTTCTATGATACACCAAACATATCCAGCCTCTGAGGTTCCACATCCTTGCTCAAGATTCCTGGTAAATGCTTGTGCTGTTAATTTTCCAGGCTGGCACAGGGTATGAAGAACTGCAAACATTTGTTCAGAAAGAGGGAGGTACGTTGTAGTATTGGGCCAACTCAAGTAACGAAGGAAGCCTTAGCAACTTTTCTGTGTGCTGTAGCTGCTAGCCTGTATTTTAGCAGGTCTCTCCCCCCCCCCCCACTTTCTCCTGCTCTACTGTTTCAAAGAGACACCACTCTTTGCACAAATGTTCAAAACATTAAGGCTGCATTCACATGGCGGGGTTTTTTTTTTATTCCCCTGCATTTCCCAACTGATAATTTCCACATTGCGTCAGAGTTCATTTCCAAGTTATTCGATTCCAGAATAACTGCCCCTTAATCTGGAAAACCGCAGGAGTAAAGTGATGTAATTTGTGGCACCTCCATACTGTTCTTTTCTGTTGTTTGCATGGGGGAATCATGGGAAAACATGTGGGGAAGGACTGGAGGAGAAGTAATGTTAGAAAGCAAGACAGAAGTGATAGCATTATAATCAGGAGAACTAATGCAATCTCCCCACATCTGGATGCACCTTAATAATTCAATGCTTTGTAAGCACAGAGTACCAGAATGTGTTGTGTAAGAGTCATATAAAAATGCCAAATAATTTCACTGAATTATAATTTCAATCTCTCCTGGGCAGGGTTGTTCAGTATGGTCTTGTTCAACACAATTACATTAGGCTTTTAAATGGCTGAATTTACTTTCATAGGCCCTATTATTTTTGCAAGCTACTAAGATTTATTATAATAGGTATGCAGTTTTATCAGAAAGCTTTGGGCTGAGGAGGGCACAGAGTAGTACAAACACAGGGCTCTCAGTTTAATTAATATAATAATATAAAACAGATGATAGGAAGAGAATATATGTCAAAGCACTGAGTAAATTCCTACATTTATTTTTTTATGGGAAATTTCTAACAAGCTTTCATAAGATGCCTGCACTGACAAAAGAAGAAATTTAATCTTAAATGTGTTCTCCAGCTTATTTAAATGCATATCAAGTGCCAATTTAGTGTTTAAGCAATGATTTTTTTAAAAAAATAATAATCAGTCATTATTAACAAGTGATAGTTTTTGACTTAATGACCTGGGGTGATGCCAATAGCAACCTGCACTCTAGCAAACTGGTTGTTAACTTCATTAATGGCCAATTTCTTCAGGATTATTGCTGTTAATACATGAAATTCAATGACTTGAAGATAATTTGCATTTTTTGTAAAGGAAAATTAGCTGTGACATGCTTGGAGTTTTCTCTAGGGGTACTTCCAGAAGAAGATTTTGTTTGTTTTGTTTAGTGTAAGTGCACTGAATCAGTATGCTTGATACCCACAAAGAATGTGGAGACAATGCTGATTCTAGCTGAGGGACAGAAGAAAGAGGCAGAAACCAATAAATGAAATTAAACTAGTCATTGCTTTTTGGTAGGACCATGGCATTCAGCCAGTGGTCTGCACCCTCAGCCTCCCTCCTGTGGGTCACTTTGACAGGTGGTTGGGATTTCCCATTTACCAATCACCTGATGTCACCACACTGTTGGGTGACACATTTTTTCTTTGCAGTCTGGATTGCACATACACCTCACTGCAAAGGAACATTTTTGGGGAATGTCAGAGAGCAGCCAATCCTAGGAGCCACTGTTGATTAGCACTGATGTCAGGTCCTGCATACATCTGGGAACTGATTAATATTTCCTGAGTGGAACTAATCCCAATGGGGTTATATTTGGCACCAAATTGAAAAGGTGTCCAATACAAGGCCACATTTGAAGGGTCCCAATTGTTTCTTTGTACCTTTGTATCTTAGGGGGAAATTGTATCACAAGCAAAATCAGGACCTCTGCTGAACCTAATTAGGCCCATGGGCAGGTGGTTCCCAATGCTGGCATACTACATTAGCTAAGAACAATGTGGAGTCCCAATTTCTTCACTGAGATGGATAGTGAGACCAGCAGGGAGACTGTGCCCCAGGCACCTCTAAGCTAAAGCCTAAGTGTTTTGTAGCATGTTCAACGTATGAGAAGGACAGATGTTAAGTTGGCTCTCCATATAAGATGTTTATAGCCAGCAGCAATGCCAACAAGACAGGACTTTGGGGCAGACATCCAGGGTCCCACTCAGCAGAATGAGAAAGACACCCCTAAATACAGCAAGGCTGGCTCACCCCCATTTGAAAGAACAACATACCATGGCCCCCCTGAGCAACAACCTCCTAATTGAGATTGGTACTGTGACAGTCATAAACAAAGTATACCTCACTCTACCAAAAGAACACCATGAAAATACCATTGGACAGAAAAGAGCACAGAAACAAATGATTATAAATTAGAAACATAAGGTGAGACTGCTGGTTTAGGCAAATGATCCATCTAGTCTAGCACTGTTTTCACAGTGGAAATCCTCAAGAATGATCTGAGCACAAGAGCATTTTCCCTCCTTCTAGCAACAGGTATTCAGAAGAATTAGTGTCAGAGCTAGCAAAACAAACAAACAAAAAAACCTGAAAGCAAAACAACATTTTCATATTCCATACAGAGTGACCAGACATAGCCCATTGTGCCAAACAGATAGGTCAGTGTGTTGCAGATGCTATGGGAGGGGGGTGAGTTTTATATGCCATTTCTACCTCTCATGACACCTCGTAGGAACATAGCCCCAGTTCTGCATAGCTTGTTGCAAGGTAGAACATGCCCCCTCATCCTTGTTCCTGACAACTTTCTGTGGCCTCCTAGGCCCTAATGCAGGAGTTGCAGGCTCGCTCTTCTGATCTCTGCTAGCTACTTTTGATAGACCCTGCTGAGCTCTACCAGGTTGAGTGTGATTAAGCCCAATTCAAAGACTGATCATGGCCTTGTTCTGCTGTAATTTGTTTGCAGAGCACATGAGTTGAAGGAGGAGGGCAGCTGCACTACCAGCCCAACCCCAGATGCCAGGTCTCCAGGCTAGCCTCCTCCTGATGTTTGCATATTAAGGATGGATGTTTGAAAAAGGAACCCTTTGCACGAGCAACAGCTCAGAAGCAACGGCTTGTACCACATGACCAGGACACCCAGTTATGTTGGTGTCCTGAAAATGTGGAGTCCCCATGTGCAAGCAGCAACCCAGTCAGGTGGGCCAGCATGAGGACCAAAGTATAAGTTATAGGAGAATAGGATCAGTGGAAGATAGAATTGTCAATCTGTTATTTTAATTTTTTTAGAAATGGGGAAAGCCAGCAACAGAGACTAGCAGTGTTTGGTAAGCAAGTAGAGCTTAGTGGTTGAGGGTGGGTAGCTACTAGAACACACACACACACACACACACACACACACACACACACACCTCTCTCTCTCTCTCTCTCTCTCTCTCTCTCTCTCTCTCTCTCTCACACACACACATCTCTCTCTCTCTCTCTCTCTCTCTCTCTCTCTCTCTCACACACACACACACACACACACACACACACACAGAGAGAGAGAGAGAGAGAGAGATGTGTTGTGAGACACACACACACACACACACACAAAACACACACATATACACAGGGCAAAACACCATATGAGTGGGTTAAATATATCAAGGATGGCTGTGCTACTTTGATGCACCTTCTCCTTTGAGGTACCGTTTTTTCACATCTCCAGTTTTGAACCACACCACTGAAGTCATTTATGGGAGTAGATGACATCTCATTATGGCTAACAAAAGTAGTTTTTTCCTCATGAGTATTCAACAAGTGAGTTTCATTGTCAGTAATAAAGCAACAACCAAAAGATCTGGAGTCAATTGGTCCTTGGAATGTTTCAGTTCAAACTCCTGGGCCTTCATTTAAAGAGAGAGAGATACAGTGGTACCTCGGGTTACAGACGCTTCAGGTTACAGACGCTTCAGGTTACAGACTCTGCTAACCCAGAAATAGTACCTCGGGTTAAGAACTTTGCTTCAGGATGAGAACAGAAATTGTTCTCCGGCAGCTTGGCAGCAGCGGGAGGCCCCATTAACTAAACTGGTACCTCAGGTTAAGAACAGTTTCAGGTTAAGAACGGACCTCCAGAATGAATTAAGTTCTTAACCAGAGGTACCACTGTATATACATTTCTGCCTCATGTACAGATTACCAATTGCCAATTAAAATTAAGCAGAATCTACTCCAACATTTCTTGTCCTCATCTGATAGGAACTTCATTTTTATTTTTTGCACAATTATTTCAACCTGATTTCAGATAGAAATGCAGTCAAATGGAAACCACTGCAGATCCCCATGCAAATTATTTTTACTGCTGATTTGCTGCACAAATTTGTCTGCTTGTATTTGACTTAAATAATGCAAGAGGGTTTGATGCCAACCCAGTGCTGCACAATGCTGAATTTGACACCCACACAGAGTTTGGGTTATCTGGCTTGTCAAAAAAGGTTTTTCCCCTCTGCTACCTTCAAGAGGGCAGTGAGTTCAAAGAAAATGCATGGCGACTTCCGGCGGCGACGCAATCGCTGGGTGGTCGAGGGCTGCTTCGGGTCCGAAGCGCCCTGTCCATCCCGGGGGTCAGGAGCCCCGCTACCGCAAAGCGGGGCTCCGGTTGGGGTGCGGGAAGAGCGTCCCGCACCCTGGGCTCCCCGGCAGCGCCCGCGGAGGCTCCGAACCCTTCCCTCGCTCCCCCTGTAAAGGGGGAGTGGGGGTGAAGGGACAACCGGAGCCGGGCTTCGGGGACATGCCCCAACCGGGATGCAAATGCGGCGACAGAGCCCGCGGTGAGCGTCTAAGTTCTACCTGTGAAGAATGGAGCTAAAGGAACCCGGTGGTCGTGAGTAAAGAATTTGAGTGAAATCGTGCTTTTGGGACGATCCGGGGGGAAGGAGAAGGGCAGCCTGCCTCCCTCCCTTCGAGCTCAAGAATCTAACCAATCTGAGTGATTACTGCTACAGAACTGGCTATAATGTATTTAAAATTGACACATGAGACTGGCAAATTTTTCTTTCGGGAAGCTAATTAGAGGAAAATATCTCCATTTAAAGTTGCGGTATTTGCGCTCCAGCTCAGGAAAATGGCGACGAACAAAGAGGGGAGTAGAAATATGACACCCACTTCCTCCTCCTCTGCCAGTATGTTGGGCTTCGTCCTTGAACTGGTATTGAACTCTGGACTAACGGATGAACAGAGACTCACTGCCTTGAAGGTGGAACTGCTTTGTAGAAAAGTCAAAGTCTTGTGTGGGGGTCTGAAATGGAACCAATTGCCCACAGAGGAGGCTTTCAAAACTTTTGACACTTTGGAAGAATGCCTTGCCAAGGAGCTGAGAGGATTGATGAGTGAGCTACTTCGGAGAAGAAATTCGCTTTCTGGGGGTGGCAGCCCCAAGGCGACGTCAAGATTTTTTATATCCAGTCCCCGAGGTGTGAGCTCGGGGGCCAGGGACAGAGAATTAAGGTATTTACAAGAAGAAAAGGAATGTCACAAAGAACCGAAGAAGCTGAGAGATGATGAGATGGATACCTCTGAACTCGTGGCAAGGAGAGGTTTGGACTGTGCCTGGATCTGTGGACGTTTGGAGAGGGAAGCTACATGGAAGTTTAGTGTTGAAACCACCAGGAGAAGAATAATGGACAGAGGGGGTGTGGGGTGAAGCAATAAGTAAAACTTAAGGTGGCCTGATATGGTAAACTGAAATTGGAGGGTGAATACTGTCAACAATTTTCTGTTATATTTTTTATTTGAACATGAAAGGAGATATTTTTAGTTATCATGTTATTAGCAGCAATCTTAAGGATAGAAGAGATAGATTTGATCGAATGAGTTGTGAAGATCAGTGAGGTGGAGTATAAGTAAAGTAAATTTAAGTGGATTAAGTTTATGGAATAAGAGGATTGAGATCAAGATGTAGAGATGTATTTTTAGTAAAATGTTGAAGATATAATTGACTGTAATTATACAACTGAATTTAATTTCTTTTTTCTTTTTTAGGAGAAATGGTTATAAAATAGATTTAGGATATAAACTCGAAGGTGAAAAGGCAGGGGAAGTCAACAGTCAAGATATGGAAATAGAATTTTTTTTTTTTTTCTAGAAAGATGCAATAAGAAAACTTGACATTGTTTGTATTTGTTCTATGTGTTTTGCATTTGTTTAATTGTAGGTGTGGGTGTGGGTATATGTTGTTATAGAAAAATGCCAATAAATTCTTATAAAAAAAAAAAAAACAAAGAAAATGCATGGCAGCAATGGAAAAGCGATGCATTATTCGCCCCAACCCCATTCACTCCCCCCACCGCATAGCTACACTTTATAATATGCCATAAAATTGGCAAGCAATGCTCAGAGCTCTTTAAGAACAAGGCAAAGTTCATGAATAATGGTTGAATTAGGAAACTGATAATTAAATGAGACAGCTGAATGCCAGTGGAATCCCCAGTGGAAAGTACTCTTCATTGAAGATATTTTCCACCTTTCATTTCCCCCCCCCCCACTTTTGGTACAATCTAGCAGTTCATTACTGCAGACATTTTTAAAAATAAAAAAAAACCTGTACAGGTATGATAAAAGAAATATTCAAGTTTTTCACTTAACTTTTTTGCGGGGTGCTTTTTATTTTCTAAAATGTACAGTTTGGGAAAACACTACAAGGTGTTGTAGTGTCTGCTTCTGCTTGGCAGGTTGCATGCTGAAGGGAGAGCTGGGTGACTTATGTTCCACCTCTAGACCAATGGCCTTTGCGGGGCTTCCAATTTCCACTAGTGATGGAGGAAGAATTAGTTTGGTCCACTTTTCATAGTGGATTGACCCAACCCTGCAATTTCTAAATGTCCTTGGAATCAGAATAAAACTCCTGGTTGGATAATGCACTTCTCCATATTTTATGATGTGCACCAAAGATGTTTATTTTATGTAAAAAAGGGGGGGGCATACAAAATGTGTATAATTTAAATGTGGTCTTTTTGCATATTATTCAAATACCTGCACAAAAAGAGGCAGCAACAATCTATGATTGAAAAACAGCAAAGCAGAATTAAGTTGCTCCATCCATCTCCGGGTTTAATCTCCTCCCCCCCCCCCCCGACCCCAGACTTTTTGTGATCTGCATGAAGCTCCTGGGCTTAGTCATCCAGAGGTTTAGGCTAAAGCATTGTCAATATGTGGATGACCGACAGTTTTACCTCTGTTTTCCATTCCCTGTTCCAAGAAGGCAGTTGAAATCCTGAGCAGGTGTATGGAGGTGGTTCGGGGCTGGATGAAGGCAATCTGAAACCAGAGAGGGGCTGTGACACAACATTTAAAGAACATGGCTTCCAGCAAAGACTCCTGGGAACAGCAGTCTGTTCAGGGTGCTGGGAATTGTAGCTCTCTGAGGGATGAACTACAGTGCCCATAATTCTTTGGGGGAAGCAATGCACTTTCTCTGTATGGTGTGCATACAGCTAAGATGGAGGTATTTGTGGGTTGGAAATTGGGCTGAGGTGTGCAATTGATTCTGGATAGAGTTGCACTCTCTAAAGATCCAGTTACAGGTGGGTAGCCGTGTTGGTCTGCCATAGTCAAAACAAAATCGAAAATTCTTTCTAGTAGCACCTTAGAGACCAACTGAGTTTGTTCCTGGTATGAGCTTTCGTGTGCATGCACACTTCTGAAGAAGTGTGCATGCACACGAAAGCTCATACCAGGAACAAACTCAGTTGGTCTCTAAGGTGCTACTAGAAAGAACTCTCTAAAGAGGCAGGAATGTAGTTTGGGAGTACTATTGGACTAGGGCCAGGCATTATATATGGAGGTGCAGGTAGCATCAGAGGTTTTTTTTGTTTTTACAGTTTTTTACAGCTGGTTTAGAGAAACAAGACTCAGTGACATTGTGCTTTGGTCACATCCAGGCGAAATTATGCCAATATGCTATAAGTGGGACTGCCCTTAAACGTAGTCTAGACACTGCACTTTGTGCAGAATGCAGCTGCTAAAACACTTGTAGGGACTAGATACCTATTACTGCACACTTCTGGGACCAATTTAAGAAATTGGCATTAAATCACACCCAGATTTATATATGTGCCTGCTTGGCAGTGCTCCTTTGTATGTGGGTTGTAATATTGTTCATTGTGGGTGGTTTAAGTATCAGAGAGAATGTTTGAGAGAGTGAATGATTGCAGCGGTTGTGTGAGTGCTTATCTGAATTTTACACAATGCTGTCTTGTCGTACTCTCTTATTTTATTTATACTGATAATGGTTATTCTTTACACATTTGTTATTACATAAATAATTTGAGATGTTTCTTAATGTAATATATATAATCTATATAGTACTTATTATGTAAACTGCTTTGAGACCTTCTAACAGTTAAACAGGCTGATTTTACTTACATTTTAATTTTTTAGGACAACTTGTTTTTAACATTTGATTTTATTGGTATTTTAAAATAAATATTTCATATCATTTTGTGCAAACCAGCAATAAGTGGTTTTTTCCAATAAAATGGTATATTAATCTTATGAAAGAAAATAAATTAAAGGAACATAATGATGCCAGTGAATCTGCTCATCCTTCTATGTGTCCTGTATGAATCTGACTGTCTACAATCTTGCACTTATTTTCAGATGAATGTTGAATGGGTTAAACATTTATCTCAACTGCATAAATGCATTCAGTGAATGCATGGCAAAGGAAGACTGACCCATAAATGGCAACATTCATTCACCCTTTTCATTTGAAATACATAAGCCATGTCATCTCAGCACTCTTCTTTCCCGCTCTCTTTTTTCTTTTTTCCTAAATGAGATTCACGATGAATGTCAATGTTTCTTTGCAAACCTACTCAGACTTTTTTTAAAACCAGTGATTCTTAATTTTGCTCTCTTGACAGCTTTGCTTCTATGTTGCTAGGATATTTTTAGCAATCCTGCACAAACCTCAGGAAATTTTTCACTTTATTTTGAGGGCCTTAACATAAACACCAGAGAAACCATTATATGTTTAATATGTACCTATAATGCCTAGTATAAGTAATAATATATCACTGAGGGGGAAATGTTTTTCCTTAGTGTAAGAATTGGTGGCTTAATACAGAAAACAATATGATTTTTCATTCTGAAATGGTGCAGAATGTGGAAAAGTGAGGTGAATTTTTGAAAAGAAAGAAAGCAGTTCCTCACTCAAAAGGAGACAACGTCATTAATTGGATTACATGTGGGAGAATGGGCAGGGAGGCCCACCTATTCCCTTTCTCCTCACTTTTAGACAGAAACTGTGCAGTATTTCCAATAACATAACAAGGTAGGGCAAAGGGAACTATAGAGCTTCCTCCAATGACAGAACACCCTTCTTTGATTCTGTGTAGGCCTCTGGCAGTAAATCAGTTCCTTATGATGGAGAGAGGGGGCCTTCAGGTAGCCCAGGGAGCTCCTACGTGGGTAGGTGGGTGGAGACCACAGTAGTTAGAGATTTGGAAAACTTATAAACCTCTTGATCAAGAAGTGTACGGATAAAAAGTGGAACACAGCAAAAACCCACAAACCAATGAAAAACAAATACACAAAAACCCACCACCATTAAACTAAAGATAAAACCAATACAACTTCTAAAACAAATATAGGTAATTAAGAAAGAAGCTGGCAGGTGTCTAAAGCATTCTAGGCAGGGAGTTCTAAAGCTCAGGTGCTGCCTGTAAACAGGTGAAACAGGTGGGAAATGCCTCCTTCCGCTGAATGGAGGATCGGCTGCATTAGTGACCTTTCCATCAGCAGGAGGATAGTACTGGATACAAACCACAGTGGATTCATTTTTGACTATTTCCAAGTATAATTCTTCCTAAAGTTTAATTTACATATGCATGCTCATTACTCCACGTCTCGTCGCTTCACATGGACTTTCAGCACTTGATAACTTGCAGCAATCTGTGTGAGCAATTTCTATTTAAACATATTGTGCTTGAGCTGAGATGAAAGCTCCGTATGTGGTGCTTGGTGTGGGATGGCTTTTGTCACACAAATGGATAGTCACTGAGCAACGGACCCGGAGAGGGAGGAGGGCAACTCCACGAAGCCCCATCCTTTGAGGATTTTAAATGCCACCAAATCTTATGGAAGAACTGTTGGGCAGGAGCGGGCACAACCTCCAGACCTGGATTATGCCACCTGCTCCCCGCCCAGACAGGGGTGCCAACTTGAATAAAATATTGGGGGGGGGGGCTGAAGAGACCTCAGCCACTAGGCTTTGGCTCCTATGCTCCCAGAGGTTGCTTCCCTGAATGACTTACTCTTTGCCTACTGCCGAGACTGAGACAGATGGAACCTGACCTCAAATCAGCACAAGGTGAGAGGAAGTCTGTCCTTTGGGCTTTGGGTGAAAGAACTACATGTAGAGGCCTTTTACAAAACACGTTCGCAAGCCAACTTGTACTATGCAAAATGTATATATATTTTCAACAATTGAGTCTGTGACTCGCTCTTTTGTCCAGATATAACTTGAGGAGTAACCTCACTTGGATATTATCTGTCAGGGGCTCAAGTCAAAGGACTGGCAAATGTAATGTGAAGATAGGCAAAGAGCAGGCAGTTGGCTCCTCACTTAAACATCCTGTACCACCAGAAAGTTTAAATGCTCACAGATTTGGCAGTTGCAATGATATCACTGGTGGTGATAGGCTGAGTCCTCCTCTCGTTCCTTAAGTTGATAACAAGGAGGATGGTGTTTAATTGCTGAATATTTCCTTTTACACTCCCCCCACAAAAGACTGCCTATCTAAACCATTTAACAACAACAAAAATGAATACCAGAAAGGGTATGTCTTCCTCAGAATCATTTTAATGAAGTCTGTGTAGCTTCTTCTCTGCTCTTACCAATGGATGGGCCTTCAACATCACTATCTCACAGCCTAATCTGCTTCTCATGGTTATCGGGATAAAAGGACCGACACAGGCTGTCCTGAGCTTCTTGGGAAAAGGATTGCATTCAAATGTGTTAAACAAATACCATATAAAGGAATAAATATTCCCTTATTGTTGTTGTTTTAAAAGAAGTGGTGCACATGAATATGGCTGTCCTGCTGTAAGAAAGCCCATCATGCAGCGACAGGGTGGCACACGTTGGAATGGATCCACACCTCCAGTGTCATGGCCCTAAAAGCAAATTCTAAGGCTTTTTATCATCTGGAAATGCCTCAGGTCTATAATTATCAGTATTAAATATTTACGGTAGTGTTGTCTATATTTATGTTTTACAAGAACATTGATTTAGACTGGATATATTTACATCAGATTTGAATGTAGACATACAGTAGATGATAAGTTGCCACCAAATAGGTTAAGCCATGGACAATTAATACATTAGAAACAAACATTTTTGTTGCAGTGCGGTGGTGTTCTTTTTTTTTTTAAAAAGAAAATGTTTATTATTTCTGCTTGTTTAGCTTTACATTATTTTCAGCAAAGTAGTATTTTCCTCTGTCATGGTTAGTCACCACACTTTGCAAATCTACAGTGAACTAGTGTCATAATAAAGGTGGTTTCCTTCCAAAGCAATCTGTTTAAATAACATTTTATAGGCATAATGTGATACATTATGAGGGGAGCCTCACATTTATAGCCTCGCTGTAGCTTCAAACGTTCATCATGCTTTGTGGAGTGTGTCATTAAAAATACATAGTTGAGCAATTGATTTTTCTTCATATGGTGTAAATGGCAACCCTGGGAATTTATGGCACTGGGTGGGAGGGGGAATCTGGAGAATGGAGAGCCGTTCCAGCCAGCATAGGCAGTCTTCCCCAACCAGGTGCCCTCCAGTAGTTTTGGATTAGAAGGCCCATCAACCCCAGCCATGCCAGCTCAGGCTGATGGAACTTATAGACCAAAGCATCTAGAAGGCACCTGGCTGAGAAAAGCTGCAGCGCAGGACAATGGATTGGGAGAGGAAGGAGTGGAACATTCACAGGAATATAACAGGTGGAAAGCTCAGGCCAGGGTGCCAAATATGTTTCGGTAGAGTGGGCTCATCAAGACTCCCAACTGCCCTGACACTTTCCCCTGGGAAAACCTGATCTTTATTGCTGAGTCAAATGTCAATCGGGTTTTCATGGATTGATGTTCGCTTGGATTCATTCAGCGCTAAAAAGTAGGTTTTCCTGGGAAAGCAGCAGGGCAAACGGAACTGTGGACAAGCCAAGGGGCAAATCCTAAACCCAGCCCACTGCATCCTACACCAGCCCTTATGGACAAAGGCCTGCAATTGCAGAGATATATTCACTGCACTGGTCCTTGCAATATACAAACCCCCTTAACAGACACATTCTGCTCAGTGGTGCATATATTGTAATATACTGCAGAAAATCACCAATCTTGTGGGGGAAAGTCCCTATTTACCCTGAAAACTTGGGTTTTTTTGCCCATGCTTTTTACACATTTGCAATGCCAGTTGGGAATTGATGAAACAATTTACCCACTGTTGCATTTCAATTAAATACTTGTATCTAGGAACTTACTATGAGATATTTTTAAAAACAGTCTCACCCAAAAGGGGTACCTGATTACTGGTTGATGAGGTGATTATTGAATTTATTGGTCTCCAATCTTCTGTGTAATTTGGCGAGCAACCGATAGAATAATTTTGCCAAAAATAAAAGAAGACCAGTAATATATTACAATGAGAGCTGCTGGATTCTGATAATAGTCTCCAGGACTCCAGGGAATGTTCCTAACCAGCATGTACCTTTACAGCATTAATTAAGCATTATTTTGCTTTTAACCACAGTATATATACTGATAAAAATGACCTGCCGAGGAACAGTAAAAAAGGCAAAATCAAATGTTCTAAAACCTTGTTTTTGTCCACACCTAGATATGAAGTACCTTCTGAGGTTCTACTGAATTAATGTAACGATGTACTAGGCTCCACCATGCTAAAGATCCTGGCTTGTGCATCAGTACGCACATACACCATTAGACTTGTAGAAGTCAGCTGGTACATAACCTGTTAAACTTGGGCCCACCATCTGTTGTTGATAGGACACCATCCATCAACCAGTGTGACCAGCAGAGTATGCACAGCTGCAGCAGGATCTTCCAGCAGAGCACCAGAGTTTTCTTCCTTTCCAGTGGCCAGCCTTTTCCAGAGTTCCCAGTTAAGAAAACTCCTTTCCCACTCAGTTTTGTTCAAAGTGCAAAGTTTTTATCCCCCCCCAAACGTATTGCAAAGTTGGGTGCAGTCTGTGGTCTGTGGGTTAGACTCCCATGCAAAATGCATAGAGTTGTGCATACACCACCTTCACACAACCACGAACCTCAACTACACAGGGTTCCAGCTAGGCAGTAGGTGCATAAAACTCTTCTTTGCACACACCCTCACTCAACTCATGGATGTCAGAGGGTGGGGCTGGTGCATGATGTCAGCAGTGGGATCAGAAAAAATGACCATGTTCTGTTGTCCATGAGTTTACCCTACACTGGATTGTTGAAATGACAATACAATGTAATGTGAACATGCACCACTGCTAATTTTTTTGTGGAAAGTGTAGGGTGCAATTGTGGTTAGTACCAACTTAGCATTCCAACCATGTGAAGAAAGGCTTCTATCTAAATGGCCTTAAGAGATATTTTAACATGATAGAAAATGTATCCTTCCCACTTTAAAATGACCCATATGACATTTATAGTTGTGCATTCATAAAGTTTCAGCTAATATTTCCATTCAAAACATGCATTTTCAGAGACTAGCAACAAGGAAGATAGTCATTTTGCAAAATTTAGTAAAATGTCTGTTAACTTGTTTGACAGATGAAATCAAATTCACCCTCAACTCCCCCTTGCAAAACTGCAAAATGTAGAGCTGGGTATTTAGTAGGCACTTAGGGCAATGTTTTATTCTGTTTGTATGCACAGGAGGCTACTAATTTTACATTGTTTACACCATTTTTGTAATTCCTTTGCAATTAAACAACAATAGCAACATTTTCCTGCAATAGAAATTGCACAATTTTCATTCTATATAAGAATGCTGAGGTTAGCAGTTCAGCTAGTAGAAGCCATCATAATTCTATGGAGATTGTGTGAGCTAAGTTGATTTGCACCCAGTGAAGATCAGGATACTCCCCCCCCCCATTTTCAATGAACTCATATTATTGTCCAATAGTTATGGATGCAAGTGACCAGATATAGTTGTGATTTTTATTCAGTGCATCACCATGAGAAGAAACTCTTCGATCTAAATGGCCGTAGATATTTTAACTTATGATAGAAATTTTCTCCTCCTCCCCCTTAAAAAAGAAGTGGATTATTTTTTCAGACTCCAGTGTTTTGGGCCAGCAAAAGAGATTACACACACACAACAACAACAACAACAACAACAACAACAACAACAACAATCATCTTTTTTTGAGATTTCATATATTATTCGCTTTTCCCACTATTCAAGCTGCTTTGCCAAAGAAGGATTTTCCTGTGACACATTGCACCTTCTCTTTTTGAGTGAAGAGGGGGATGGAGATGCTTCTTAATTTCTGACTTAGCAATAAAGTGCCAAATCTTGAGCAAGGTAAGTTCCTATGAAAAAATACTTAAATCTATAGTGCTGGAAGGCACAGATCATACAAAGCAAAGGACCACCTTTGCAGTTATATCTGTGCTTTCTCATGGAGTTACAGTGGGGGTTTAAAATATTCTAGAAATGAGAATCATAATTGCATGTTATATCAATGCCTGCATAATGCTATATGTGCGTGAACACCCCCACCCCCCCAATAGCTAAGGAGGCATTTTTCTGGCTTCTAGTTCAATGATAAAACAGATTACCGGTAAATATAAAAAACTTAGTATAAGTATGGACAAAGTTCTCATAAATGAAATATAAGCAGAAGTCAACACTTAGTTCAGTTTACCTTCCGGGTGTATGAGTCTTATAAATCATTATACTCTATTGCTCCCTTTTGTCTGTTTGTCTGTCTATCTAAAACTATATCTACATTGTAAGTTCCTGATTTCCCCCCATTACAATTTACAAAACTGTCAGGTGTTCATGAATTATATCTATAAAGTAAAAATACGGTTTTAAAATCTGCAAAGTAATGCGGATTATTTTCCTGCTTAAAATAAATTAAAAATATCAGAAGTTTGGGTGTTAGTAAAACTTTCTCTTTGTCTTGACTTGAATGGCACTCTTGTTAAAGTCTCGGGCTGTATAATTCATTCAAATTGCCACCTCTGCTCTGCTGTGGTTTGTACTTTTCTGATTTCCTCTTGCCTTTTAACTCTGCCCATATATTTCTTGTCAAGCACGACCAATGCATTTTAAAATAATCATGTTCATTTTAAATGGAACTTCCCTAGTGGCTTTTTCTCTCCCCGCCCACTAAACCCTCTCATTTCTCCCCTCTCTTTCTGACCACCCCCCCTCCCCTTATATTAAAAGATTCCCTGCTGGAATTTAATTTTCAGTTAAATCTTCACCCCACCCTTAGGGCTCTGAGACAGAATGAAATAGCTCCCACTAAAAAGTAATGCAGCACTCCTAGCTATGGTCATGTAATATCAGTTGTCAGGCTGTCAAAGCAAATGTGAAATCTAAACTCACTGGTTTGGCTAGTAAAGGATGTGTGTGTGTGTCTGTGCGCACACATGGCTGTGAGCCGATGGGGAGGAAAAACACAACTTGTGACCTCAGAAACAACAATCCCTCATATTTGTTACTCAATATGCTATAGAGTATAGGGTGTTATGAAAACACAATCCTCTGTATTCCTGCATTATTTCTTGCCCCATCATTTGTGATGAAACAAAATGGAATAGATGGATGGGGGTGGGAAATGGGAAAGGTCTCTTCTCGTATCTGGAGGAGCATGGCTGCCTAATGATTTCGCAAAATGCTCTGAGATGAACCGAAGACAATGAAAGCTGCATTTTAGACAAAAGCGAGGCAAAATGGCAAACTGAAATGTTCTTGCTTTCTCATTTCAAGAATGAAATAGGAAACATAGGACTGTATGTGTGAATGTCTGGGAGATGCTACATGTGGGCAAAGAAGCAAATAGGTAAACAATGTAACTGTTTAGTCTGTAGATTCAATTGTATAACAATGAGTTCCTATCCAAATGACTATGATAAAATTGTGGCATGTTTAATCTCGGAGATTTTTGTACCTATGCAATCAGTTGGTCATATGTGCATATACAAACAATTAATCTCAAAACAAATTATTCTACAAAAAGAAAAGAAAACCTCAAGTTTTCTGTGATCCTGGGATCAAGGCACTGCTATACAGAAGGGTTCATGGGTATAACTAATATAAGGTGACAGCTCAGTTTGGATCTGTCTGCTTGTCCCTAGCTAGACAATTTTCATGAACTGTTTGTTTACCCATGAAAAGCTTAATTTGGCTCCTAGAAGAGATGAGTAGCTCTCGTCTCAGTGAGTAAAATGTTATAAGCAACCAGCGAGTTATGCTGTTGGAGATTTGGCCTTTTTAAGGAGAAAAACAGCTCAGCAACTAACATCCAGTTTTTCCACTAAAGAAGGCAAGTACTTGCTTTCAGGAGAAAACCATCTCTGTGTGAATTCTCGGGGGGCCAACTGCAGGGTGGGTGGGGAGGGAGAGAGAGAGTAGAAGATATTTTAACTGACAGCACTGTTGTGCACAGGCAAGTGGGAGACTTTCAAGAAGCACCACAGTCATTTATCCTAAACATGCACACACAGAAAAAAATAGAGAAGAGTGAGAAAGCTAAACGCACATGGAAAATTAAGCGTTGTTTGATGAAATATTTTGCACTTGATAAGTGACATCCAAGCACAAAACCCATGTGTAAAATGCAATTTATCAGTGGAGTCTTTGTTTAGAAAAATCACCACAGAGAAGAAGCCACATCTTTCTGCTTGATATTCTCAAATATTTTAGACAAATTCGAAACTCGTGCACCCATTTATGAACTACACTATGTACATGTATTTTGTACCTACATTTTGTACTTGGGAATCAAATCTTTAACACATTAAGTTGACTCAAGTACAGTTCATATGTGATGTTGATTTCTTTTGAACAAAAGAAGGCTTGTCTTTATTATCAGTGTGTTGAAGGTCTTTACAATTCCTAGATAGATGCAACAAGATGCTGTGTGTTGTTCTACGGCTGCACATCTCATATTGTATACTGTTGATCATCAAATGGTAGGTTGTGACTAAGAGACTGTGCAGTGACTTTGGACAAATCACAAGCCAAAGGACTAGCAACATATAAGAGTTCTGCTGAAAGCTGTTGCTAACCACCTGGTTCCTTATGTATAATCAACCCATTTCCTTCCAAATCATTACAATCCTTTAAAAAAATTTCCCTTTGGATTTAATCTTGCCATGGTTACATTTTTATTTGAGTAGTAAAAGAAAGAAAGAAATTAAAAACCAACAAACTGAAAGCATAATAAAAAGACTGGAACCAAAACAGTTACAAACTAATATAAATGCATATGGTATATAAAACATAATTTAATGAATTCAATTATTTATTTGCTTTAGGTAGAAATAAATATTTATTTCTACCTAAAGCAAAGGAATACAAACAGTATATATTGACAAAAAACCCCAACTGAACAAACGTAGTTCATGAAACATCAAGAAGCACAAAAATGTCAACTTTAATTTTCAAATGAATAGTACCACTTTTAATTATTGTATTTTGCATTTGCAGGTGGTGCTCCATTTGCATTTGGCTTATTGCGTGTTGAGCTATCATTACATTTCTGCCAAGCACAGAGACCATGGAGGAAGACCACAGTTGAAACACCTTTGGGTTTTGTAAACGTTTGTTAGGACCACCTCTTTTCATATGAACCTACCTGGACCCTGAGGTCATCTTCTGAGGCCCTTCTTCATGTGCCTCTTCCTTGAGAGGTCTGGAGGGTGGCAACACAAGAATGGGCTTTCTCAGCAGCGGCTCCCTGTCTGTGGAATGCTCTCCCCAGGAAAGTCCGCCTGGCACCTTCATTACACACCATTACACATCTTTAGGCGTCAGGCAAAAACATTCCTTTTAACTGGCCTTTGGTTGATTTGATTGACATCCTATGCTCTTTTAAAATGTGGTGCTTTGGGGGTGTGTGTGTGTGTGTGTGTGTTATTGGGTTGTTTTTATTTTGATTATATATTTTGTTGTTTTATATTTTGATTTTGTTCTGTGAACCACCCTGAGACCTCTGGGTATAGGACGGTATATAAATTCAATAAATAATAATAATTTATGTGATTAAAAACATCACTGAGCCACAGTGCTTCAGTTTGTGATATTTTGATATAAATAGCCCCCCCACCCCCAGATTACTTATGGGGCTGTTCCTTGTGTAGCCTTCTTTAGTCTGTCTCAAATGATTATATTTTATTAATTTCATCTCTCTCTCTCTCTCTCTCTCTCTCTGCTTGTTTTAGTAGTGCAAGTCTATATTCTGTCTCTATGATTTTTAAAATTATGGTCTTAATTTCTTTGCCCCAGTGTGCCTTATTAATTATCAAATTATTCTCTCTGTGTCTGCATGTCATGAGTAGTGAGTGGTGACAAGCAGGCAAGAGAAAAGCACTATGCCACCCTCATGGTCAAACACCTCATGGTCCAGCGAGGGCCTTTTCATAGAATCATACAGGATGAGTGTAGAATCATAGCATCATAGAATTGTAGAGTTGGAAGGGACCCTAAGGGTCATCTAGTCCAACCCCCTGCAGTGCAAGAATCTCAACTAGATCATACATAACATATAGCCATCCAACCTCTGCCTAAAAACCTCCAAGGATGGAGAGTCCATCAACTCCCAAGGAAGACCATTCCACTCTCAAATGGCTCTTACTGTCAGAAAGTTCGTCTTGATTTTTAGCCAGAGCCTCCTTTCTTGTAACTTGAAGCCTTTGATTCAGGTCCTAGCCTCTAGGGCTGGAGAAAACAAGTTTGTTCCATCTCTTATGTGACAGCCCTTGATATATTTGAAGAACGCTATCATATCTCCTCTTAGTCTCCTCTTTTGCAGGCTAAACATACCCAGCTCCCTCAGTCGTTCCTCGCAAGGCTTGGTTTCCAGACCCTGGATCATCTTGGTTGCCCTCCTCTGCACACCTTCCAGCTTGTCAACATCCTTAAATTGTAGTGCCCAGAATTGGACACAGTATTCCAGTTGTGGTCTGACCAAAGGAAAATAGAGTGGTACTATTACTTTGATCTGGACACTAGACTTCTATTGAGGCAGCCTTGAATAGCATTGTCTTTCTTTATTTTTGCTGCGCTGCATCACACTGGTGACTCATGTTAAGCTTGTGGTCTACTAAGACCCCTAGATCCTTTTCACATGCACTACTGGCAAGCCAGGTGCCCCCCTCCCAATCTTATGTTTGTGTATCCTGATGATACACAGCTCTGCTTCTGTGTCATCACCACAAAGGGGTCATGCCCCCCCCCCAGACTTTCCCACTCCAGGCCCAGTGACTGTGGAGGGAAGGAGGAGCTGATCTCTCAGCAGAGCCTACTCAACAGCGCTGCTTTGCATCTCTCCCTCTGCTATATATTAGGTTGCTTAGGTAATGATAGTGAGGCTCATGATACCAACTGCACATCCTTTTGTGGAGACGCTTGCCTGTCAAAAGTTTGAGAGTTTCTAGATATACTTGCTATTGATGCTTCAGCACAAATTCCTTTTGCAAAGTTGCAGATCATTTATAATAGCAGCAGGTCCTTTGGCTACACTCTTGTGTTCTCCACATAAGCGTTTCTTTCTCCACATTTAATTTTGAGGTGTTTGGTTATTATTACTGTATTTCTCCCAGGGTATTATATGCAGAAATTTGGTTTGGTTGGACTCCTCCTTTCTGTCTTTAAAGAACAGAATCCTTTTAAAAGATTCTGTTCTTTTGTAAAGCTTGTATGCTGGCTGATTTTTTTGGTGTGAAAATATATCAACCATGGAAAGTAGGAGGGTTGTGATTATGCAAAAAAAGAAAAAAGGGGGAAAAAAGGGTTGTCAGGGTTTGAAGTATATTGGTGTATACTTTGGGGCATGAAAACCATGGAAGCATATGGCCAGCTATTTACATTTTTCAAACTTCATAACGTAGGAGATGAAAAGACGTTTTTTGGTGGGGGGGGGGGTTATAAGGCTCTGCGTACTGTATATAAAAAGAGGTGAGAACTGAAGCATTTCAGATGAGATTGTCAAACTAAATTTGCCCCTCTTGCTGAACGGCACACATGAAATCTGAGGAGACAAACGAGAGCCTGTAGCAGCTATTGAGATATTTAATTCTCTCTCAGGGCACATCTACCTTGCACATTAAACAGGTTTAACATCTTCCCAGGGAATGCTGGGTGCTGCAGGGATCTCTGAAAGTACTACCACTCCTTTCCCAAACTGCATTTACCAGGATTCTTTGAGGCAGGACTGAGTAAAGGCCTTGGCAAAATACTTTCTGGTGTGTCCCCTTAATACTTTGGTGGGCACAGATTGACATACTTTGTGCTGGTGGCATTTACAAATGCACAAATATGGCAATTTTACTTCATCTCGGTTTTTCGAGTTCTGTTCTCTAAATTTCTGCATCAGTTTATGAATTTTTCAAAATAAATTCTCATGAAAATTTGTCAGCATTCTTGTGTGCATTTCTCTTGATACACACATTTTTGTACATCAGGAGAAACTCAGTTTTGCTTAATATACACATTTTTCCAAGCAGTTTCCATTGCCTATAATGCATTTTTATGAGCTGTTTTAAAAATTAATAAATGCATTTTAATGCACTCATTCCTCTAATAATCACATTTTTGTGGTTGGAAAAGAATTGTAAGATTCAGAGCAAAGTTCAAAGGATAGTTATGTTTTGGTTCACATATTGTTTTGAGAAGTGTGGATTGAGTAGCTTTCAAATGAAAACCAAATTCAAATCCATTGCGCCCCCATCCCAATGGTGGGCTCCAAGTGCAGTGCTGTCATCCGTGTGGGGCGACTTGCAGGCACCATCGGAATTTCCCACAATACTCCAAAGGGGGATATTAGAATGGTAGATTCCTCAACCCATTTGGCCAATGCAGGCGTCCTGGGGCGGCAGGCATTGGAGCAGCAGTGGGCTCTGCTTGAGGGGACTGTGTGCTGATGTCAACAAAGCCATGACAGTTAAACTGATGTAAAAAAACAAAAAAACAAACAAAAACCTGACATAAAACTAAAATCCATTTGTAATGTCACTTTTCTTTAAGAGTCTGAGGTTAACCATATTTGTAAATACTGTATAACCTCTTTTCTTTCCCCCAGTTTATATCAGGACTCCTAAATTCTTCAAAATGAGTCCCAAGTCTTTTTGTTTCAGGATCCGTATACCAAATCATAAATATATTTTCAGGAAGGAAATATGAATTCAGAACTGGAGAAATATTGAGATAAAACAAATCTAAACAAGATAATCTCAATATATATGACCCTCTTTTCCTAGTTCTGTTTTCACTCAGCAAGTAACAATTTTCCCCATTGGATATCAGATTTTTCAGTACCAATCCTCTACAGCCTGTTAAATATAAATTATTTCATTCTAGAAGATCACTGTTTCCTTTCACACCTCCTTTATTATAAACACATCATAGGTCTACTGAGGTTTATAAAATAGATCTCGGGTGTCAATTACAAAAATTATGCTCTGGCAAGCATAGTATCTCATGAAACAAATAGTTGCTGCTTCCATATTTTGTCAGGTCACAATTGGAGTAGCCTGGAAATAAAGCAACAGGAATTTTTAATGCATGCAGCCTTTTATGATAAGATTGCCCACACTCATGCTCTTCTGATTGTATATTAGTATCAGCATCTGAAGAGCCACCTCTTAACTCCTATGAATGTAAGGGCATCCAAGGTTAAGCTAAGTGCTTGTTGTAAGCCAAAGAAGGGCATCTATAAGTTACGGCAGCAATGATTACAGCAATTTGTGGCAGGGAGGAGGAGTTAATTCTGCTCTTTCTGAGTTTATTGTAATCTCATGACACTCTGGCCTGACCTCTGCAAAAGGGGGGGGGGTGGAAACGGGAGACAAAAAGGCAGAGGCAAATATAGTATCTGCTTTATGATATTTTTTTCTCTCTGCAAGCAAATTTCTGAGTTGCAATACTAGGACAACAGTGTGAGGGATTTGATTAACTTTGTGGAGCACGGTTGTTTAGCATCATGGACACAAACCGATTCCTTCAGCAACTACTGTGATATTTTTTCTTAGATCACAGGCTGCGCTAATTTATAATTTGTACACTCTCCCTTTCCTTTTGTCTCACATTTAGAAACCTGATCACCTAGGGATCTAAACTGTGAAGGGAGCCTCCATACATGGAGAAGTCTCCTCCGGACAGACATTAGCATGGAAATGACAACAACCATGATGGAGACAGGAGGCAGAGTGGGACTCAGAGAAGCGTGGGGCCAAATATGAAGCCCCAAGTCCACTTTACACTTGTTTATCCTCTATACATGAGTAATATATTCTTATTCGTGTATATTTTTAACAAAATTTACAGACCACTTACTTGACAGAAGATCTCTAAGCAGTTTACAAAGAATAATTGAAAATATTCAAAACAAAAACCAAACACAAAAATGTAAACGAAACCAGCAATTCACAAAAAGGGTACACAATCAAATTATATGTTAAAATTTCACACACCTTGTGAAACAATTTTTTTTAGCAGGTGCCAAAAACAATGCAGCCAAGGCACTCCTGCCTAATAATAATACATTGTGGGTATGCTTAATTTTGCATTTAGCATTCACATTGGATTTTTAGATTAGGATTGGGTCCTTGATTTGCCTGTGTGATTGGTGATGTGAGGCCTGTGAGCCACTATCATTGTTTCTGAAGCTGACTTTCCCCTTGCTATGGCATATGCATAAAGTTACAGATGTAGTTTCCACAGATCAGTCTGGCAGCCCTGCAAGAACGTGAGGCTGCTGTTGTGCTGTTCCAATATTTCTTTTATTTTCTGACCTGCAATATGAAATGTACCAACACTAGAGTTGTGTGCATGTGGACACTCAAAATTCTTCACCATATTGGTGGTAACAGAAATTGGAAGGTGGGGATAAAATTATTTCATTAGATGCCTCTAGGGGAGGAGAAATTCTTCAGCAGTTTCTCATGGGAGGGCTTGCCATTGGGGATTGCCGTAGGACAGCTTCTTGCTCTTTTTATTAGGTTTTATTATTCTGTTGCTGCTGAGTTGATGGCCTGGTCACCATTTTGCATCCTTCACAATGCTCCACCAGGGGTCAGCAACCTTTTTCAAACGTGGGCCGGTCCACCGTCCCTCAGACCATGTGGTGGGCTGGACTATATTTTGAAGGAAGAAAATGAACAAATTCCTATGCCCCACAAATAACCCAAAGATGCATTTTAAATAAAAGCACACATTCTACTCATGTAAAAAACCCAGGCATGCCCCACAAATAACTCAGAGATGCATTTTAAATAAAAGGACACATTCTACTCATGTTAAAACATGCTGATTCCCGGACCGTCTGTGGGCCGGATTTAGAAGGCGACTGGGCTGCATCCGGCCCATAGGCCTTAGGTTGCCTACCCCTGCTTCAGACCCAGCATAGAGTCTTTTTTAAGAACATTTTCAGAGTGGCCTTCCTTTTTAGGGGGGATGTGAAAAAGAAGAATTTCAGCCCCCTTCCCCTGTAAAAGGTCTTCTGAGAAACTGGACAGAGAAAAGTTTTCTCCTCTCTCATAGCACTAGAAGTAATGGATACTGAATGAGGCTAAATGTTGGATGATTCAGGATAGATAAAAGGAAGCAGTTCTTCATGCAGCACTTGGTTTAACAATGGAACTTACTATTTTACTTAATATATGTAGGGTTTGGTGTCAGCGTTGTTTGTGCAGGTTCTCTGTTGTTCACTTATGTTCCTTTGGTGGCGAGGGAGGTCGGGGTTGGCCATCCAACCCACCTCTTTCCCCCCTTTCTTCCTAATGTCTCAACAAACGAAATTGACTTGTAAAAATGTTACATGCAAAAAATACGAGAGAGACATTGCACTACCTTTGTAAATCAAGAAAATATTTAATAAAAGATACTTAAAACAACAACAACAGCAACAACAACAACATGGAGCTTACTCCCACTGGAGGCAGGGAGGGCCACCAGCCGAGATGCCCAGATACAACAAGTCATGAGCAGGGGAGGACTTTGGTAATATGGCGCCTTGAGCGAGGACCTTCTTATTTTCACAATAATTCATTTCGGTACAGTTTAGAAATGTATTTACCCATATTAACATAGGATGGTGATGAAAATGGGGATGTTTATTTGGCATCCCCTTGGCTTGGTGCCCTGTGTGGGTGAATCGCCTAAACTGTTTTACATCCAGTGTTGTCCTGAGAGCTGTGTGTGTGTGTGTGTGTGTAGTGTGGTCAGAGGCAGTAGTGCTTCCGTCATCCCACATGCTGGAAACCACAGAGTGCTCATGTGCTTGGTCCTGCTTACAGCCATCTGGTCCACCACTGTGAGAACAGCATTCTGGACTAGGTGGGCAATTGACTACACACACACACACACACACACACACACACACAATAGGCTGAAATGAACAACAACTTAGAAGTTACCCATATATAAATTAATGCCAGGATTCACTATTGTGGGGAGAAATTGAGGGGAAAATAATATGCCCGTACAACAGCAGCACAGACCTTCTGTTTAAGTGATAGGTTATATCATCTCCATTTCTTTTTAAATAATACTTTCCTCTTTTTTGCTGAACTCTTTTTCAGCTGCTTGGTTAACGATATCACACCTAAGTCAATTAAGACTGAGATGCTCTCTTACATTGTTCGTGTGGGTAACTTAAAATAAAATAAAATAATGCACTTTATCCCTACTTGTGAGGATACATGTGTTACAGAGAGAATGTAGTGGTCAGAATAGGAAAGCACAAAACCTATTCAATGAAGAGAAAATTGTGACTGAAATTTAAGCTCTTTAAAAGGCTTCTGGGGTAAGGAATTGGCAGCTTGGGAAATGTGGAATAGAAATAAAACCTGAACAGTCCAGGGCTGCTGCCTTGTCCCTGCGATTGAGGGGCTCCGGAGTTGTGCAATGTCAGCACACCCCGTGGCATGCTCACAGTGTGCTTATGCCACTCACGCATGCCCTGGGGCATGCTGATGTGTTGTGTGGACATCCCATGACTTGCACACATGGCACAAGCATGCCCTGTGGTGTGTGTGTGTAGCCGCCGTGGAACTTTGGGGACGCCTGGTCCTTTCAATGGAAATATTGGGGGGCGCTGCCTATCAAACAGTCTGTTACTATCATTATTATGATAGGACATTATCAAACACATTTATTTATGAACAATATTTATATACCACTTCCCCCAAACCAATAACTTGAAGCAGCAAATAGAGGGAAAAGAAACAAGATGTGCCTGAAGTGCTCTCAGCTGAAGTGGATAACTTTATGGTGCTCTGTTGATACATACATTAAAAAATGAAGATCCCACTGAAGATACCTATCTGCTAAAAGCATAGGAACATAGGAATCTGCCTTATACAGTCAGCCTGTGGGTCCACCTAACTTAGTACTGTCAGCGCTCACTGGCAGGGTTTCAGGCAAGAGTTCCCCCCAGTATTACCTGGATTGAATCTGGGACATTTTGTGCATGGAAAGCACGTAGGTTTCCAGCATCAAAACTCTGGTGTGTTTGAATCTAATTATTGCATGAAGGGCTTAAACCATAGAGTAAGCTGCCCTGTCAGGTTTAGCCTATGTCATCACTCCTCACCTTGAGATGAAATGGGCCACCAAGACTTTGCTCTTTAGTGCCTCTGAACTTTTGGCTGGTTTTGTCTCTGGTGATCTTAGTTGGAAGCTCCTTGTTGGTGTATCTGTCTCATCCCAGTCCTTATTTGCCCAGCCCAATCCTTATACACCCACCGCAGAGAGAAGAGTTGGGGCAGCAGCAGTTCCCCACCTCATGCACTCTCAGATTCCAGTTTTCATGGAGGCTCCCCAGGCAATGCAAAGTCCTGGAAAAACCAGCCTCCTGTCCTTCAGACAGGCAGCCTTCAGCTCACAGAGCAGCAACAGAGATGGAGATGGAAGGTAGAGTTTGTGTGTTTGTCCTCCATCACATGTTGCATTCATTGCCTTCTCATACATCTGAACTGTGAACTGATTGGCCATAATTGGACAGACAAAAGAAAGTATAATACGTAATTAACTTATGGCATTTACTTCTGTAAGATGTGGTAGGGGATTACTGACTTTGATGGCATTGAATTCATGGCCACTTTTCACCAAGTGGCTGGTGAGGATAGCTGCTCTCATGTGGGCTTCCCAGATTTAACTAATCAGCTACCAATGGTTTTTGTTTTTTAAAAAAAAAAGTGGGGGGACTCTGGCCTAGATGGATTTTTGGTCTTATCTAGCAGGGCTCTTCTTATAGTCAAATCACAGTGTTATACAAGAAACCTGAAATGGCTTAAGTACTACTGCCCTGTGCCCTGCAGGAGTAAACAAATAGTTGTGAGAAACATTTACAACTGCCAATTTTCTAACAACCCATGTAAGATTATCTTTATCAATGTAGAGCAAGCATGCTTAAAAAAACAACAGAGTCTGTAGCTATGTGTTATGACTAGCTGTGTCTCCAAATGAGAGGCCCTTCTGCATCTCCCCTGTAACAATTAGTAATGCAAGACATCTGATGCGGCGTCATCTCACTGTGACTTTTTTCATCCCTTGTGCCATTTCATTGGCTGCCTTTTGTCCCGCAGCCAACAAAATCTTGTTTTGTCCGATGTTACTGAAGGAGAGAGGAGGAAGAGATCCAGGGTGTCTGCTTATGGTGGAAGGCATATCATTTCTGTTACACTTGCCTCCATTCACAGAACAGACAATTTAGGTGAGCCTGTTCTGAACACTGTGTTCTTTAAAGAACTGTTTGAATATGTGTGGGGGGGGGGGGGGAGACCTGAAGAAATGAATGTAGTGCCGTAAAAGAAAATTTGAAGCACTGAGGATATGAGACCTAGTGTGGTGTAGTGGTTCGAGCGTTGGGCCAGGACCTGGGAGACCAGAGTTTGACTAATTCCTTGACCATTCTCACTGGGTGACCTTGGGCCAGTGCCTGCCTCTCAGCCTAATCTACCTCACAGGGATTATATGGGGGTGGGAGAACTACCTATGTCACCTTGATCTCCTTGGAGAAAAGGTGGGACATAATTTAAATAAATAAATGAATATATACAGACAATTTACTTTCCTACCCAGTTTGTTTAGCAACAGTTCTCCAGAATCGTAGACAGGGGGCCTCTCTCCTGGCATCCTATAGCTAGTGAATTTTTCCTGCCACACATGTTGTGTCCTAGATGAACTCTGCACCTTACCCTGTAGTTGTGTAAGATACATTTTTTATTTTAATGAATATTTTAGGATGATCGGAACTTAACTGCATAGATTTTTAAATAAAAGCTGCAGAAAAAAGAAAGGGAACTAAGTATCCACTTCCAGCATCTCAGATCTTTAAAGCAAAATGCATGCTTTAGGTTTGTGGCAAGAAACAGCATCATGAATAACTCATCAATGTTGATGATATTTTATTCATTATTTTCTAGTCCTTAGGGCCCCACCAGCCTTGAACCTAGTGCAAATGTAAATTATGCCCATGTTATCTCATATATCAATACTTAAGTCAGGAACTACACTTGACCATTTGTTTCCTTTGGAAAACAACAACCCAACCGTAAGTGGGCTATGCTTTCCATGACTGTGTTCGGCTTGCATAATTCTGGTATACAGTCATGCTGTCACTTATAGCCGATTGCATTTTCAAATGTGCTTCATCCATAAAATCTGCACATGCATACATAAGCAGGCCATACATACAATTAGCATGCATGCTAAGTGAGAGTACACAAGAGCTTCCCAGAGGCAGCTGCTTGGCCACTGTGAGAACAGGATGCCGGACGAGATGGGCTTTTGGCCTGATCCAGCAGAGCTCTCTTATAAAGGACTCCCGGGGCAACATTGCACTATGGTGGGGAGCAGTTCAGGAGTACTTCTGAAGATTAATAAAATAAAACAAGCTGACACTGAACTCTGTGACGAAAGACAGAAGAGGTTAGGTGGAACAAAACCATTTACCATTTGAAATCTCAAGGCTTGGATTTTTTCAGCTCACCGGTAATTGTTTTGAGACTAATAAAACAATTCTCAATATAACAATTCCCTTGCATGAATCTCCAAACTAGCTGACAACCTCAAAAAACAAACATTGTTTAGATCAGTGGTGGGGAATCTGCAACCCGTGGGCATCACCATTTAGCCTGCAAGGCCATTTTGGCCAAGTCATGGTCGCAGCAGTACTTGCCTTTGTCCCCCTCCCTGTTGAGTCACACAAGGGCAACATAGAGACTAAGGAAGGTGATGCTGTCAGTCAGTCCCACCCCCTGGATTGGATGTAAATAACAAGGCAGCCTGATGGGGGCTGGTTGAGGAGTGACTGAGGTTGGGTGGGCAGAGAATGGATCATTCTCCAGTGCCTCCACCCCATATTCTCGACTCAAACTGTTAATCTGTCTTATTCTGAATGTTTAATAAAAGTGATAGCCTGGTTCCAATCCAGAACAGTGTTAACCTTTTTCTTTGCCATCTACAAGGATATTTATGTAGATACAGGAAGTTAGTTTTTTGCTTTGTGTTCTTCAAAGTGCTCAGGCATGGACTTGATTTTGAATGCATCCTGCTCAAAATACATTAATCATAGACTGCTGCTTTGATTTTTGAGGGCTGCAGCTCCAAGAACCACTTTGCCACCTTGCAAATTGAAATTGAAAAACCAAAAGATGCCAGTGGCTGCACATTTAGTTTGGATACTCTCTGGTATCACCAAGTGTTTTGCTGAATCAGCCCATCATTTTATGTTCCTGGACCATTTCCTCTCAGGTTTTATTTGACAAGTTTTGACTTAGGTTGTCAAAAGAGGTTGGTCACCTCTGTTTATGATCCTCAGTTCTTCTGGGGATGTTCTTATACTTTACAGCATTTAAAGAAAAGTATAAGGAACGCGAGTGGCACTGTGGTCTAAACCACAGATCCTAGGGCTTGCCAATCAGAAGGTCAGCGGTTCGAATCCCCATGACGGGATGAGCTCCCATTGCTCAGTCCCTGCTCCTGCCAACCTAGCAGTTCAAAAGCACGTCAAAGTGCAAGTAGATAAATAGGTACCGCTCCAGTGGTAAGGTAAATGGCGTTTCCGTGCACTGCTCTGGTTTGCCAGAAGTGGCTTGGTCATGCTGGCCACATGACCCAGAAGCTGTATGCCGGCTCCCTCAGCCAGTAAAGTGAGATGAGCGCTGCAACCCCAGAGTTGTCCATGACTGGACTTAACGGTCAGGAGTCCCTTTACCTATAAGTTGTAAAGTCCATAAAAGCAGCCCCAGAAGAACTGAAGAATACATGATGCAATTGTATGATTGTACTGAAAGTATTGCAGAAAAGGGTTGTTGTTGTTGTTGTTGTTGTTGTTGTTGTTGTTGTTGTTGTTGTTGTTGTTCCTCTCTCAACATGCAGAATCTGCCACTCACTTGTTTGGATTTACCCATGTGCACTTAAAGTTACTTTTTCATGTATTCTTGTTTTCATATTTTGACTGAGACTAATTAGAACACTCTATTTTTTAAGTCCTTTGGGAAAATTTAGGCAAGGGTGGGAAAACTTCAGGCTGGTGGGATCTACGAATGTTTTCTACTATAATCCTGAAGTTCACTAATTACAGCCACGAGCAAAATAGTCGCTTGGAGGGGAGGCAGATATGCATTCAGAACTAAGGAACTGGGTGCCTCTGAACACATTCTTAACCCAAGAATTTGTCTTCAGTACCAGAACTGAACTCAGAGTCCTTTCATGCAATATCCCTCTCCTAATTTCCCTCAAGAATTAACATTTCAGCAGCTGAATGTAGTGGTTTGGAACTTCTTTAGTTCTTGTTGTTAAGCAATTTAGGAGTGAGAAATCCTTACTGATTTACTGCAACTCAGCCTGATCTCTCTCTGTCCATTCATCTTTACACAACCTATAGTAATATCCTATGCATGTTTACTCAGAAGTCCCACAATGTGATTTACCTCCAGATAAGTATGCCTAGCTCTAAACAAAATCTTAACAATGGTCAGTGCTGTCAAGTATCCCATTTTCCCCGGGAATCTCCCTTATTTCAAGCAGTTTCCCGCTGCCATCCCTTATTTTTTATATCCCTTTAATTTCCCGCTTTTTCAAAGGAAGCAGCTCCTCCCCCTCCCCCTGGTGGCCAGGGACTGGGAAGACCTCGCCTCCCTGCAGCCTCAAAGCAAGCGGGAGCCATTTCCCGCGCTTACAGGGGGGCGTATTTGGCCCCCTGCATCAGCTCCTATCAGCTGCCGCCAAGCCCCTCAGCTAGACAATAGGGTTAGCTGGGGGGCGGAGCCTGGCTGCCTTTGAAAACGGGTGGCTGCTCTCCATAGCGGCAGCACCGGCAGCATGCAAATCCCAGCCTCTCTCCAACTCCCCCCCCCCCGCTTTGCCTTTGCGTTGCACGTGGAGCGCGAGAGGGGTCTTCCCAACCAACTGTCCCAGGCAAGGGAAGAAGAAGAAGTAAAGATTCCATGTGCAACTTTTCTTTGGAGCTGTCTTTGGGCGTGGGGGTAGGGACTCCAGCTGGCTTGCCAGGTTGCTGTTTTGTTTTGTTTTCCCTGGGGGAGGACGTGTAGCGGGGTGTTATTGGCTGGTGGAGTTTCAGGCTTTTGTTGTGGTTGACCCCTCTCAAGCGTTGTAGATGAACTCAAAAGTGCCATTTCCGCTCAAGGGACAATACCTCGCATCCTGTCAATAGCCGACTATTGTGCAGTAAGCCTACTGCGCGCATTCACACCAGTGCCGCCCACTTTTGCTTCTGGCTCCGCCCACCACTGCCATGTGACTGTCCCCGGGATAGGTGAGGCTGCTGATCCCTTATTTTCAAATCCCAAACTTGACAGCTATGACAATGGTGCATGTAGCTGAACTTTCAGGGATCCCAGTTTTAGCCCCTGAAACCCATATCTCTTCTTTAATTTGTTATTACTTCTGGTTATTACCCACCATGAAATTCCATTGTTGAGCAGAGGCATTGGTCCTGAGGGGTACTGCTTTGCAAGTGGCTTTTTTTTTTTTTTTGCAAGTACACCACTTGCACCCTGCAAAGATCATGATTGCACAACAGCTGTCAAACTAAGGTATCAATCCTACATGGGGCACAGAATTCACTTGCAAGTGGCTGCCCTGCAAAGCTGCTGCTGGTGAAGGAGCACCCTGCATAAATGAATCCCCTCCCCCGCTCGGCTATGTGTTTCATTAGGATTTTTCTAACCTTAATAGAACATTCTCACCGAACTAATTTGGGAATGGATATGAAGTAGGTCTGGTGGTCCCTGGCTTTGCTGGGAGGGTGGAGCGGACTGACCCTTTAGTCGCCAATGGTGGGATGTGCCTGAATTGGGAAAAGTTCCGTGGCTGTAGACACAGATACACCCTCATGCTCCAACCATTAGGAAATGTCAGTGTTACTTGCCCATAGAAATAGCCCTTTCATGGATTTTGAGGGTGTATTTAAAGTTTAGGAATTTGGCATTCTAATCTTGTGGAAGTATAGGAGATTGGAAGAGGAACTACATGTCTGCCTGATTTGGTGAACCTGGCTATTGTGATGGCTATTGTCACCTGCAATGAATGACAGCTCTCATGGGCAGGACTTTGGCTCAGTACCAACCTCACTACCTGCCATCTCCTCCGAACTGAGCTCGCAAACTGACCGCTCCCACTGATCATTGGGAAGAGGCACGAAACAGATATCTCCCAAATCATGCCCACTGGGGTGATGTGTGTGCACATGCCACACAAATGAAAATACAGTGGATCCATTCTGGATCTTTCACAAAAGTTGCATTTTTTTGCAGTATAAGAACAAGCAAAAAAAAAATTGGTGCTGTATTCCAGAATACTAGTTGAATACTGACAACATTGTGTGGTAGCATGCCACAAAATCCTTTAAAAAACTGCCACTATACCACTATAAGTAGCAAGTCTACATTTTGCAAGCCAAAATTTCCATTATGTGTGGCTTCCTGTAATTAAAGGATGCATTTCATATTCCACAGCAGCAGTTAAAGATTGCTAGAGTTTAGAAAGTGAGACAAGGATTAATGAGTTTGGATGATTCTAAACCAAGAGATAGCCAATTATATGCAGGTACTAGTTTACTGGCTGTCACTTTCTGTTTTAGAAATTTAAAAAACCACAAGAGTTTCCACCTGTCTACTCAAGAGGATGCAGCAAAGCACTTTGGCTAGACAACAGTATAGTTATTTGTTTTTGGAGAATACTATCCTTATGAATTACGTGAACAATGGGGAACAACCCTAATATTTAGGAGCCATGCCTTTTAAAATCAATAATAATAATAATAATAATAATAATAATAATAATAATAATTTATTGTTTATATGTCACCCATTCTGGGCAGCTCCCAACAAAAAATAGGGGGGGAAAACAGTCATCTGGAGGCAGCCCTGTTCATGCCAGAAATAATACAGATAGATTCTTAGCAGTATCATGTGGAACTGCTCCAGGTCTTTATTTCCCAGCATTTAATAGAAGATTAGAAGAATATAGGTCTTGCAGCTTCTAAATGGCTTCTGTAAAGTGGTTGGCAATGAGATATGCAGAAAGCGCCACAGCTGGATCAATGTGCCCACTTATCAAAGATGCCATTCCCATTTCTTGCCTATCCTCAAGCAGGCCATGAATGCAAAAGTTAC
Organism: Lacerta agilis; assembly: GCF_009819535.1. Lineage (NCBI taxonomy): Eukaryota > Metazoa > Chordata > Lepidosauria > Squamata > Lacertidae > Lacerta > Lacerta agilis. The sequence continues at coordinate 59,051,813 of NC_046322.1, forward strand.
TGTTTTCAGGCCAGTCTTCCACAGCCATGCGAGGCGCTTGAGTGCTGCTGTCATCATGCCAGCAAGACCATTTATTTGCCAGATGTTAACAGCATACATAAAAGTGCCGAGCAGGTTTCATTGTACTGTTGGAATTGCTTCCCTGCTCTTCAGATAATCAAGCTCTTCATTGTGATTTGACTAAAATCTGCTACATTTAACTGTCTTGTCAATTATGCATCTCTTTTGGCACTTGAAGTCAAGCATCGGGGAGAGTGCAGGGGGTTATGCAACTGCTGCTTTGAACCTGCATCAACAAAACCCCTGACATTTGTTTTCCCTAACAACACTCCATTGATCTAGAGCTTTCAGCACAGATGAAGCACAAGAGTAGCTGATGCTGAATGCTAAAGAGATGCTTGCTGTTTCTCAGACTTTCACATTTTGGGCAGCCGTATGATTGTTTGAATAACTCTGCTGCCTTCTTAACCAGCATCCCCCACTCTGGGAGAGGGCTGTTCCATTTGGTTGGCAATGCTACAAGAGACCTGCATCCACATCTCTGCCTGGGTTGCACAAAAGTGAGAAATGCTTAAACTGTGCCACATGGGAAATGAACAGATTAAATCATGAAAGCCTCCAATGAGCACAAAGTACCTTCCCCTATGGAGAAGGCTGCTGGTTGTATTTCTGCATGATCTATTGCCTGCAACCCTTGTGGTGGGGTGATTTTGGCACCTTTCTTGGCTGGGTGTGAGAGGGTCACTCAGTCACTCCCGATGCACACAGAATTACACTGCTAGTTGCATCTCTGTGCGAGTCAGAACTTTGTGTCTGTTCCCAACAAGACAGGAAAACTGAATCATGCAGAAACATTACAGGGAATGGCCATGCTGAACCAAGACATGTTGTCATCTGAAGTGTAGTCTAACTGCAATCCACTAGAGGCAAAAAAATTAAAAGTCATGGTACACCATTCAGACCCAATTCCTGGCCTCTTTTCTGATGACCCTTCACTGCTATGTGAAGACCTTCCTGTTTCAAATGGACTTTGGACTATTGAGACTGCAGTCTAGCCTTATTAGGGTTAGCTAGCTGCTGCTTTTATATTCACTTTTTTGTTTTATTGGTAATTTGTGGGCTTATTGTTGTTAATCATCTTCTAGCATGGAAAGGTGGGGTTTAAGTGATAATATTTCATTTATTTATTTGTACAGGGCTTACACAGTCGTGGGTACAACAAAAGGTGTGGTGCACAAATAGCCCCAAGCACTGGATTGTTTGGAGTTACATCACATGCTACCCCCCCCCCCCAAATACATTCTAGCAGTTCCCCAGTAGGGCACCAGTTGGGTATAGTTTGAGGCCTCATCCACCACTCTGTAACCTGCCAGCTCCATAAGTTCCATCCAGCACCTTCACCCTGAGCTTCAGTCTAACTAGAACCTCAGTCACTGCACCACCCCTTCCCTCCCCCCTTCAGTTTCAAGGAACATCTTGCGGTCTTACTGTCAACAGCTATGCCTCTCCCCAGTTTTCCTTATGTGTTTGATCAGGCCCCACTGCAAGGAGGAGAAAGGACATGTATTCTCCGACTGCAGGCTTGTCTCCTAGCCATTCTCCACCAGCAAGCCTTGATCCTGCATCCACACAGCAGAGAAGCACAGTGGGCAGTGGAATGCATAACTGTCAGGAGTAGCCCAGCTACTCACGAGGAGGGGGAGAGAGGAAGCCCTGCTCAGGAGCAGGGCAGGGAGAGCTGCTTTTCAATGGGAGGGAGCTCCAGGGGCGTAGCTAGCCGCTGGGCTGCTGGGGGCGGCAAGCCCAGCGGCACCCATGGGGGCGGGGCGTCGCTCCGTGCGCATGACGTCATGACGCATGCGCACGGAACGACGCCTCCGCCCGGGCCAGTTGGCCCGCCCCTCTCCCGCTGCGCTCCGTGAGCCCAGCGGGCAGGGAGCAGAGTGGTGAAAAAAACCGCTGAAAGGGGGAAAGCCCCCTCTTTCAGCGGCTTTTTTCGCCACTGGCTGGAGGCGGGCCGTGCGCTGCTGCTCCCGGGTGACGGAGGGAGCGGTGGCGCGTGGGAGTGGTGGGAGGGGCCGCCGCTTGTCACCCCACGTGCCGCCGTTCGTTCCGCCTGTGCGCTGCTGCTCCCACGGCGACGGAGCGAGCGGCGGTGCGTGGGGGTGATATGCGGCGGCCCCTCCCACCACTCCCCACGCACCACCGGTCACCCTGGGAGGAGCAGCGCTGCTGCTCCCGGGGTGACGGAGGGAGCGGCGGCGCGTGGGAGTGGCGGGAGGGGCCGCCACTTGTCACCCCCACCCGCCGCTTGTCATCCTGTCACTGGGGGCGTACCGCCCCTACCGCCCCTCCCCAGCGACGCCCCTGGGGAGCTCACTAAGTTATAGGGAACCCGAGCTGCTTTTGCAATCGGATTCCTCCTCCTCATCATCCAGCCTATCACAGGAATTGTCTCCAAACGAGGGAGAGGAGCATGGGCTCTGTGATGTTGATGAAAGACCCAACACCACCAGCCAGCCGAGATCGGACAGAAGCTCACAGCTTTCAACGCAGGCACCGCGCAGGGAGGCTAGAGGACCCAGGAGACATCGTTTCAGGGTGCCGAAAATCTGGTGTTGGGCGGAGAGGAGAAAGAATGTACTTCCGGATTCTGATCGTGACTGAAAGGTCATGTTTTTTTACTAGTTTCGTTTGTAAATAGCTATGCTTAATAAATATCTTCAGTTCTTCAAAGGAGGCTTAGTAGTTACTCATGAGCAGCACCTGGGAAGATCCATGACAGCAACATCCATAAAATCAACAACCCACACCCTGCTTCAAATTGTAATATGAACAAGCGACTCCACAAAAGAAGCCTAAAAACCAGAGCAACCTAATAAAAACCTGCTGTGGCCTGGAGCGTGGTGACAAATGTGTCTCAACCAAGCAACAGTATTCTGGCAGTGTTGTGGCCATCTGTTCCTCCAGGAGGAGGGAATTCCACAGTTGGAGTGCCATTACAGAGAAGGCCCTATATTATATCATCACACAAAAAACTACCTCTACTGGTGGGACAATGAGGCCCCGTCTCCTGCAGCCTAAGGTGGGTATGGGGTTAAGCTCTCCAGTTTTGAGGTTCCAAGTTGTTACAACCCCTTAAACTGGCCTGGTTACATATAGGTGGCCAGAATAGATGCTGCAAAATAAGAATTATATGAAATTGCACAGAAGCACCCGACAGTGCTCTGACAGTTGCATTCTGCACTAGCTGCAGTTTCCAGACTATTTTCAAAGGAAGTCCTTGAAGGGCACATTGATAATATATAATAGAAATTCAGGACATGAGTTCCAAGCAGGCTGGAGTTATCTCATTTTAGTATATAAGGACTTTCCTCATCTTGAATCAGACCACTGATTCATTCTAGAATGAAACTGATTAGTCTAGCATGCAGTGGCTCTCCAAGTTTTCAGGGAGGGGCTATTTTAATCTCTGTCATGGTCCTTTAAGTCTCTCTGTCAGGTGAAGGGGGGACCAAAGGAAATCAACCTGGGAGCTTCTCAAGAGGCGGTGTCACTAGACAGACCTATGCACAGCTGCTTCTTCTCTTCCATAAGAGAGGAACGCAGAAGGGATATAACCTTGGAATGGTAGTAGCAGAAAGCCAAAATAATTATGTTTATTGAGATGCAGGCAATCCAAATTCAGATGTGCACACAGTCAGTATAGGAGCATACCACGCCCCTTTCCAATCTCATTCTAGCCCAGCAGTTTAATATTTCATACAACACGAAGATTTGTGAGGACTAAGAGCCACAGCCGAATACAGAATCTGCTTTGCTCTGTACTCCCACAATGCTCTTCCACAGGCTTTCCCAATGTTGGGTCTCCAGTTGCTGTTGGACTACAATTCCCATGGCCCCTTATCATTGGCCCTGCTGGGTAGGGATGGTGGGAGTTGTAGTCCAACAACATCTGGGGACCCAAAGTTAGGAAAGGCTGGTCTACCTTTCATTCCAACTGAGCTAAAGTTGCAGTTGTAGGCCCAGGTGGAGACCCCATCCCCCCTGGTGACTGAACAAGACCAATGATTCACACATGACAACGTGTGTTGTTGTTGTTCAGTCGTTCAGTCGTGTCCGACTCTTCGTGACCCCATGGACCAGAGCACGCCAGGCACGCCTATCCTTCACTGCCTCTCGCAGTTTGGCCAAACTCATGTTAGTAGCTTCGAGAACACTGTCCAACCATCTCATCCTCTGTCGTCCCCTTCTCCTTGTCCCCTCCATCTTTCCCAACATCAGGGTCTTTTCTAGGGAGTCTTCTCTTCTCATGAGGTGGCCAAAGTACTGGAGCCTCAACTTCAGGATCTGTCCTTCTAGTGAGCATTCAGGGCTGATTTCTTTGAGAATGGATAGGTTTGGTCTTCTTGCAGTCCATGGGACTCTCAAGAGTCTCCTCCAGCACCATAATTCAAAAGCATCAATTCTTTGGCGATCAGCCTTCTTGATGGTCCAGCTCTCACTTCCGTACATTACTACTGGGAAGACCATAGCTTTAACTATACGGACCTTTGTCGGCAAGGTGATGTCTTTGCTTTTTAAGATGCTGTCTAGGTTTGTCATTGCTTTTCTCCCAAGAAGCAGGCGTCTTCTAATTTCGTGACTGCTGTCACCATCTGCAGTGATCATGGAACCCAAGAAAGTGAAATCTCTCACTGCCTCCATTTCTTCCCCTTCTATTTGCCAGGAGGTGATGGGACCAGTGGCCATGATCTTAGTTTTTTTGATGTTGAGCTTCAGACCATATCTTGCGCTTTCCTCTTTCACCCTCATTAAAAGGTTCTTTAATTCCTCCTCACTTTCTGCCATCAAGGTAGTATCATCAGCATATCTGAGGTTGTTGATATTTTTTCCGGCAATCTTAATTCCGGTTTGGGATTCATCCAGTCCAGCCTTTCGCATGATGAATTCTGCATATAAGTTAAATAAGCAGGGAGACAATATACAGCCTTGTCGTACTCCTTTCCCAATTTTGAACCAATCAGTTGTTCCATATCCAGTTCTAACTGTAGCTTCTTGTCCCCTATAGAGATTTCTCAGGAGACAAATGAGGTGATCCGGCACTCCCATTTCTTTAAGAACTTGCCATAGTTTGCTGTGGTCGACACAGTCAAATGCTTTTGCGTAGTCAATGAAGCAGAAGTAGATGTTTTTCTGGAACTCTCTAGCTTTCTCCATAATCCAGCGCATGTTTGCAATTTGGTCTCTGGTTCCTCTGCCCCTTCGAAATCCAGCTTGCACTTCTGGGAGTTCTCGGTCCACATACTGCTTAAGCCTGCCTTGTAGAATTTTAAGCATAACCTTGCTAGCATGTGAAATGAGTGCAATTGTGCGGTAGTTGGAGCATTCTTTGGCACTGCCCTTCTTTGGGATTGGGATGTAGACTGATCTTCTCCAATCCTCTGGCCACTGCTGAGTTTTGACAACGTGTACTGGGATTTAAAAATGGCCACAACTTTTATTAACAATTTCAGATGTAGGAAACCTTGGTTTAGGCATTGGGCATGTATCCCTCTCAGCCCTCCAGCTGGGGGAACTGAGGCACAACAGGGTTAACTGGAACAGAGGGGGCACTGCAAAACACATGTTTACACAGCAAGCCCCCCCCCCCAGCTTTGGGATGTTCACTGACCACCTTTCAGCTTATGGTCAGTGACTCAAAGCGCAGAAAGCATTAATGAAATTCTATTTTACGGCGGGTGGTCAGCTATTGGAACCTGTGTTGAAAATCTTTGCCAGTAAAGTGGTCTCCCAGATGCTTCATGGAGCAGCGATATGGGGCAAGGACCCAAATGCCAGCAAAGCCTTAGAAATAGTGCAGAACAAATTCCTCAGGAAAGTGCTCTCGCTCCCCAATGGGACTCCAGCTGATCTTTTCCACGTTGAAGCTGACGTGACAACAATACAGGCTAGAATTGATTACCTGTGCTTAAATTATGTGAAAAGACTTCAATTTCTTTCAGAGGAGAGATTCCCCACACCCAGAACAGAAAAAGACCAAATGTTGGAAGAACGGTATCCAACACCTCTTGTCCCAATACCAATTACAAGATTTTCAGGTGACTATGAAGATGGACAAGAGGCACTTAAGAGATTGTCTCTTTAGGTCCGATGCAGACAGGGATCTAACCATGATGGCTTCTACCAAGAGTTCGCCATGGTTCCCACTTATTAAAACGGAGCATACCCGGGCCAGTTACCTGTCAAAGCTCCCACTTGCCGTGCTTAGAATTGCTTTCACAGAATTACTATTTCAATTGATGCCCTTTGCGGTGTTGGATGGACGCTACAGCAAAGTACATTATGAAGAAAGACTTTGTCTGTGTGGGCAGCCCTGTGTGGAGGACCTGTGCCAATATTTATTGCAGTGCCCGTTATATATAGACCCAAGAAACCAATTCATAAAACCCGTTTCTGAAGGAACTCACTTGAATAGGGTGGAAAGGGTGAAATGGCTGCTGAGCGATACTGATGACTTTGTAACTTATAAAGTAGCATTATATGCCTTGGCAGCTAAGAAGATCAGGAGAAAAGAACTAGATAAAATAGCGGTCAACTGCAAAGGGGATTCAGATATTTAATTTGGCACATTTTACTAGAGAATCTTCTGCTATTCTATTTTATGCAACAAACAATCTTAGTAGTTGTGAGCGTGGTATATATTGTATGTGTGGTGCCTTATGATTTTTATGGTTATTGCTGTTTCTCCTTTTGTTATTTTTCTGAATGATGCCATGGCCTATGGCTATGATGATGATGATGGTATGGCCAGTGACTCCCTTCACAAACCTCCTTTAACAGGGAACCCTGAAAATGCCACCACAAGGGAGGGGGGGGTTGAGTCACCACTTCATGCCCCCCTGTAAGAATGACAGACTAAAGGATTCCACCCAGGACCTAAAACCGCCACCCGAGACCACGAAGGTGCGGTATCTCTGCCAATACTACCTACAACTGAAAAAACACAATTAGCAATCTGACAACCAGTCCTGCAGGCCATGCCTGACGTTGTCCAACCAGTGCTCATTCCCTAATGTAGTCAGATGCACCCTGTCATGTTTAAATAGCTCAGCCCTGATGGGCTTAATTTCCATATGTTGTATCACTTGGCTGCCAAATTGCGGAGCGGATGGCCTGATTGATCTTTACCACCATGTAATTCGGTCTGGAAGGTTTAATGGCACCCTGCTATTGAAAACGTGGAAGGAGTTCAGACCACAGGATGGTGACATTAGGGTGCATTGCATTGAGTTCATTCATGTCTGCTATCACGGATTTGACTAGTGTGATGCTCTTACTTGTGACCAGGTCATTCTCTCCCAGATGGATCAATATTGCATCCGGAGGGCCATGCAACACTGATTCCTGGTGCAAGCTTGACAATAGTGCGTCCCAATGCATTCCACGCTGGCCTTTCCACACAATGTGGGCCTTTGGGTGGAGTCCAAGATGTTCACCCAAGGGACTTGCAGACACTTGGGCAGCTGCCCAGTGTACAATACTGTGGCCAAAAATCCACACGTGCTTAGGGGCAATACATAGGAAGCAAACATTACAGAGAATTGGTAAGAAATTGTTGACTATTGACAAATGTATCCCTTATAAGCCATGGATCGCCATTGGCCCATTGCTTTGATGCACTCAGGGGCAAGACCCCAAGCTGTGGCACTTGTTGCCGCGCTGATGCAAAAGGAGTGTCCAGAGAATTGAGCTGGGTTGGCTTTATGTAACACCGTTGTGAGCTGGCACTGGGATAAAGGGAGACCAGATGCGCAGATTAGGAGGGGGCCGGGGGGGGAGATTAGGAGGGGGCCATGTTTCCCAGGGCGGACCTACAGAATCCTGCATGTGTCCTGGATAGGACAAGGACCATCTTGTGACGAAGGTGCCATCATTAAGGTGGTGCCACGGGCCACATCCAAGAAGTGTCGCAGAGGATCAGAGGTGCTGACGCTGGGGCTGCAAATGGCGCTCACCTTTGCAAAAGGGGAGGTGAGTGCTTATTCTGTACGCACTGACTTCACAGTAAGCTCACCGAACACCGTGCGACTTACTTCTGAGAAGGGATTTGGAGAATTCTACCAAAGGCAGAAATGGGAGTCAAAACTACCCATGTTGGCTCATTCGTCTCAAGTCCAGAATGGAAGTCAATCCAGTGAATATGATTTGTATTTGCTGCTGTTGTTGCTTTCAGTCCAGAAACGATACACAAATTCCCCATTTGCATTGCATTTCCTTTGTTTACTTATTTTTTACTTACTTCACCAAACCTTTATTAGTGATTACAAATATAGGCCATAATAAAACATCCATATATAAAATTGCAAAATATATAGAAATACATTTCCTTTGCATTGAAATTAATGGGCTGGAATAATGTAATGACAACAGAACTTACATGATATATGAAATTAATTACGTAAATTGCTAAGTTACATAATATTCACACCATAAATAGGGAGATGAATAACATAATTTTTAGCAGAAGATGAATTGCAGCAGAATAGAAACAGTGCTGCTGCATGTGACAAACGCAGGACAGAATGATGCCTTCTTCCCTGTATAACTGAAGGAGCATCTCCACCCCCATCATTCAGCCTGGACACTGAGATCCAGCTCTGATGGCAGATGGCCTTCTTGGTAGTGGCACCCTGTGGAACGCTCTCCCATCAGATGTCAAGGAAATAAATAACGATCTGAAGGCAGCCCTATACAGGTAAGTTTTTGATTGGTTAATATTTTACTGTGTTTGATTTTGTTTAATTTTCTGGAAGGCACCCAGAGTGGCTAGGGCAACCCAGTCAGATGGGTGGCATACAAATATAAATAAATAAACAAATAAATAATTCTTATTATTACTTCTTATATCTCATGCATGTATAGAACTTCACTGTGAGTGTCCTAACATTTGGCCTTAGATTTCTCACAATGGGAATAGTTCTCAGTTTTAGTAGAAAGGCTTTTCTCAACCTAGAGAAAATATGTAGCTCCAGCAAGCAATTTTCCATTTCATGCTGAATCTGTTTCATGATGTTCCTTTAATATTGAGATAATAAATGTACTGGAAATCCTTGCCAAAATATGGGGATCTTAATGAGTCTATCCCATTTCCCCTCACACCATATAAATTGGTTATAATCTATTTGGATGCCTTGGCATAATCAGGTTGCACGAGAAGGGTGAATTGAAACACTTAGCCATAAGGAGATGGGAGCAGGCATGAAATGGAGAGCAGAATAATCTTCCCCAAGTCGAAAAGCTATCAGTGAGAGTTGTCTTATTGGCGTATCAGGTGGAATCAGTCTAGTTCTGGAATTCAGCAGAGGGTTGGGAGATTCACATTCACAGCACATTTCAAAGACCTGCTCTTGGATAGAGAGAAAACGAAGGTGCCAATCTTACACCTGGCTTCCTGGGGAGTAAGACCTATTGAACTCAATGGGCCTTACTTTTGAGTATAATACAACAAAACCAAAACACCAAACCAGCTTGCAAATATAAAGAACAATTTTACTCAGTTAAACACACTAAAGTGCAGCGTGCATGTCAAAGCCTGGAGATACTTATAAACAAATAGTCAACTAGTGGCACAACTCTGCCAATAATGTATATAATAATAGTTATAAAAGGTAAAGGGATCCCTGACCATTAGGTCCAGTCGTGTCCAACTCTGGGGTTGCAGCGTTCATCTCGTGTTACTGGCCGAGGGAGCCGGCGTACAGCTTCCGGGTCATGTGGCCAGCATGACGAAGACACTTTTGGTGAACCAGAGCAGCGCACGGAAACGCCGTTTACCTTCCCGCCGGAGCGGTACCTATTTATCTACTTGCATTTGGACGTGCTTTTGAACTGCTAGGTGGGCAGGAGCTGGGACCGAGCAACGGGAGCTCACTCCGTCGCAGGGATTCGAACCACCGACCTTCTGATCAGCAAGCCCTAGGCTCTGTGGTTTAACATACAGCGCCACCCGCGTCCCAATAGTGTCATAGCGCAGTCCAAATAAGCAAAACGTGCTGCAGATAGTTCTCAACTGGACGCACAAAGTCATATAAGAGGGAAAGGTTGCAAGAAAGGATTCATCACATAGCCATATGTAGAGGCAGGGGTCCTACATGGAGGTGGTTGCAGACAGGCACCTCCTCACCGTCCCTCAGCGAAAATGGTGCGATAGATCAGAAATTTCGGATGTTAAGCAGGTTTTGCTACAGCTTCTTCAGTTCCTAATACTATAACACCTGATACTTTTTTTTGGTATACCTTACTTTTGAGTAGACATGCATAGGATTGTAAAGGCAAAAAGAAAAAGAAAAAAGAGGGAAAACACAGGCTATTTTAAAAGGGTTTCTTGTATTTTCCATATCCCGCCCCCAATCTTACTAACAACAAATATTTTTGTTAGAGGAGAACTGCCCCTAAAAGACATATATGATTTGTAGATTTAAAAAGACAAATACTTGTAAAGAATGAATTAGTGTATGATCTCTTTTTCATGTTCATAAGGCATCATTACTAGGAGTGTGTACTTCAAATTACAGAGCGAAATGGGATGATTCAGGGAAGGTTCTTGTGTTTCCACGTCAGATCAAGCTGTTAACAAGGACCAAATTACCCAAGAGACCACCTTATGTACCCAGTAGATCACTCTGTATTGTAGGAGAGTCTCTTGCTGAAGTTCCTAAAAATATCAAAGCCTTCTCCACAGTAACTTAGGGCTTTCAGGGTGGCTGCCCCTCTTTTGTGGAACTGCATCCTCATTGAGATATGACAGGTGCCCACTAGTTGTACTTTCCTGAGATAATTGAAGACATTTTTTCTTTTGACATGCTTTTCCAACTGGATGAACGAATGAACAAATGAAATAAAAAGTGGGTCTCTGCATTGATTATCTATTTGTACTGTTTTTGAATTGTCTGTAAATATTTATTATTATTATTATTATTATTATTATTATTATTATTATTATTATTTCCCATAGTAATAATCATGATGTGATTTACAATATTGTCAAATGTAAATGAAACAGTTAAATATAATAAAACATATATAAAACACAAACACATATATATGTTAAAGTAATTGCATATATAACAACTATTTTTATATAAAAAGAATTATGTATACTGTATATGAAAACAGTTTAAAACAGAACAGCAGATTTATAGAATCAACTGAAATTCAATATGCATACAAATACAGATACCCAAGGACTGCCTCTTCCCATATGAACCTACCTGGCCCCTGGGATCCTCATCTGAGGCTCTTTTCCATGTGCCTCCTACACATGGGGTCTGCAGGGCGGCAACACAAGAAAAGAGCTTTTCTGCAGTGGCTCCCCATTTGTGGAAGGCTCTCCCCAGGGAGGTTCAGCTGGCACCTTCATTACGTGTATTTAGGTGCCAGGTGAAAAGGTTTCTCTTCAACCAGGAGTTCCTATGCCTTTTAAAATGTATTTGTGGAAGGGGGAGTCATTGGTTTGTTTTTGTTTTACAGTGGTACCTCAGGTTAAGAACTTAATTCATTCTGGAGGTCCATTCTTAACCTGAAACTGTTCTTAACCTGAGGTACCACTTTAGCTAATGGGGCCTCCTTCTGCCGCTGCCGCACAATTTCTGTTCTCATCCTGAAGCAAAGTTCTTAACCCGAGGTACTATTTCTGGGTTAGCGGAGTCTGTAACCTGAAGCGTCTGTAACCTGAAGTACCACTGTATTATGTATTTTATAGTCTCATTTTGTATTTTTCTCTTGCGAACCTCCCTGGGATCTTCAGATAAAGGGCAGCATATGAATTTTAAAAATAACAACAAGGATAGAAATCTCCATTTGGAAGGCTTGTTGAAAGAAGTAGATCTTCAGCAGGTGCTGTGTGAGAGATAATGGGGGGGGGGGAGTTCCAAAAGACAGGTGCCATTACACTAAAGGGCTGGTTCTGACATTGTGTAGAATGGACCTCCTGATTGGAGAGCATCTGCAGGATGCCCTCACCAATATAGGTAGATTGGAGTGTTTGGTAAGGTATGTAGCGGATGAAATGATCTTTTAGATATCCTGCTTCCACAGCATATCATTAGGGGTTGTAAATGGCCTTGAGACTTACATTAAAGGTAGTTTACAGGGACGCGGGTGGCTGTAGGTTAAACCACAGAGCCTAGGGCTTGCCGATCAGAAGGTTGGTGGTTTTAATCCCTGTGACAGGGTGAGCTCCCATTGTTCAGTCCCTGCTCCTACCAACCTAGCAGTTCGAAAGCACATCAAAGTGCAAGTAGCTAAATAGGTACCGTTCCGGCAGGAAGGTAAATGGTGTTTCCGTGCACTGCTCTAGTTTGCCAGAAGCAGCTTAGTCATGCTGGCCACATGACCTGGAAGCTGTACGCCGGCTCCCTCGGCCAGTAAAGCGAGATGAGCGCCGCAACCCCAAAGTCGTCCATGATTGGACCTAATGGTCAGGGGTCCCTTTACCTTTAAAATTAAAATCAAATCAAAAAGAAGCTCAAATCAGACCAGGTTCGAAGCTTCTGAATAGCTCTGTGGCCTTGGCTGTCCAAAAATGGACAGATATTTATATTTTTCTTTTCTGAGTAATGAAACAAAGCTGCCCGAGGAAAAGCCCAGAGCTTGAAACGGGTTGTCCCCAAAATCAGATGTCCATTTGTGCCAACCTGTGCTTGCATATCTAATCCCCTTCCAATTGAGACCAATGGAAAATAATTAAAGAAAAAGAAGATCATTGCAGAGTGGTAGAGGGGACAACCCCCCCTTACACTGTAGCCAGCATGAGTCAGCAGGGCTTTGAATGTGATGGTCAATCTGCCACTTCAAAGCCCCCAACCTCCCCTCCCCAGGGATGCACTGTAACTCTTTCTTAGAGGAATGATAAACCAATTCAGTCTTATATTGTATTTTGAACTGTAACTACAGTGGTACCTCTAGTTACAAATGATTCTGGTTACAAACGCTTCAGGTTACCAGCTCTGCTAACCCGGAAGTAGCTGCTTCTGGCTGCGAACGTTGCCCCAAGATGCGAACGTAAATCGCGGGCTGGAGGCCCCATTAGCGAAAGTGTGCCTCAGGATAAGAACAGTTTCATCTTAAGAACGGACCTCTGGAACGAGTTAAGTTCATAACCAGAGGTACCACTGTATAGTGATGTTTTAAGGTTCCCCTTTGGAAGTGCCAGTTCTATAATGCAACCAGAAATTTTCAAGTGAGACATTTACACATCAAACTGCAATGCAATACAACCTGGGCAACCCAAAGGCATTCGGTGTTGAGAAGATTTGCTGGGTAATCCCTCCCCTCCCCCCCATATGAGAGACAAACTCAAACATTTTTCATTTGCTGCACAAGACGGTTTGTTTGTTTGTTTGCCTAGCACATTCTTGCAGCATCCCAGGATACAATGGCAACATGCCAGAATAAAAATTAAATGGTGGTCTAATCCTCTGGGGAAGATAGACTTGGATTTTTCTTTTAATGGAGACTTTGTTTTGCAGACAGCGTTTACTTTTGTCAGACAAACGGCAACAACATCTGCTAATGTTGGTAACAACTGACCTCTTCATCACGAGCTACTCATTTCAGAATGACTGCAGGCTGTTACAACAACGCTGGCCTATTCAGTGAGTCCTTTTGTAACAACCACATATTCCGAATGAACCATTGCTTACCTGCCTTTTATTTCCAGCAGAGAAAGGAGTTCTAGAGCATAAAAAATCACTTAGTAGATGAATACACAAGATACACATTTATTCAGAATGGCCTACTGACTTAGGGTTCATCCACACTTCCGCTTGGGTCTGAGCAGTTTTCTGCTTGTCCCTGGTTTCTAGGCATGGGTCCAAACACTTTTGCATTTGCCCTGCCACTTTCCCTCAGAAAGCCTACTTTATGGCACCAAATCAGAGCATGCGTCAATCTGGAGAAAACCTGACTGGTATTTCCTCCAATTCAGCAGTAAACAGCAGGTCTTCCTGTTAAAAATGGTGGGGCAAGCCGAATGAGCTTCAGTATTGCTTGCTTCCAAACTCAATCCCATTCGAATGAATGGGATGGGAATTCTGAAAGAGCCCTGGATCTATGGACAATAAAATGGGGATGTTGTATAAAGATCAACAATCTGTTCTATCTGTGTACCTGTAAATTGAAACATAGCATGAGAATCCTTATCTGAAGGAGGGAAGAGGCAGATTCATTTACTTCCAATCTCCCTCATCCCTGACCTGATTGTGGATGAGGAGGCTGATCTGGCCCGTATCACTGAGATGGGTGAGCAGGGCAGAATTGGTCTCACCCAGCTGTGCCCACCTGAGTACTTGGTGCAAAATCAGGGCTGACTTGAGGGTCACAGAGGGGGAGTTGCTGTGCTCCATAGAAATTGTCCTGCCCCCCCCCCCAGTTCTCTGTTCAGGTGCAGGGAATCTAGAGTATCTGTTGGTTTACCGCCCTACTCACTGCCAAGCAGTCTCCCTGCCTGAGCTTCCAGAGTTGGTTTCAGAGGTGGTGTTGAGGAATGGTGGTCCTGGGGGACTTAAACATCCATGCTGATGAGGCTGGCTCTGGGGTGGCTCAGGACTTTATGGCTGCCATGGGGCTGTCCCAACATGTCACTGGCTCAATGCACGTGGCAGGCCACACTCTGTACCTTGTTTTGTCAACTGGGCAAGAAGAGGTTGATCTGAACGTGGGGGATATTTACACCAGTCCCCTGTCATGGCCAGATCACTTCCTCCTGAGAATTAGGCTTTCAGCATCTTTCCCACTCTGCAGAGGTGAGGTCCACCCTCAGAGGCTGATGGATCCAATGGGTTTCCAGATGGCTCTGGAGGATTTTCCATTGATACATTTGCTCAGTTTGGCTGGCCCCTTCATTATACACCTTTAGGCCCCAGGCAAAAATGTTCCTCTTCAACCAGGCCTTTGGCTGATACCCTTTCAATTGTGTTGTGGAAAGGTGTATTATTGGTTTGTTTCTCCTCTTGTTTTTATTATGTATTTTTTGTTTTTTATACTGTGTTTTTATGTTGTAAACTGCCCTGAAATGGATGAAGGGCAATATACAAATTTTAATAACAATGATAATAACGATGATGATGATGATGATAATAATAATAATAATAATAATAATAATAATAATAACAACAATAATAATAATCTGGAATGTGATCCACAGCTGGCTCATTGCCTGCTTCTGTTTCATAATGGTTGTCTTTCCCATTCCAAATTTAAACCTCTATCCAGTCAAAAGAATGTCAAAGCTACTTTAGTGTGTGAATGGCAGACACCACAAATGGTTTTCAAAAAGCAGTTTGCCATGTACCATGGGAGGGGTCTGAGACCAAGTCCCTTTTGATATACTGGGCTACATGTCCAAGGGGTTCTCCTGGTGCCTCCTGAGCCAATTTATGAGGGCATAAGGGCACATGGCAGGAAAAGAGGGTTGAAGGCCCCATTGCACAAGCAAAAAACATTCAGCTGTCAGGACTCAGTTGAATCCTGCCCATACACTAATAGTAGTTTGATGAAGGATCTGCTCACCAATTTCCCTCTTCCTGTGATCACTGCAAGTAAGAGTAGGAGGGGAAAGAGAACCACAACTGTTGGCCCCGTGCCAACATCCATAAATTTAGGGGAACATCAGAAAGGAGCATGCACAACTAGGGATGGGGAAGAAATTTGATCCATTTCACATTCAGAGCTGCACTACTGAATTCTCACTTTCCGAAATGATACGTGAACACCGCCAGCCCTTGAAATCTGAATTTTGTAATGCAGCCAAGTATTGTATATACAAAAGCATATTCTGAGGTAAGGTGTGCTTAAAAATGCATATAGCTGTGAAATATTTAGTAATGAATTGCATTGCAAAAATGTGCATATCAGGCAAAACTGCATGCAAAGATGTGTACTAAGGAGAAATGGTATGTGCATGGATATTGGGGTGGGACCAGCTGTCATGGCCCCATTTCACACACACATGTAAAATGTGTTATGTGCAGCCATTGAAATGGTTATTACCATATATGGAGAAATACTGAGCCTTTATTCTCAGTCAATGATTTTTTGACCCATACATATGAATGTCTTTTTTTCTGGCCTCATGGTGAAAGTAGAAGATACCTGAGAATAGTTTTTTAACCTGGCTTTGGAGAAGAGAGGCAGGCTGCTCACCTTACGTTTAGGACAAAGTACAGTGGTACCTTGGTTTAAGAACAGCTTAGTTTATGAACAACTTGGATAAAGAACGCTGCAAACCCAGAAATAGGTGTTTTGGTTTGTGAACTTTGCCTTGGAATAAGAACATGTTTCTTGACCTGTCCATAGCTTCCCTGAGTAATTCAAGCCCCTTCGCCACGACAAGGCAGTGATCCATGAAGGATCACTTAGATCCATGAAGGATTCTATTCTCTGCAGGCAAAGATGGAGAAGCTCTATACACTCAGCAAAAACAAGACCTGGAGCTGACTGTGGCTCTGATCATCAGCTTCTTATAGCAAAATTCCAGCTTAAACTGAAGAAAGTAGGAAAAACCACTGGGCCAGTAAGATACAATCTAAATCAAATTCCTTATGAATACACAGTTGAAGTGAAGAACAGGTTTAAGGACTTAGATTTGGTGGACAGAGTGCCTGAAGAACTGTGGGTGGAGGCTCGTAACATTATACAGGAGGCAGCAACGAAAACTACCCCAATGAAAAAGAAATGCAAGAAAGCAAAGTGGCTGTCCAATGAGGCTTTACAAATAGCGGGGGAGAGAAGGCAAGCAAAATGCGAGGGAGATAGTGAAAGATACAGGAAATTGCATGCAGATTTCCAAAGAATAGCAAGGAGAGACAAGAGGGCCTTTCTAAACGAGCAATGCAAAGAAATAGAGGAAAATAACAGACTGGGGAAAACCAGAGATCTGTTCAAGAAAATTGGAGATATGAAAGGAACATTTCGTACAAAGATTACCACAATTAAGGACAGAAGTGGAAAGGACCTAACACAGGGGTCTGCAACCTTTAAGATAAAAAGAGCCACTTGGACCCGTTTCCGAAGGGAAAAAAAACTGGGAGCCGCAAAACCATTGCGACACACACCTCCCCATTCAAAATCCCCTCCCTCTCTGGGAACGCAAAGGTGTCTGTATTTTCCTGCTCTGGGGCTACAAAAGCAGCACAGCAAACGCCCCCCCTGCCCCATGTCCCTTCCTGTCAAGCTGTTTCCACTGCACAGCAGCAGCTTCCCTGTCCCCCCCAATCTCCTCCCCACCCCCGCAGCCTGGAAAGGGCAGTGGCTGAAGGAAGGAAAGGGTCATAGGGTGATGAGGGGGTGGCAGGAGGTGGGGGGGGGGTTGTAAGACAAAGCCGGAGCATCGCTTTAAAGCAAGCACAGAGGAGCCCACGGAAGGCAGGCAGGCAGGACAGGCGCGAGCCTGGCTCAGCCCTTGAAAAGGCTGCGGTGTGTCACCGCCGCCACAGGCTACAGCCAGCAGTAGCCAAAGCAGCAGCAGCTCCGGGATGAGGCGTGGCCGGGGGGGCGCACAGCGCATGGTGGGGCCGACTCGCCGAGCGGGGCTGCCGCCTGCCAGACTCGCCCTTTCCTGGGCGGGGGCCACTGGATGCTGCGGGCGCGCCAATTCCACCGCGCCCAGCAGAGGGAGCGCCATCGCCGCTGCGCGCAGGAGCGCGCCCGCCGAAGCGGAACCAGCGGCAGGGAAACAGGCGCCACTTCCTCGACCATTTTTAAAAAGAGGGCTTCCCCCCTCGCCCTCGCCCACCACCCGCCGCCCCTGGCCCAGCCTGCAGCTGCCTACCTCGTCGTCACCTCGACGCAGCAGCCAGCAGCAGCTCCACACCAGCAGCAGCAGCCACACCTCCGATACAGGCGCCAAGGAAGGAAACTGTTGCTGCGCCTGCGCTGGCAGAAACGAGGCACAACGCATGAGCAGAGCAGCACAGCAGCAGCGCCCTCAGCCTCCAGAGCTGTGGCAAAGGTGTAAAAGAGCCACATGCGGCTCCGGAGCCGCGGGTTGCAGACCCCTGACCTAACAGAAGCAGAAGACATCAAGAAGAGGTGGCAAGAATACACAGAGGAAATATACCAGAAAGATATGGAGGTCTCATACACTCCAGGTAGTGTGGTTGCTGACCTTGGGCCTTAGAAAGCCTTGCTAACAACAAGGCCAGTGGAAGTGATGATATTCCAGCTGAACTATTTAAAATCCTAAAAGTTAATGCTGTTAAGGTGCTACACTCAATATGCCAACAAGTTTGGAAAACTCAGCAGTGGGCAGAGGATTGGAGAATGATCAGTCTACATCCCAATCCCAAAGAAGGGCAGTGCCAAAGAATGCTCCAACTACCACACAATTGCACTCATTTCACACGCTAGCAAGGTTATGCTTAAAATTCTACAAGGCAGGCTTAAGCAGTATGTGGACCGAGAACTCCCAGAAGTGCAAGCTGGATTTCGAAAGGGCAGAGGAACCAGAGACCAAATTGCAAACATGCGCTGGATTATGGAGAAAGCTAGAGAGTTCCAGAAAAACATCTATTTCTGCTTCATTGACTACGCAAAAGGATTTGACTGTGTTGACCACAGCAAACTATGGCAAGTTCTTAAAGAAATGGGAGTGCCGGATCACCTCATCCGTCTCCTGAGAAATCTCTATGCGGGACAAGAAGCTACAGTTATAACTGGATATGGAATAACTGATTGGTTCAAAATTGGGAAAGGAGTACGACAAGGCTGTATATTGTCTCCCTGCTTATTTAACTTATATGCAGAATTCATCATGCGAAAGGCTGGGCTGGATGAATCCCAAACTGGAATTAAGATTGCCGGAAAAAATATCAACAACCTCAGATATGCTGATGTTACAACCTTGATGGCAGAAAGTGAGGAGGAATTGAAGAACCTTTTAATGAGGGTGAAAGAGGAAAGTGCAAAATATGGTCTGAAGCTCAACATAAAAAAAACTAAGATCATGGCCACTGGTCCCATCACCTCCTGGCAAATAGAAGGGGAAGAAATGGAGGCAGTGAGAGATTTCACTTTCTTGGGTTCCATGATCACTGCAGATGGTGACAACAGTCACAAAATTAGAAGACGCCTGCTTCTTGGGAGAAAAGCAATGAAAAACCCAGATAGCATCTTAAAAAGCAAAGACATCACCTTGCCGACAAAGGTCCGTATAGTTAAAGCTACGGTTTTCCCAGTAGTAATGTACGGAAGTGAGAGCTGGACCATCAAGAAGGCTGATTGCCGAAGAATTGATGCTTTTGAATTATGGTGCTGGAGGAGACTCTTGAGAGTCCCATGGACTGCAAGAAGATCAAACCTATCCATTCTCAAGGAAATCAGCCCTGAGTGCTCACTAGAAGGACAGATCCTGAAGTTGAGGCTCCAGTACTTTGGCCACCTCATGAGAAGAGAAGACTCCCTGGAAAAGACCCTGATGTTGGGAAAGATGGAGGGCACAAGGAGAAGGGGACGACAGAGGATGAGATGGTTGGACAGTGTTCTCGAAGCTACTAACATGAGTTTGGCCAAACTGCGGGAGGCAGTGAAGGATAGGCGTGCCTGGCGTGCTCTGGTCCATGGGGTCACGAAGAGTCGGATACGACTGAACGACTGAACAAGAACATGTTTCACTTCCTGTTGAGTGTGTTCCATTTGTAAATTGAGTCCCCCGCTGCTATGGAAAGCATGCCTTGGTTTAAGAATGCTTTGGTTTAAGAACAGACTACAGGAACGGATTAAGTTCGTAAACCAAGGTACCACTGTATTGGTAAAAAAATCCTCAGACTCCTGCAGACTGCTGCTGGAGTTAAGGGTCTTTGCCTTGACTCCTCCAAGGGCCACTGTTTACAGCACAGCATAAACAGTCATCTCCATTTGAGCCCATTCATTGCCCCCCTAAAGGCAGGGGGCAGGGTGCAAAGTCCAGGTTCATTACGGGTGGAGCACTTTGAAGATTGGCCATTAGCATTAGATTCTGTTCTTGACGAAGTTAGTATCATGTTCACATTGATTTCCACAGAAGTCAAAAGGATTTCCCTCTTAATTCCTTTTACCACCTTGCTGCACTGCAACCCTCTGTTCTTCATGGCAAATGCAGGCAAAGGTCTGAAGTTGGAAATTTGACAAAACAAAGGACATTCTTGAAAGTTAATCTGCTCGACAATGTATTCCTGCATAAAAAGGTCTATTCAAATCAGAACACCTTAGCTAGCTAGTTAGTGACTCAAGTTCAAGTGAGGTGAGTCTGACCTCTTTTACACTGTAGTATTTCATATTTTAATTGACAATATTCACATCTTTGAGCCTTTTTTTCATTTAGACTTTGATAAAATCTGCTCACAAAGGCAGATGGCAGGCTGTTATTTTTAATTCACAAGCCATGTTAAATATATGGCATATGTTAAAGAACTTCTCAGGCGCAGCCTTTGAATGCTACCACAATAAACTTACAAACTTACATCAAAAGGCAATCTGACAGGGGGAATTATGCATTTGTGCATACTTTTTCTGGGAAACGGAGCAAATGGTTCGGCTCCTTACTTGATAAAATTTTATAAAAACCGTAAAGCTACCATTGAAATGCTAACGCCTCCATAAAGGTAAAAAGTAGACGAGGGATCTTGCTAATTAGAGAAACGATCACTGGCATTGAGTGAAAATAGATTAGTTTCGGGAGGGGGAGGGGGATTTATACACTTTTATTCTTGCCTTTGCTTTCATGTAGAAGTAAAACCTCAGGCTGTTTTTTATGCAGGTGGATCTTGAGGATGCCACACTCTCCTATTAAAAAGTGCAGTGCAATCCCATACAGGCCTACTCTGAAGTAAATCCCATTGATATCAGTGAAACTTATTCCCAGGTAAGCATGTATAAGATTCTGCATTTGAAGTAAATGCTGTGAAATGGGTAGTTTTTCTTTTAATGGAAATAGCAGATGCAAAGCCCTGATACAGACTATTATTAACAATAAGAGTTCATAGCAGCTTGGCATGCAAAGTGACTTGCAACATATTTAAAATATAGATATAGTATTAATAGACACATACAAAACATATGCAATTATCTATCATCCATCCATCCATCCACCTATCTATCTCCTGCCTCATAACAGCCCCAGGGAGCTTTGGCAGACCCTGACAGCAAAACATCATTATCATAGTACACCTGAAGCCGGGTGGTGTGGAGGAAGGTAAGCTTTTACCTGGCACTGAAAAGAATTGTGGGAAGGTGCAAGGTGAACCTTATTGGAGAAAGTATTCCACAGACAGGACGCATCAACTGCAATGGACTTTTCCCTTCTTCTCATCCTGAGTTCACCTCAAAGGGACTCAGAGAGTAGGATCTCAGCAGAAGGGCAAAGTGTTGAATGTCCCCCACATTAGGGTTCCATACTAGATCAGATGCCCATGCCTGCTATTTACTTTTTAAAAGACCTTTGCTAATGCAGGAATGGTGCCTCCTCCAGTTTGGGCCTCAGATGCCTGCTTGTACAGTCTCTTCTGCTGAGTTATGCAAGGTCTGAATCTCCTTTCAGTCTCAACTGTGAGACAGGTACTGTTGTTCAGTCGTTCAGTCGTGTCCGACTCTTCGTGACCCCATGGACCAGAGCACGCCAGGCACGCCTATCCTTCACTGCCTCCCGCAGTTTGGCCAAACTCATGTTAGTAGCTTCGAGAATACTGTCCAACCATCTCATCCTTTGTCGTCCCCTTCTCCTTGTGCCCTCCATCTTTCCCAACATCAGGGTCTTTTCCAGGGAGTCTTCTCTTCTCATGAGGTGGCCAAAGTACTGGAGCCTCAACTTCAGGATCTGTCCTTCTAGTGAGCACTCAGGGCCGATTTCCTTGAGAATGGATAGGTTTGATCTTCTTGCAGTCCATGGGACTCTCAAGAGTCTCCTCCAGCACCATAATTCAAAAGCATCAATTCTTCGGCGATCAGCCTTCTTGATGGTCCAGCTCTCACTTCCGTACATTACTACTGGGAAAACCATAGCTTTAACTATACGGACCTTTGTTGGCAAGGTGATGTCTTTGCTTTTTAAGATGCTGTCTAGGTTTGTCATTGCTTTTCTCCCAAGAAGCAGGCGTCTTCTAATTTCGTGACTGCTGTCACCATCTGCAGTGATCATGGAACCCAAGAAAGTGAAATCTCTCACTGCCTCCATTTCTTCCCCTTCTATTTGCCAGGAGGTGATGGGACCAGTGGCCATGATCTTAGTTTTTTTGATGTTGAGCTTCAGACCATATTTTGCGCTTTCCTCTTTCACCCTCATTAAAAGGTTCTTCAATTCCTCCTCACTTTCTGCCATCAAGGTTGTATCATCAGCATATCTGAGGTTGTTGATATTTTTTCCGGCAATCTTAATTCCGGTTTGGGATTCATCCAGCCCAGCCTTTCTCATGATGAATTCTGCATATAAGTTAAATAAGCAGGGAGACAATATACAGCCTTGTCGTACTCCTTTCCCAATTTTGAACCAATCAGTTATTCCATATCCAGTTCTAACTGTAGCTTCTTGTCCCAATAGAGATTTCTCAGGAGACAGATGAGGTGATCCGGCACTCCCATTTCTTTAAGAACTTTCCATAGTTTGCTGTGGTCGACACAGTCAAATGCTTTTGCGTAGTCAATGAAGCAGAAGTAGATGTTTTTCTGGAACTCTCTAGCTTTCTCCATAATCCAGCGCATGTTTGCAATTTGGTCTCTGGTTCCTCTGCCCCTTCGAAATCCAGCTTGCACTTCTGGGATTTCTCGGTCCATGTACTGCTTAAGCCTGCCTTGTAGAATTTTAAGCATAACCTTGCTAGCGTGTGAAATGAGTGCAATTGTGCGGTAGTTAGAGCATTCTTTGGCACTGCCCTTCTTTGGGATTGGGATGTAAACTGATCTTCTCCAATCCTCTGGCCACTGCTGAGTTTTCCAAACTTGTTGGCATATTGAGTGTAGCACCTTAACAGCATCATCTTTTAGGATTTTAAATAGTTCAGCTGGAATATCATCACTTCCACTGGCCTTGCTGTTAGCAAGGCTTTCTAAGGCCCATTTGACTTCACTCTCCAGGATGTCTGGCTCAAGGTCAGCAACCACACTACCTGGGGTGTATGATACCTCTATATCTTTCTGGTATAGTTCCTCTGTGTATTCTTGCCACCTCTTCTTGATGTCTTCTGCTTCTGTTAGGTCCTTTCCACTTTTGTCCTTAATTGTGGTAATCTTTGTACGAAATCTTCCTTTCATATCTCCAATTTTCTTGAACAGATCTCTGGTTTTTCCCATTCTGTTATTTTCCTCTATTTCTTTGCATTGCTCGTTTAGAAAGGCCCTCTTGTCTCTCCTTGCTATTCTTTGGAAATCTGCATTCAATTTCCTGTATCTTTCACTATCTCCCTCGCATTTTGCTTGCCTTCTCTCCCCCGCTATTTTTAAGGCCTCATTGGACAGCCACTTTGCTTTCTTGCATTTCTTTTTCATTGGGATGGTTTTCGTTGCTGCCTACTGTATAATGTTACGAGCCTCCATCCACAGTTC
This sequence comes from Lacerta agilis, assembly GCF_009819535.1. Taxonomy (NCBI): domain Eukaryota; kingdom Metazoa; phylum Chordata; class Lepidosauria; order Squamata; family Lacertidae; genus Lacerta; species Lacerta agilis. The sequence goes on from NC_046322.1 coordinate 59,075,387, forward strand.
TTCAGGCACTCTATCCACCAAATCTAAGTCCTTAAACCTGTTTTTCACTTCAACTGTGTATTCATAAGGAATTTGATTTAGATTGTATCTTACTGGCCCAGTGGTTTTTCCTACTTTCTTCAGTTTAAGCTGGGATTTTGCTATAAGAAGCTGATGATCAGAGCCACAGTCAGCTCCAGGTCTTGTTTTTGCTGAGTGTATAGAGCTTCTCCATCTTTGGCTGCAGGTACTACGGTTTGCTATTATTGGCTACAGGTACTACGGTTTGCTATTATTCCCAATTAAGTGCTTCACTTTGTGCACCACAATGGATCCTTAATGGATTAAAAGCCTTTACAGTAGTGTAGAGAGCAATGGTTTGATGTTTCCTTCCTGTCATGAACCATGCCAGCATCCTTGACCAGGTGATGGTATTTCTTTGTTGTGATTCATATACAACAGTGGTGGAGAACCACTGGCCCTCCAGATTTTGTGGACCTCATATCCCATCAATCCCAGCCAGCATGGACAATTGTCAGGGATTATGGGAGTAGTAGTTTAACATCTGGAGGGCCATGGTTTTCCCACCCCGATATACAACATCATAGATCATGGCAGGTTTCATTGTGTCTCCATCCAGATCCAAGCAACCTCCTGGTTTAGATTTATGAAAGACCACTAATGAATTTGGGCTACTGCACATCATGAAAATATTTAAATTCCTGATCACAGTTCAGAGTAAGAATCTGGAAGCTGGTCAAGTGTGGCAGAGCCTGATCAAGACCTGTAGCTTAATTTTTTTTTCCAAAGAGAGAATTATTCATTCAATGGGACTGTACAGAGCAAGCAAGAAAACCTACTTCATATCTACAAGATGAGACAGGATATGGGGGAAAATGTTATTGGGACTCTAAGGAATTCGGTGATGGCCACTAAATAAAGAATTATTCTAGTTCTTATCATTTGCTTTCCCAATCACCAAATCAAGGAAAAGTACCACTAATGATTCCCATCCAGGTTCCGTAACTATGATTCCACAGTTTTAGACTTCTTATTGGTAGTCTGATCTTTTCACAAAAGCTGCCTGGCAGTTTTTTTGTTCTAATCCTCGTTCTGAAGGCTCCATTTTAGGAATGGAGACAGCGCAGACCTCTGAATATCACCCCCTGGGAAACAACAAGAAGAGAGAGGGCTACTGCATTCATGTCCTACCTGTGGGCTTTCCATAAGCCTCTACTTGGCCACTATGGGAAACAGGAGGCTGGACCAGATAGGCCTTTGGTCTAAACCAGCAGGACTGTTATATGGGAGGGAAATTGCACCTGCATTTAACAGGAAAGCAGTCACAGAGCATCTTATGGAGAAGAGGTGAAGATGCACTGCAAGCCTGGAGGTGTAGCAACATCCTATCAGAGCTCCTTATGCTTGCTCAGTTGCTAAGCACAGCCACCTCATTTGACACAAAGCAGGGCTGTCTCTTGCCCTTTCCTTTCACTGTCTCTTATATGATATGTATCTGCTTCACCTTCATAGAACTAGGGTTCTATTGCCTGCATCCAGGAGGACAGTTGGAGGAGGTCTAGCTCATGCAATGTCCAAGCACACACATGACACCTCTTCAATGCACTGATGCAGCCCCTTGTGGCGAACTAGATTGACAATTAGTCTAAGTTATTTTGAGTGGGTAGTTCATTGCCATTGCAGATTTTATTCCAGATTCTAGTGCACTTGAACTGCTGAAAACTGCCTGAAGCCACTGGGATGGAAGTTTTAAAGAAATATTATAAATGAGTGCCAAATAGCAAGTGCATTTTCTATACAGAGTTTGGATGGCTGGGTTGTTCATTATGAATAATTTATCCTTTCAGCATTGGCCTTTTTAATGAATAAATTATTTGAGATTTTTATTTACTAATAAATTAGATAGCTGACTATTTGGCATATAGAATTTATTATTCATCATGGACTAAAATCATGTTGAGAATTTCCTTTACATTAGCTGAATTTAGCATTTTAAACTGCATTTAAATAATGGTTACATTTAGAATAAGTGGGTTTTTTTTTACTGCTTATTAAACAATAGACTATTGAGATTCTGGGATGCATACGAAGGCAGCAGAAATAAACTTTGTGTAGTTATAATATTGTCAGCACTTATGTTTTCTGAAATGTTCAGTCCCTTACTGGTTGGTAAACATCTACAGAATTAATGAAATGACTCATATCTCCCTTTTTAATACGATAGATCCAAAAAGCAACTTAAGCTTGGAAATTAAGATTGGCTGCAGCAATTTGCAACTGAAGATCAATATCAGAGGCTTTACTCTCGGAATGCCATCTTGGGGTGTCCAGTGCATGAGAATGAAAAGCAGGGCCTTTCCAGTGGTGGTGCTTTGACTGTGGAATTCAAAGCTCTCTCCTCCCCAGGATCCACCAAACTCCTCATTTCTTCCTCTTGTGCCAGAAATTGTAGGCTCTTTTTATTTCAACAGACTTCTAATGTGTAACACCTAGTTGACTGTTCACAGTATTAAAATGTAACATATTTTACATTTGTTGCTTCTACACTTTTGATTTGTTTTTAAGTGTTTTTCATTATTGCTTTTAGAATTTTGTTTTAGTTGTCCTTGCAATTCCTTTCCTGATTATGTTGTATAACACTCTGGGTACTTTTAGTAGAAGAATGAGAAAAATAAATTATTATAGTAGTTGCAGTAGCATATTAATATTAAAATGGTATTGATATGCCTCCCAACTGATCTATCAGTTTTGTTCTCGAAATCAGTTCTTTCTTTACACAGAGTTCTCAATCACCTGGGTGTTTCTAGCCAATCAGAGAACATGATGTAAACAAGACATTGCTTCACTAAACAGCCAGTCAGGTGAGGACCACAATGAGGGCAAACAAGGCCAATTGCAGGAGAGGAAGAGCAAGAAAGGGCAGTGCAAAGTAAGTCTAAACAGCACAGAAAACCTCCCAAAGGGATTGGTTTTTAATAGCGGCTTTCATATAGTGAATGGTCATCCTTGCTGAGACCCTTGACTTATGTCATTGCTGGAAGCACCCTCCCCTTGGCAAAGCTATTCTTCTCCCTTTCTCTGTTGCAGAGTAAAGCTGAAAATTTGTGTGCTCTCGTTATGCTCGGTGTGTGCAAAGCTCCCATCACTGCCTTTACTCCAGTGTGTATTTCCATAGCCAAATTACTGCACTTACAAAAGATCCGTAATAGAGTAATGAGAAGGTGTTTCTCCTAAGATTACAGTCTTGACGATAGATAAGCATTTTTATGGAACACAGTAATTATTATAGTAATGTATAATTTTCCCCTGGATTGGCTGCCTCCTACCACACTAATCTAGAAAGCACTAACTCATTCGTAAATAGCATCATTAGGCGCTGCAGTAAATAACCAGCTGATATGCCTTGTACTATGCACTAAGGCCTTGAGATTGCTTTCTTTTCTCCCGTTTTTTTTGTTTGCACTCATTAATTCAGTTTTCATGGCTGCTGCAGCAGGTGGAGTATTTTATCTTCTCATCTCATTAATCACTACTGGGCTGCTGAGGAGAACTCTATTAATACCTGGTCAGGAGACAGCAGCAGTATAATCCATAACAACCCCTTGCAATAGCACAGCCAGCTGCGGAGCCAAGGTGCGGTAATATAACCCAGGCTTAAGTAATGTATGCAGCCTAAATGTGAGGCATCTGCAAGGTAAGCCTGCACTACATAACAAGGGGCTGGCATCCTGTTTAAAACAGGCAGACACTTCTTGCTGAGAACATAAGACAGAGATGTAATTAGGAAACAGTACTAAGGAAGGGGGGAAAGCTTCCCAAATTGATTGGATGAGGATTAGGGATTTTGACTTTTGCTAATTTCTAACTGGGTGTACTCTCTTTCCTATGGAAAATGACCCATTCTCTCCAAATAGCTGCTGCATTGACACCTTAAAGCTGGATTGCAGGACAGAGATTGACTTGCTGTGTACATCTGAGCTGTATTCCCCCCATTCTCTTTTCTTTCAATGTAATATAGAACTTTCCCCCCTTAAACTTTTGAGATATATACAACTAAGTCAGGGTAGGCTCAGTGAAATCAGTATACTTAAGTCAATTGATTACAATGGACAGTGTGTGACCTAGATGGGTAAACCCAACCCATTTCTAGTCTTCCCAAGAAGGGTTTGTCCCCATGTTGCCATTAGCTACTCCACTGAGTGTTTACTTCCCCTGGAAGTATCCTTTGCCACCGCCTACAAAGGCATATGACTTCTGAGAATCCTGGGACCAATAATGTATCCCACACAAAGTTACAGTTTCCAGTACCTTTAACAAACTACAGTTCCCAGGATTATTTGAGGGAAGCTATCTATGGCATGAATGCATATTTTGTCTCACTGTCCCTTTGTCCTCACTCTAACCCAGTTTTCTTCTATTTTTGGTGCACAAAAGTTGCTGGACTCCCAGCATCCATCAGCCCCATGCAGCTTTGCCAATGGCCCATGATCATGGAAGTGGTAGTCCAACAAGACCTGGGAACCCAGGGTTGATGACCCCTGACTTTTCGGAAATGACACGCTCTCTCCCTCCATCCCTCAGTGTCAGTTAACCTCCGACTTCTGTTACACCATTGTTGTTATTATTGAACAAATTAACTCTCACTGATACACTGCCCAACATACTATTGCATGTTCAAGGAAATATCAAAGTTGGACACAGGCTGGTCCCTAGAACTATGTGGTGGTGCTTCAAGGAACCTGAGATGCATGTTGCAACTATTTTTAAAATGTACAAATTCATGCTTGTTGTACAGAACACAACTTCACTAGTAATATCCCTCACCTGCAATCCATCCATCCACTTCCTTCTCTCAAGACACTTTGGGTAGGCCTGGACCTAGAATGTTATTTTGAGACGCCCACCCCCATGTCTTGCTGGTGTATGCTGTTTGTTGATGTTAATATGGCCTCCACACCCTCATCTCAGACCTATTTGCATGATTAGAAAATAATACACCAGGATATGCACCCCCTGTATTTCCCTCACACAATGGTAATTACATGAGGTGGGATGTCTGAGTTTGGTTACTTTTAAATAAATGTGTCAATTTTTTTGCTCCATAAGAATACAGGAGCTTATGTAAATTCCTGTGCTCCCAAGTACTGGCTTTAGGAGGTAACTTTCAATATTTTCCTAATCCTTTGTACAGGTTATTTTTCACAATTTGATGGCGTCCAAGGCATTTTCAAGCCATTTTCAGCATTTGCCTTTGGAAAGATTGGAAATGAGTAGTGCTCATATCATGTAAATTTTCAAATATTGCTGTATTTAAAGGAGTCAGACATTTCTTTAGCCCCATTTCAAACCTGAGGAGCATGTTAAATTCTACAGTTCTGCCATTGCTTCCTTTCTTCTCTGAAGGAAAGCTCATTCATACGGGGCATCTCTTAAGACAGATTCATCCTAGAGATAAATTACTAGCCAATCCCCTTCTGTCAAATGATGTGATCACAGGCTTTCCTCAAAACCAGCCCTTTCTATGAAGTGTCCCATTAGCAACTTCTTTAGACATCCGGGACTCAAGCCTCACATGCTCTCAAGGATATGTAGAACTTTTCCAGGTCATTAGCATACAGCTGCTATGTGGTGCAGACGACATGCAGTCAGACTTTGGTCTCCCTCTACACACAAAAAATAAAAATTGCAGTAATATTATTTCTTATGAAGAAAAGAAGAAAGCTCAAAAGGTCAGATGACTAAGTGATCAAATATATTATGAAATTTAAAAATAACAAGAGCCCAACCTATACTTATAAACAAGAGTTGACCATTTGGGATTTCAAAGACTCTTCAGTGACATACTGTATGTGTTAGGCCACTAATCACTCTTGATTTGATGATAAATTTGAATACTAATCCTCTTTGAATAGGGATTAAGCTTCAGTGAACTGGGGAGGCAGTCATTAGAATTCATCTCATCAAGACACAGCTTGAATGAAGTTCTGTAGATCCTGTGTACCACAGCCTTTTCAGCGCCATCAACCTATTGCCCAAACTAGCAGAATTAGACATTAAGTAGATAAATTCAAACAAACTGTAAGCAGTCTACATACTCCTTCCCTCCAGCCTGAAGCATCCATTCCTTGGTTACATTGCACCCAAAAGAACACTACTGAATTGTCGAACAATCACAGCTGCAACTGATAAACCTCCATTTACTAATAAACAGAGTCCTGAAGTCCTGAAGTCAAAGAAAAGTGACAAAGTTGAGGAGGATGCACAAGGAATGCAACCTTATTTTGACTCTTATATGCTGCTTGATGCGTTCAGAATTGTGAAGTTGTAGACAGGTGAAAAAATCTGGTCAAACATTATCTCCCTTTTGCAACATTTCCTAGGAAACGCTGGAAAATACTGAGCAAAAAGCTTAGAAAAATGTACATACAGAGAGGCTTATCCATACTCTTTGAGAGATTTTTAATTTCTGAAGAGGAAGCATCATGGAGAAATCTTTTCAGCATTCTGGCAACGCTTAATAGGAACATAGGCAGCTGCCTTATACGGAATCAGACCATTGGTCCATCTGGCTTAGTACTATCTGGCAGCAGCTCTCTAGGATTTCAGGCTTGAGTTATTCCCAGACCTACATAGAGCTCCGAAGACAGGAGTGCCTGGCGTGCTCTGGTCCATGGGGTCACGAAGAGTCGGACACGGCTAAATGACTAAACAACAACAACAACAACACATAGAACTCCCAGAAGCAAACCATGTACTCTGCCACGGAGCTACCACCCTTTGGGCCTGATAATCTCAGGAATTATTTCGGTCAAGGCTACTCTGACATATGATAGAAACTCAATTTAGGCCAGATGTGACCTAATGATGTAGCTAATCATGACGACCCTGAACAGCCCTCTCAGAACTAGGGGCTAATATTGATCCCATGAGCCTCAATTGCTCTCTACTTGGATCTGTGTCTCAGGTTCTGAACTGCTCTGTATAAAACAAAGCTCTGTTTCCCCATTCATTGTAATGGGGAATCTAAAAACCTGGTTTTTAGCTAAAGTGGGTTGAATTTACAGGCACAAGAGCTCCAGGGCCTTTTGCAGGGTTATGTAAAAGGGATTCACTTTTCACAATCCACTATGAGGGTTGGAAGGGAGGCTGCTCCTCTGAGAGGAACAAAGGTTTGTCTCTTGGTCTTTCTTAAAAGTAAAGGTAAAGGGACCCCTGACCATTAGGTCCAGTCGCGGACAACTCTGGGGTTGTGGCGCTCATCTCGCTCTATAGGCTGAGGGAGCTGGCATTTGTCCGCAGACAGCTTCTGGGTCATGTGGCCAGCATGACTAAGCCGCTTCTGGCGAACCAGAGCAGCACACAGAAACGCCGTTTACCTTCCCACCGGAGCGGTACCTATTTAACTACTTGCACTTTGACGTGCTTTCGAACTGCTAGGTGGGCAGGAGCTGGGACCGAACAATGGGAGCTTACCCCATCGCGGGTATTTGAACTGTCGACTTTCTGATCGGCAAGCCCAAGGCTCTGTGGTTTAGACCACAGCGCCACCCGCGTTACCTTAAAACAATTAAGGGTCCATCTGCACTATATATTTAACTTTAAGCAGTCATGGCTGCTGAGATGCCTGGGCCCCAAAAGGTGCCTCAGTATGCCAGGTGCTGATGCTTGACCTGACTGCATTGCAAAACCTACCCTTGTACATGTGCTTGAGTAAGTGATGGCAGTACATCTCCAATCATTCCTAAATGAAACTAATTATCTGGACCTATTTCAATCTGGCTTTTTGCTTAATTTGGGGACAGAAACTGCCTTGGTAGATAAGTAATGCTGCATGATAGAGGGTGGCCCCTGCTTATTTTCCTGAATCCTCTGCACCTTTCTGTTATCTCCACTTTGATAACCTTCTAGATCTCCAGAAGAACTGGAGGCACTATACTCTGCTGGATACATTTCTACCAGTAAAGTAAATTGCAGACAGAATATGATAGAATTCAGGGGAACTTCTGTAGCACTCTGCAGCATTTACACCATGTCACTCCATTCTTTTAACCATATATCTGAATCCTAAAGGTGTGGACACTCCAGAATAACTTGAGTGAAACACCATCAGGTTGCTGCTGATAGCTAGTTCTATTTTCTTCTCCTTCTCTAATTCACCTACAGCAGTAATTATTGTGGAAAGGTTCCTAGAGCCAGCAATGGGCTGAATGAGAGCTGGTAAACTGAAATTTATTCCATACAAAATGGAAATGCAGATGTTAGCATATGATTCAATTGGCCATAGAGGTGGTGTTTGTTGGATCTTGGCTAGCACTGTTTCTGGCCTGATCGAGTAGTTCAGAAGTGAGATCACTAAATGAAAGCCCAAGTTAATCCTGTGGCTAATAACACTTATTCCTGTACCAGCTGTGTCACTTCCTGGAAAATGATTATCTTGCCATAGTCATTCATTCTTTGGTAAGCTCCAGGCTGGATTACTGCAATGCATTTTGCGTAGGGCTGCCTCTGAAGCGTGTTTGAAAACTGAAACTGGTTCAGAAAATAGCAGCCAGGTTAACTAGCATTCACTGTGCTGGACTGAATACTTCAGTGCTTAAAGACAGTCCAGAAACTGCATCTCGTGCAAAATGCTGCTGCTAGCTTGTTATTTGGGGTAACAAGATGGGATCATATAAGACTGATTCTTAAAGCACTGCATTGTGCCCTCCACCCTCTTGTACAGGGACTGTTTTGGCTGTGTTAGGATAGGCGCCCATCTTGCTATTCGCTGGTGAGATCTAATTAAGTCATACTGAGAATAGACCTGTTGCAATTAATGGACCAGCAACTTTGTCTCATTTATTCCAGTGGGTCCAATTTGAGTATGACTAACCCAAAATATGGGGAATGATAAGTGTTCTTGGAAGAGAAATGGCCCTGTAAAAAGCACCCACATAGTCCTCTCTTCCATCTGTGCTTCTTCCGCCTTTGAATAGTGTGAACTCCCCTTCCTGCCCTTCACCCTGAGATGTTATGAGGAGAATATATATCTTATCAATGGGTGAGGAAAATATTCATTACAGATTACTTATCTATTTCTAAAGTTAAACAGCCATTCATTATAATTAGGCTAGCCTATTTTCCATGAAGACTACATAGCTCATTTTAATTACATATCTTCTCTCCATTATGCAAGCTGCAGTGTTTCAGACTCACATTGTTTATTGACCACACAGTTTTAATTACAGTCACTATGCTGGTCTCATATTGATTATGGCAATTAGGTGGCCAGCTAGTGCGTCTTGCATTTGTCAGAGAGAGAGGCAAATGAAATGGCAGGTACAAAAATTGAAGCCTATATGCGAGCATAAGGGTTGCAGTCTGACACAGTGAGGATCAATATGGATCCAGTAAGTATTGTAGAAGCAAAGCCAGGTGTATTAATAGCAAACAAAAATGATCTTTAAAATCTCCTTAACTTTTGTGCATCACACACACACACACACACACAAAACCAACAACAACATACATACATACATACATGCACACAGCTACAAATAAAACTGAATTGTTAATCAGACAAGATTGGTTGAAGTAGATACAAAAATTCAATCATGCCGTCTTCAGAAATTACACTGTTGCTAAGATGCTAAGCTCCACCCGGGTCACCATTCCCATCATTCTCCACAAGCTGAAAGCTGGACTTGAAGGAGGAGCCCTGCAGTTTTGGGACTGCTATATTTCCAGTTGTAAAGTGTGCAGGGAACCCTCAGAAGCAGCAAAGCCCGTTCAGAAGTTCACCCACCCACTGATGGAGGGCAATGGAGATGACAACAGAGGGTTGAGAAGCTTAGTGCACTTGCCCTCACTCAGATGGCATTGCATGTGGGGTTGCACCTGAGGAGGGCCCAGCAGCAATCTAAATACTACAGTAAATTAGATGGGTATTGGAGAAAGAACCAATTTGATTCTACAAAGATATAGTTCAATAGCTGTAAGGAGCTGTTTGCAGCTTCTGAATATGATGAGCCACTGGGCTGTGCTGTAGCATCTGCCTAGGCTGCTTAGTATCCCCAGGTCCTGGACTGAACCCATCCACTTAGGTTGATTATTGACTCCTCCTGGACAGGAAGGAGTATACGAGGGCTTCCTGTTCCATTTTGGGGGGTTAATTTTTTAAATTCATTTTCAATAACAATTTCCAATTAATGACAAATTAAATCAAATCAATCCAAATTATAATAATAACAATACCACCAGTTATATATTCCAATTATAAAAAATAAAAAAAATTGGGACTTCCCATGTTCCAGATGTCTAGAGATAATCATCCTCATTCATGTCTCTGCATTTTCAGCTATTTTTCAAATTCAAAACTAATATTATCCATCCTTATTCTCAGTCTGATCATCCGTTTCTGTGGCTCACATCTTCTGTAGCAAATTTTTATATTGTTAACACACAGAAATCGTTTTTTGTCCCCATCTTATTCACTGTCGAATTATTTTGGTGTTCAGTCCTCTTATCTCTCCTTTGTTCATCAAGTTCTCATTAAAGGCACCAGGCATCGTTCCAAAATTAGAGTTTATAAATGGCAAGTCAACAAGTTCTCTCTGATGTCTCTTAATGAGCTGGTGTCCGTATATGCCTGTATATAATGCTGTATCGTGGGGCATGCTTCCCGGCTGTATATTATGTGGAAATTATTTAAATTCCTCCAGGAGCAAAAGGACCCCCCCCCCAGCTCCTCCGGGCCCTGAAAGAGCTGGCAGGGATCCAGCGCTCTCCGTCCTTCTGTCCACAATTTCTGTCCACAATCATGTATAAAAATAATCCATACAAGCAGATGTATTTTAGAACAAAGTATACCCCAAGTCCAAAGGAGCTCTTTCCCATACGAATTCCTTTTTTTTGGTAACTGCGCAATAATGATCACCATTTTGTTTCCGTCTTCAGCCTGAGTTGCCATATCTGATCTTATTTTTCCAGCTCTGATTCTAATTCGAGTCCGTTGAGGGCTGTGCATCGTACATTCAATTAAAATGTTCACCTCTTGTGTTTCATTTAAATAATGAAATTCTTTCTGGATGAGCTTCGCCAAATCGTGATGTAATATAACAAGTATGGAAAGATGGTGGCCACTCACCTCCTTAATCCACATTGCAAGATGAGCGTCCATTTGAAGTCTGAAATTCAGCATCCAACGACTGTACAGCTTGGCAGTTTTCCCCCTTTTATCTCTTCCATCTGGAACATGCCTGGTTCCCCCCCCCCAAAAAAAATCTTATGATTTTCTAAAACAGGTGTCTCCTGCATGTAGGAGTGGCTCTGGAGAGTGCCAGCCGTGCCGTGCTCTTAGACCCAGAGTCCCTGCTGCTCGCACCTTGATGCGAGCCAACAGATCACAGACGATCTGCAGGTCTGTGAGACAGTCCTCTCCCACCCTGGGGAGTCTGCCAGGGCTAATTACCCCCATATCAACCCTGAATTACTGGCACAGCTGGGGTCCGTTCATGTGGGAAGCAGCCATTTCCCACAGCAGGAAGCCGGAAGTCTGGCTTCCTGTTCCATTTAAACCTTGTGCAAGCAGCAAATTCTTCTTGAGCTCTGGTACATTCCTCTGTCCTTTGGTTATCCTTCTGTTCCAACTTCTGGTTTGTTCATTGTACCCGATGCTCCTCTCAGTTCTGGCTTGAGCCTCCTTCCTGCCTCTGTGGTTTGTCTTTGGGCCTTGATTTGCCTTCTGGCCTGCTCCTTGATTCTGCCTCCTTGTCGGTTCTGACTAACTGGTTTATTCCATTGCATCTTGTTCCAAGCTCACCTCTGACTGCTGCCACAACAGCAGCACTGTACATGCACCATGAGTTCCGCACATTTAATTTTCAGTGGTCTCCAAATAACTGTGAAGATCCAGTTAAGTTTGCAGGGGTTTCAGTTTGAGCCCACAAATGTGAAAAGGGTCGTGTTGCTTTCCTTGCCTTGGAATCAAGCTTCAGCAGAAGCAGGCCTATTAGAAACCTGTAAAGCCCCACCAGGAGGCCTGTAAAGCCTATCGGGGGACACAAATGACCACCAAAAATAAAGGCTGGTGTGAAGCTGCAATATTTTTTTAGTGTACAAATAAAAATACACACCACCCTTAATTATTTAAAGATAAGGAAAAACAAATCTTGCCCTGCAATACGGAATTATGGGGGAAACCTAATTGTTAATTTTCCCACAGAAAGCTCCTAGGCCTACCTGTCTGAAATTTGGCAGGCCTAATGCACTCTGGAGGGGCTCTCAGGACTATAAATTTAACCCACTTTGTCCAGAAGGGGGGGGGGGACAAGAGACAGTGCCCCCTATTTCCCACTCCTGAAAAGGGATTTGTCGGAATACGTTTCACGGATCCGCCATGGATTCATATTTATTTGGTTATTTAATGAGGTTTTCGAGATCTATTTTTGGTATTACTACGCACAAAAGCGAAAGTGAAAGCATGAATGAATAGTGTGGTTCACTTATGAGATTAATCCGCCTTTATTTTATAGTTCCGGTCATGTTCAAAGTTGTTAATGAGCGTTAAACTTGCTTCCCGCCTTTTTGGAGGGCAGCAACAGTGATTTTATTGGTTGAGGCATTGATGATGATGTCACGTTTGTTCCCTAATAAAAGGCAGAGGCACCCCGCTTAGGCACGTTCGTTCGTGCATTCTTTCAGTTCGTTCAGTTTGGGTTAGTCAGCCACGTTCTCTTTTAGTTGGGTTTTAGTTGAAGTCAAGTTTAGTTTAAGGGATTAGGAGCGGGCTGGATGGGTTGGATGGGTTTTTCTTTAGTTAGAGTTAGATCGCGGAAGATCATTCGGTTTTAGTTTTAGATAGGTTCTTTTAGGTTAGCCTAGGGTTAGGCCCGCGGAAGACATTTCGGTTTTAGTTTATTTAGTTAGCCTCGCGGAAGATTGGGCGCGCAGGGACTTTAAGCTTAGGAGAACTTAGCTTAGGGGACGAGCCTATGCGGGTTCTGCCGAAGCCACTAAAGATACAACCGGTGTCTGTCTTCCTTTGGGGTTAAAGGGGGAGGTAAAGGTAAAATTTTAATTTCTCTAAGTTAGTCCGTCCATTCAGAGTCAGGGTATATATTTTATTTCACGAGGCAACTTTGCATTAAGAAGGCAATTAGGAACTCACACACCATCGGAGTCTTCAATTGGCTTACTCATCATCCTTCAGACTGTGAGACTTGGCCGGCGACCGTGCTCAAAAGCACGCGGAACGCTGGCCGTTTTCCCCGCAACTGGTACCTCGTGCATAACCAGTCCAAGGCCGTGCACGAGGAGCTCCAGCACCCCAAACCCCGACAGGGATTGAGAAAAGCAAATCTATTTTACTTCCCCCACAAAAACAAACAAACCATGGCCCACTTGTCTATGCTTTGGCAGGCTTAATCCACTCTGGAGGGCAATCATGACTATAAATTTAACCCACTTTGTCCAGAAGGGGAAAAGCTATACAGGCGGTGACCATTTTGTGCTGGGGTTTCATTCCCAGCCCTCATGTGCATCAGCGGAGCATGCATAAGTGTGTTCTCTCCTGCCCCTGTTCCACACTGTTCTGCCCCCCGTTCTGCCCTCTTCCGTGTCCAAAATCACCTGCGTGTTTGTGACTATGCATCAATTGAACACACCTAAAATGGTCGCAATTGGACATGCCCCTCCCGGGCGGGGGGGGGGAAGAGGAGCTGGTCCCTGAAGCTGCACTGGCTCCTCAGACCTGGTGCAACATTATTTTGAACACTGGGGGCCCCGTGCACACAGGGAGCTTAGATTCCCTGTTATACTGAATGGAGGAAAAAAGTTTTAATTCATACAGAACAACTCAAGAGTTGAATTGCAAATCAAAGTGGAGAGTGTACAGAGCGACTCAGAAACAGATTGGAACTTTTTAAAATGCACAGATACAGATACAAGGCGAATCTTTGAGTCTCTACACACCCCTACTATTAATCTCTTCTTCCAGCTCATTGATATATATGTTAAATAAAGCCATGATGAATAATAAGCCTTCCCCTTACATTATAACAGGACGCCTCCATCCCGACTCAGCAAACTGCCATCTGCCACCATCTTTTATGCAATACAGTGCGGCATTTTTGGCAAACTTACACTCCAGTTGTAAAATCTGACTCCCAGATTGTCGCAGTGGCTATATTTCATTTAGCATAAATACGGAAGTACAAGAGAGTAGAGAACATGCTAGCAAAGTTATTTCTGTACCTGCTAAACTGAGATAAGTGTTTCCAAACCACTAGTATAAATGCTATTTAAGAATTTGATCCCTACTCACATGAACAGGCTTGGTAAACTGAAGCAATGTGCCATTCTGCTGCTGAGAATCTTGTTATAATAGCAGTTTGGTTAAAGGAAATGCACAACAGGATAGTGGTATACATTCAAAAAATAATCCACTCCCCTTAAATACATTTATGGGAAGATATGGTTTCCAAAGTTTTACTGAAGATTTGGCACTACTGTATAGCTTTACAGTACTGCTGCATGATCCTTTCATTAAAAAAAAAAACTATTCACATCCACAAATTTAGAAAAACAACAGACAAAAGACATTTAGTCATTTGTTCACCATCTACAACATGAATACACAGATTCCAACCTACAGACTCACAATCCAAAGAAAAACAACTGTAGCGGTGGTAGAGGTTCGCAAGGTGCGCATTGCAGCAGCTACCAAGTAAAGCATAGTTGAATAGCACTCACTTCTTGCAACGACTAGCCTCCTGTGTGGTATGGGGGCAGTGCCCTCTCAACGGCAGCACCACCACTCACTGGGAGTGGGATAGGGCAGGGTGAGGTAGTGGTTAGGGCAGGGGCGCTGTGCATTGGCCTCTGCTAACTACTAGCTTCCTGTAACCTCACCCTGACCAATCCATGCCTTGCGGAACCGTGAGAAGTCAAGGCTTCTGCTCTGCCCCCCCCCCATGTCCTGCTGCTACCAGTTAGAGGATTTCAAACAGTGAAAATCCAGTTGTGGAGCTTTTGGCCAAAGTTGTTGACCTTTAAACAATTGACGTTTTTGAGCTGTTTTTAAGGGAAACCGGCAAAAATGACACTGCTGACATGGGTTGCCATACGTCCGGAATTTCCTGGACATATCTGGAATACTGCAGTCGGAAGGAGTGTCTGGGCAGAAATCGCCAAAATGTCCTACCAGCAGCACTAGCCAAACTCTGCTGTACTCGATTAAAGGAGACACTTGGAATGAACCCGAGCTACATCCCTTCCAAAAAGGGGCTCTAGGAAGGGAATGTACAACTTTTTCTTTTGGGCTTTTAAGCACCTTCTGTTACCTTATTAATTTAAGACTGTACACAATGGAAAGCTTAAAAAGGTGAGGCATGGCTGAATCCATTGCATTGTGGTGTTCTGCTGTGGTATAGCATTCTCTGGTGATATGTCTCCTATGTAGATTCCAACCTAGTTATACTCCCTATATTCAAATTTTTTTTTGTTACACTTATCCCACAAACTTGGTTGCTCAACTGTCATTTAATAACCCAAGTGAAATGATAGATGGCATTAGTTGCTTCAAAAAGTGCCCCTAAATTTCTTTAAGAAGATTAATGCTTTGCTCATTAACGTTCTGGTGGTGATTGCAAAGGGCAAGACCCCTGCCTCGCTCAGAATACTAGAGGCCGGTTTTACTAAGATAAAGACCTCTGAAAATGTTTAGTGCATTTCCTTTGAGAAGCAAAGGTTCTTCTGAGCACATCAGGTTCTCTGCAGCTTAATGTTTAACAATACCCATTGATTTCCCTCCCCCTCCCCCCAAAATAAATCTTCCCTCTGCACCCCAGTCTCATGCATAGCAAAGACTGGGTTAATAAAATCCATTACAACAATGGAAGAAAGGGGTGGGGGAGGGGGAGAAATGCAGTTCATAATGGATTAATTTGCCAACACAGATAACCACTACCCAATTTAACATCTCAATTAAGCAGCACTGTATGTGGCTGAAGCTTCTGGAGTTTTGGAATAAAGATGATGAGATCTGATTAACTTTAGCTTAGCAGCAATGCATAGTTTTATTAGATATCAGATTCAGAAGAGGAAATATCCTCAGTATTAGCCATTTTATTAGCAGGACTGCAGCTTTGGTTCCTGTTGCTACCCCCATTTTAGAAATTTTCAATAAGAAAAAAAATCTGGGTCTCCCAAGGCAGGTGAATAGGAAGTTCATACATTAAAGCACTATTCTAAACTAAAAGCAAATGCATATATCTCTAAAGCACATCCAGTTGAGGCACTTTGATTTGATAGAAATGTCAGTAAATGGTCAGACTTCAATTACACTGCATGTTTATGCTGCCCCATGGGCTTAGATTCATGATTTACCAGTCATTTTATTGACAACTGTCTACTGAGCAATGGCAACTGAATAATGACCCTGTTGGATTACTCCAGGTAAAATGCTCTGTCACTTCCTTTTTATTCACATTGGTTAATAGCTGAATATTGATGTGGGAGGGTTTGTTTTCATTTGAGGGTGTTTTTTTTAATACTTTGAATATACTTTTATATTTTGCACCACTGAATGACAGCCAGACATGATGACGGAACGATGAAAATTTGGTTGCAGAAGAAACCAGATGAGATTGATGAAGAAATGTACCATTTAATAAGAAGAGGAGTGTCTTGTTTTGGGTTGTTATGTAGGAACCTGCTAGAAGTTGAGGTACAGGGAAATCAAACTTTGCTCTTGATGAGGCCTGATTGCTGGCACAGTGGCAACTATCTCTTACTGCCAGGCCACACCTCTAAGTCAGCTCTCCAGAAGCTGGCCTCCTGGGTCATAGCCGTGACTCTTAAAGGGCCATGAGCCAGATATTTAATTGATAATGCCTACATGGCAAGGAACAACAATAACAAGTTTCATGCAGTTGGAACCTTTATTGGTTCATATATTGCTGGACTACAACTCCTATCCTCCCTGGCCATTGACCGTTCCATCTAGACCTGTTGAGGTGGAATCCAATATAGAGAGCCACAGGTTCCCTAATACAATATCTGCCAGTGCAGGAAATCTGCTGTTACAAGACTTTTCCTCATTGGCGCAACATCTCTGAAGCACATTACCAGCTGAACTCCAACAAGCCTAATCACTTCCGCTGTTTAGGTTGTGAAAAGCCACTTGTTTTTATCTGTTGTGACTTTGGTCCACCTCCCCCAACAACAAAAAAGGGGGCCTTTGGGCTCGTCCAGGGACCTGATAGGACTATCAAGTCCCCAGCAGCATTCATTCCCCATCTTCGAATTCATCATGCTTGTGGTGAACTTTTTAGGTTGATGGTGTGCATCTTTCAGATTGTTGGGCAACAATTTATTTTTGTCAGATCTGCAGCATGAGCTCCTTGACGCTTGTCAGCACTCATGGTGGGCAGCTCAGGGAAGTTATCATATAGTTAAGGAATGGTGAGCAGCAGCCTTCTGCATCTTTCAGGTTGAATGGCGTAGTCCTAAGACTTACCTTTGGGGCTGTGGGACTTGCAGGCATGATTAGTAGTGCATTTTTTTAAAAGATAATTTTATTATTATTTTTTTGACGAAGTAATAATAAATAAATAAATAAATAAGGAAAAAATGTGCATCCCACCCCTGAGACCATTCCATTGTAACTATCCAACCTCCCAAAATTTCAGCACCTCTTGCAATGATTTGACCTCTTTCCATTTTAACAGTACGAATTCTGCAATGGATGGCATGCATTTTTATGGTATGACAAAATAACAGTTCACAAAGGTTTTAAGAACCATATAATCAGGAAATCTTTATATAATGTGTGGATGAGATATAAAGATCTCTTAGAAAGAGAAACACGCAGGTGGCTATCACCTCTGGAGGCTAAAGCAAAGAAAAAGTTGAATATGGAGAGTAAATGGTTAAAATATGTGGATGTATTGAAGGAGAAAGAAGGTGGATTCAGGTTAAAACCCTATGACCAAATGAAAGACAAGTTGAATGACTGGTTGCAGTACCATCAGATAAATGAAATGTTTAAGCAAGATAGGAAAAATGGTTTTACTATTGAAAAATCCAAGCTAGAAAACGGAGTTGTTGGATATAAATAGCAAAAATTTATCTAAGATGTATAATTTGTTGCTGGAGTGGCACATGAAAGATGAAATGGTGGAAACAGTGATGATTGACTGGGCAAAAGATATAGGGTATAATATAATGTTAGAGGATTGGGAAAGGCTTTGGAAGGAGGGTGTTAAGTTTACCGCATGCTGTGTAGAAAGAAAATATGATGAAAATGATGTATAGATGGTACTTAACACCTGTAAAATTAGCTAAAATGTATCATTCATATGATAATAAATGTTGGGAATGTAAAGAGAAAGAAGGAACTTTTTATCATATGTGGTGGACGTGTCCAAAGGTAAAAGACTTCTGGGAAAAGATATATAATGAATTGAAAAAAGTATTTAAAAATACATTTATTAAAAAACCGGAAGCCTTCTTACTTGGAATACTTGGTGAAGAATTGCCCAAAAAAGATAGAAGATTCTTTTTGTATGCTATGACAGCTGTGAGACTATTGCTTGCCAAAACCTGGAAAACGCGGGACATTCCGACGATAGAAGAATGGCAAATGAAGATGTTAGACTATATGGAACTGGACGAGATGACTGGACAAGTCTGGGAACAGAAGGGGGAGACGGTAGAGGAAGATTGGAGTAAATTTAAAGTATATTTAAAAATATTGTAATATTTGAAAATTGGAAAGGTTTTGGAAGTAAGTTGTGGCTTAGGTTCATAATGAAAATAGTAAAAATGAAAAAATATGGTAGTAAAGATAGAAGATGATAAAAAGGAGGTTAATTTTTGAGAATTTTTAAAGTTTAATAATGAATTTGGAAAACTGATAAAGATGTATTATAATGAAATTCAACAAAGAGGGATGTGAGGAAGTCATGTAAACAAGTGAGGAAAGATAGGAGTATAATTTTTTTTATTTGTGTTATAAGATGTGTTAATGTAAATAAGTTGTAATTTTTCTGATTTGTGGAAATTCTACAAACACCTTCCATATCTCCTCAAAATCATTTATCCTGCATATTCCCTGTCTTACCTTAATGGCACATGCTAATTTATCATTAACAGCTATATCCCACACCTCTTTATACCATTCTTCCATTTTATATGCACCTTACCCCTTCCACTTCCTAGCTATAATAACTGGTGCAGCTGTCAATAAATTTGTGAGCAAGTCCTTCATAGCCTGCGAAACTTCCACCCCATTGTAAATTGATAATAATGCTACTTCTGGACTTTTGGTCAGCTTTAACCCAGTGATTTCTGTTAACTCTTTAAAAACCCTTTGCCTGCCCCAAAAATTGTACATATTTACACTCCCACCACATGTGAATATAAGTCCCGGTTTCCTGACATCCCCTCCAACACAACACTGAATATTCCTTGTTTATTTGATTTAATCTGACTGGTGTTAAATACCATCTCCAAACTCTTATAATAATTTTATTTTATCCTTATAGACAAAATTTTCAAAGTGTGTTTCTCCCATATTTTCCCCCAGCTTTGACTATTTATCTGCCCTGTTGTCTCCTTTTCCCACACTTCTTTTAATTGATCTTGTTGATCCTCCATTTCTACTAATATTTTATAAATTTCATAGGTTTCCCCTTTTATCACTATATTTTCTTCTTTATCTCCCATTTTTATAATCACTTCCCCCCAATTTTTTAATATTCTTTGTCGTTCTTGTTCTCCCTTAACCACTTCTTTGCCCATTGCTCCAGTTGTATACAGTTAAGTCAAGTTATTTTACTTCCTGTTAGAGCTTCTCTTCTTTGCCCTTTGCTTCTCATTTTTTCCACCCATTCCTTTATTTTAAGTATTTTCTCCTCTTTCGCTTCTTTTTCAATTATTAGGAGTGCATTTGAGGCCGACCTGCAACATCTCAGTGGGGCCCTGAGAAAGGCCTCCCTACTCGCCTAAAAGATGGGGTTTAAGGGAAGAGGTTGTTGAAATGCTAACCCTCATCCCTAGCAGGGTTGACTCACCCACAGTTTGTTATATGCAGATGGAGCAGGGCCATAGCTCAGTGGTAGAAAATCTGCTTTGCATGCAGATGGACCTGGGTTAAGACTGTGGTGTCTCCAGGTAGGGCTGGGAGAGAGGCCTGCTTGAAACCCCGGAGAGCCCCTGCTAATTAGAGTAGACAATACTGAGACAAATGGAACAATATACTGATCTGACTCAGTATAAGGCAACCTCCTATGTTTCTAGTATCCTGCACTATTGTCCCTACTGAAGATCTGTTGTTAAAATTAATGAATGTGGCCCAGTTCACCCAACCTTGTTACTTGACTTCTTATTTTGTTTTGTAGCTGCAATCAAGCACCATTCACCAGCTGGCATTTACTTCAAGTCTGTCAATGATAGAACATCTCTAGAATGATGAACATTTCTATATTGCAAATGGATAGCTGTAATTCTACAACAATGCAATCCTTTGCATGCTTAGCAGGATGTTCTTGGATTCCATCAGTTGTAGCTAACCTGGTCAATGGTCAAGGATTTTGGGAGTTGTAGTCTACTAGTAACAGGATGACAACAAGTTCCCCACCATTGTTGTATGTTAATTTTGTCTCTTAGGGCAACGTTTTATCACATGCCGCATGACATTTTTTTTTTTTTGCCACTAGACAGTTAAAACGGCATCAGTGTCTATTTTTTCTGATTTGTGTGTGTGCATGTGTAGTTCTTAACTTAATGTAATTCCTTAATACATTCCTACCACAATCCTTTTTATGCAGCTGAATGCATTTGATCTCCAACAAATTTCTCACTCTATACCTTTGATTAAAAATACACGTACCCTGGATGTCTTTGAAGACACTGTTCTGCTCTGGTGTGAAGTTAATGGATTTATTAAAAATTAGAGTCTCATCACTTAATGTTATATATCTGTGCAAAGTATGTATTATGCCAAGAGAAAGAGAACACCACAATCATGGCAGAAAAAATGAAATATTTCACAGATTATATTGTTCATAGTGTTCATGTTCCAGTTGATTTTCTGTCATAAAATGCACAAGAAAAAGGCATTCTCTGATACAAAATTAGTTTTAGTGGAAATTACCTTTATCTTTAATCTCTAATCAAGAAAAATGCAAAGATTTGATAAAGAAACATTCCCCCTGCCTCCTTTGCTCCTATTTATATTTAAGTAAATCCCTCTATGTCCAATTGCATACTTCCAGGAAAGTTTGTATAGGGTGGTATTCCTTATGTTTTGGAATCACAAAATATAGGATAATGTACAACCATATACCTTATAAAAATATTATGAATGCTTGTTTTAGCTGAATTTAAAAAACTTCAATACCTGTGTAATTTTTAAAAAGAAAAATAAATACTTAAATACAATATTATAGATTACCACCCACACATTAAAAAAATATAACCAGCAGAAAATTACCTTTAAATAGCAACAATTTCATGTCATCCATTCTTTTTCTACACTGAAGAATACTCAAGGCGGCTCACAATATTATTGTTGTTGTTCAGTCGTTCAGTCGTGTCCGACTCTTCGTGACCCCATGGACCAGAGCACGCCAGGCACGCCTATCCTTCACTGCCTCTCGCAGTTTGGCCAAACTCATGCCAGTCGCTTCAAGAACACTGTCCAACCATCTCATCCTCTGCCGTCCCCTTCTCCTTGTGCCCTCCATCTTTCCCAACATCAGGGTCTTTTCTAGGGAGTCTTCTCTTCTCATGAGGTGGCCAAAATACTGGAGCCTCAACTTCAGGATCTGTCCTTCTAGTGAGCACTCAGGGCTGATTTCTTTGAGAATGGATAGGTTTGATCTTCTTGCAGTCCATGGGACTCTCAAGAGTCTCCTCCAGCACCATAATTCAAAAGCATCAATTCTACGGCGATCAGCCTTCTTGATGGTCCAGCTGTCAATATTATTACAAGTTATAAACTCAAAATTATAAATAAAACCCAACACTAAAATAATTAAAGCAGCAGCGAAAACATTGAAGGGGCCAAGCACCCCTCCCTAGACAAGCTGCTCCACAATCTGGGCACCAAAATTCAGAGCACACGCTCTGTCTCTCTGTTTCTGTGTTTTGTCACCCACCACATCTCAGGCAACAAGGTGACATTTAAGAACAGGATGCTGGACTAGAAAGGGCTTTGGTCAACTGCAGCAGGGCTCTGATGCTCTTAAAACCAAAGGCTTATCAAGTTCCTCATCCTGTTGTCACAGTACCTGTCCAGATACCCATGTCAGCAAGAAGGACCTGAGGCAACAACATTATTTTGTTCATGTTTCCAGCAACTTATATTCAGAATCTTTGACCGTGGCATGACTAGGAGCTGGTGGTCACTGACAGTCTTATCCTCTGTTTTTTTCTTATTACCTTTTTAAAAAACAATTTTGTGTTTGTTTTTAAACAAATGCAAATACAAGAACCATTAAACACTTATCCAGCAGTACATCTAATGGAGTTTGTTCTATCCATTGACTCTAGACACAAACTTACACATTCAGATATATTACTTAATGTACCCTCTCCACATTAAATAAGAAAATATTCAGTGGGTGGTGTAACAAGGTCTTTATTTTGGTCATTAAGATAGTTAAAGAAAGGGGTCCACATTTCTTGGAAGGTGTCTCTATTCATTGCCTTCCAATTACTTTTAAAGCCATCCTGATTGCTTGTCAATCTCTACATCCCTTGTGGTAGCAAATTCTGTAATGTAACTATGGTTAGTGTGAAGAAGTCCTTCCTTTTCTTAGTCCTGAGTCTGCCACCAACCAGACTAGGGAGGAGGAAGCAGACAGCCAGGGCCACCTCCTGGGCTAGTGATAAGGAAGAGGATGGGGCAGGTAGGGTTGGAGCACTGGGAAACCAAAATGTTTGTGTAACTCACTTGATTGCGATATTCCCTTCATTGCAGAACCCACAATATCTCTGAGGTATATTCTGTTAGTAAATTCTGCTACTTCTGTAGAGCAGGCATCAATTTCAAACGATAGACCGAATCATTCTTCTCACCCTTTGCAAGAGAAAAATAAGTACTCAGAGTTTGTATCTGTCAGTGACGGTGAAGATTTCTATAAACTTTGTTTCTGCCCTTAGCAGAAATAATTTGCACTCTTACATTTTTTGAAACTTCTCCAAGTATTCTTCTTCTTCTGTTTTTTTTTTTAAAAGTCATGTAAAGTAGTTGCTGACTCTGCCTCTTTTTAAGCTGTACACCCTTGAGGTGTGTTATTGAGGCTGTGAAGTTGGCTATGTTAGGTGTAGGGTTTATGAATATGAAAAGCAGGAAATTTGCATGATTGTGGTGTATCAGTCATTTAAATTCTCTCCTGTTAGAGAACATAAAGAGGGTATCAGTGCATGAAACATTCAATTAATGAAAACTAAATCCTTAAAACAAAAGCACAAACTTGAAAAAAGAAAAAGAAAACCATGGAGAAGAAAAGGAAAAAGGAGGAAGATTTTACTTCTTAATGCATTTCATTTCCTTGAATCTTTAAAGATAGAATCTGAAGATCCAGTGTCAACACCATTGCGCCTTCAAAACTCAGCTCTGCTTCAGATTGCAGCATTTCAAACTTTTTCTTCTGAAATCAAAACAAGGGAATGTAACCTCCCGATTGAAGTTTCTCTTTTATAAAATGAAAGGCTTGAAAAGGCACAAGGGCAGCAATTATGCCATCTGAAACCACCATGACAAAAGTGCTCAAGATTATGGTGAAGCTGCTTAAAGGGAAATGTTTTTTAAGGAAAAAGAGAAGGTCTGATTTCATTTACAGCAGCAATTCATACTCTTGAACAGGGGATTTCACCATTGTGTGTGTGTGTGTGTGTGTGTGTGTGTGTGTGTGTGTGTGTGTGTGTGTTTTAAACTCCCTGCTTTTGTTCTCATGGTTCTCCTTGGAAAAATGAAGGTTAGAGGAGCAAACGTATTCTTTATACTGCAGGATGACAAACTCCACTATCTGCCAGCTTCCGTTTGCCATAACACTGAGTGGTAAGTTTGCATAGTTTCAAAAAACAGATTATCTTCTCAGTTACAGTTTGATGCCCTCTGTAGACTTGCTAGGCAGCTCTAGCAGGCCCCTGTTTCTATAAATTAGAGCTGGGAAACCTTATGAGAAATTAGGAATGAGAGAAAGGATGCATTGAGGTTTCAGCTTCCTAGAATTTTGCTGCCAGCTGCCTAGACAGGTCTTCCCTGACTTGGTGCCCTTTAGACATCATTCAACTCCCATCACCACCATTCAGCATGGTCCATGATCAGGGATGATGGAAGCCATAGTCTGGAGAGCAACAGGCTGGGTAAGACTGACCTAGACAGCATTGAATCTTTCCAGTCCCATCTGCTCCACTCCTAATCAGATCATTAACCTCCAGTCCATGACCATCTTCTTTTATGGCTCAGAAGTCCTTCCCTTCTCCTATACTGATTTCTGGCTGTAATTCATTCCAAAGTTAATTTTACTTTTGGTCTTTGAACTATGTGTCTTTGTTTGCTTTCCTTAACTGGTATCATACCCAGTTCCATTGAGCCTGGGGTTATTTAACGGTGACCTTCTCATTGATGTAACAGCTTCACATTTGTTACTTGGCCTTCTGGTTATGACTTTTGATCAGATCCCTAAGAACAGCACTGGGCGCCCTAAGAGTAGATTAACATAAATCTTTTCATGATGCAGATTAAGAGAGGGGCCCTTCTGATGTTACACCAGCAGTTTAGGAACTGCTTATCCATAGCTTTATTTATAACACGCTGCTGCACCCTACCACCATTTGGACGAAGCCAACCAACTATTGCTCTTGCTGTTGCCCTTGATCTTGTGCAAGAGATTATTGCACAGGAAAAACACATGTGTGGTCCTGTTCATGGTTCCAGTACTTGCCTTGCACTTCAGATGCTGGTAATTTGAATTTCATGGCATTACTAAAGCCATCTTGGACCCAAAACATTTGGGTTTAACTCTCTGTTGAACCATGAAGCTCATCATCTTTCAGCTGAACACACCTCCATGTACACTGCCCTGATCACCTCCAAGAGTTTGAAGAGGAACAGGAACAGCATGTAGACCTCAATCAGTAAATACAGCATGTGCATGTAGCCATTGGAATTCCTTCTTTAGGAGTGATTTGCACCCATCTTTGCAACTTTGCCCACATGATTTTGTTTCCAGTTAGCAACCATGCCATCAGGATAATGTGTGAAGCATTGCACACTTGGAACTGCCTGGAGCAAAGTAAGAGTTTCTGTAGAGTCACCTCTCTGTTGTGTAGCAGGGTTCCCTGAGCCAAGGTTGATAACACATTGCTTGCTTTTGTTCTGATGGCACAGCTTCATGGCCGCTATATATAACCAAGAGCATTTATAAAACCCCTGGACACACTCAAACAGGGTGGAAAGGGTGAAATGGCTGCTGAGCGATACTGATGACTTTGTAACTTATAAAGTAGCACTATATGCGTTGGCAGCTAAGAAGATCAGGAGAAAAGAATTAGATAAAATAGCGGTCAATTGCAAAGGTGATTCGGACATTTAAGCTGGCACATTCTATCCGAGAACCCTTTGCTATTCTATTGTATGCAACAAATAATTTTTAGGAGAAGTGATCGTGGTTTATTGTATCTGCAGTGCCTGATGTTTTTATGGTTTTTATGCTTATTGTTGCTTATTGTTGCTTTTCTTTTTGTTCCCATTGTGAATGGTGCCATGGCCTTTGGCTAGTGCAATAAAGTTGTTGTTGATGATGAACTAATCAAAATATGAACAATCAAGTGATATGCAGAGGTGCCATCTTCTCAAAAATATTGCAGGAGCCCGATGTGATGTCTTGACCATGCACATGATATCATGTGGCATGCTGACATTGCATGTGTGATGTCACATGGAGCCAAGGGGCAGAGCCAAATGTAGTAGCAGCTTGACCCCAGCACCCCCTGTTTTCTCCCTCCCTCCCCCTGGCGTGCAAGGGAAAGTGGCGCCAGCAGCAGGAGGAGCCGCCAACCACTGAGCCATGCCGTGCCCAGCTCAGTGTTTGCCTTCTAAACAATGGGGGGTAGCCCCCCCAAACAACAACGGGGGCCCCAAAGTGCCTCAGTACCAATGCATGCACAATAACCAATCCTGAGACTCAGCTAAAGAAAGAATAAGTGTAATGGAACGGATTGGTTAAAATCATTAAATATAGAGAAAGTTCATAGTTTACACCTCTAGTATGTTTTTGAGCTTCTCTGATGTGCTGAAACATTGTTTCTTCAATAATAACATAACCTTCAGATTAACCATAGAAATTCAAAACGGTATGTATGTATATCCTTTATTAACTCCATAAACATGAAAGAGAAGGAGCCACAATTTATCTTGATCCCCCAATGCAATGCTTTCCCATGTTTCATCCTTCAGGGAAGCCTTTTCATATTGATTTGTAGAAGAAGAAGAAGAAGAAGAAGAAGAAGAAGAAGAAGAAGAAGAAGAAGAAGAGGAGTTTGGATTTGATATCCTGCTTTATCACTACCCGAAGGAGTCTCAAAGCGGCTAACATTCTCCTATCCCTTCCTCCCCCACAACAAGCACTCTGTGAGGTGAGTGGGGCTGAGAGACTTCAAAGAAGTGTGACTAGCCCAAGGTTACCCAGCAGCTGCATGTGGAGGAGTGGAGACGTGAACCCGGTTCACCAGATTACGACTCTAGTACTCTTAACCACTACACCACACTGTGTGATGGCCTGGGAGTCAGACTCTGATGCTGAACCTGAGGGATCCCAGCCTGCACAGGATTCCCCGCCTCCAGAACCAGCTGAGCCGGGGCCAGGGCTTGAGCCTGAAGGATCCCCACCTGTGCTGGATCCCCAGGTGCAGGCATCAGCAGAGTCTGCTCTGGCTCCTGATGGGAGGGAGGACCCATTGCCTGCAGGTGCTCCACTCCCAGCCTCTTCAGAGGAAGCTGAGGCATCCCCTGGGTCCAGTAACCCACCAGCCTCTCCTGAGCTACAGAGGCTCAGGGCAGAGAGGCGAAGGGAGTTAAGTGTCTGCAGGAGGAGTGCTCGCCTCCAGGCCCGGAGGAGAGGCGAGTCTCCAGAGGATCGGGGCGGCCCTAAGCATAGGGCCAGATAAAAGCCAGCCAGACCCAGCCCAAGTTGCGTGAGCAACATAGTTGCAAGCGTGTGCTCAACCTGCAACCTTGTGCCTGAACCTGCCTTGGACCTTGACCTGCTCCCTGCCTCGCTCCCCGCCGGACTGACCTCCTTTGGACCCCTAGACCCAGGACTGGACTTGGACCTCGCTTCATGGACAAACCCTTGGGGCCAGCACAGTTTGCTCACGCCACACCCGCACTCCCCCTTCGCTGGGGTGCGTTCGGGAGGAACTAATAGCCATGGCTGACCAGGCGGCTGCGCTGGTGGCATTGGCCCAGGAGAACCAGGCCTTGACCCACACCGTGCAGCAGCTAAGCAATGTGGTTACGGCGCTTCAGCAGCGTTTGGATGCCTTACCGGCTCCTGGGGCCGCCGCCCCAGCTCCTGGCAAGTACCCCGTGGCCCTGCCAGAGAAATTTGATGGGTCCCCAGCCAGCTTTCCCATGTTTCTCGCCCAGGCCAAGCTGTATATTCAGGGGCGAGCTCGGGATTTCCCCGACGACTGCACCAAGGTGCACTTCCTGATCAGCTTGCTGAAGGACCAGGCGGCCAAGTGGGCGTTGCCGCTGCTCCGGCAAGACTCCCCCTTGCTGACAGACTATACGGGGTTTTGCAATCTTCTGGAAACCACGTTTGCCAACCCTCAGAAGGGGAGTCAAGCCAATCGGGCAATTCGGCGGTTGAAACAGGGCAAGTCCACAGTGGCCATCTACGCCACAGAATTTCGGCTGCTGGCGCAGGACTTGACCTGGAACGACTCTGCACTGCGGGACCAGTATCTCGAGGGACTTTCAGACGAGGTACTGGATCAGCTGGCCACGTTGGATCGCCCTGCCACACTGGATGCCCTCATCCAACGGAGTCTGCAGATAGATGATCGGTTGGAGGACCGTCGCCAGGCCCGGGGCCGCCGGCACTCCGGGCTCCCAGCGCCGGTGCTTCCCTGCAGTTCCGTGGCCAGAGCTGAGTCATTGGAGGAGCCGATGCAGCTCGGGGCAGCGCGGCCTCGCCTCTCCCCCTCGGAAAAGACTCGGCGTCGGGAGGGGAACCTGTGTCTCTACTGCGGTGGGAGTGGACACTACGCCCGAACCTGCCCTGAGAAACGCCAGCCGCAGGTGAAACGGCCAACCCCAGTAGCCGATGGCCCAGGCTACCTGGGGCCCCAAGCATCGCATGATGGGCCCTCACCAGTGGAATTGCAACACCTCATGATACCGGTGCGTCTATACCCCCCCGGTGGGCCCTGGATTCTCACCCACGCTCTGGTGGATTCGGGGGCAACCCGCTCCTATATGGACTCTGCCTTCGCCACTCAGCATCAGGTGCCGCTTCAGAACAAGCCGGAACCAGTACAGGTGGAGGCAATTGACGGACGGCTCCTACGCTCGGGCGCGGTTACTCGGGAGACCCAGCCCTTGGTCCTGTGCTACCAGCAGCACCGGGAGGTGCGAACCCTGGACATTGCCACCATGCCCCGGTTTCCCCTGGTGCTTGGGATGGACTGGCTGGAGTCGCACAATGTTCAGATCGACTGGGTCAATCGGACTGTACGCTTCCCAGACCCGGGTTCCCATGCTCAGTCCGAGTTAGTAGCAGCTGCCCCCATGGGGCAGGCTGTGTCAACGCTCCCTGCCGTGTACCAGGACTATTTAGACGTGTTCGAGGAACAGGGAGCAGACCAGCTGCCACCTCATCGGTCCTTCGACTGCGGCATAGACCTCCAGCCTGGGGCGCCCCTGCCTGTAAGCCGCCTATATTCTCTTTCGGAGCCAGAGCGTGAAGCCTTGCAGGACTTCCTTCGCAAGAACCTGGAACGCGGGTTCATTAGGCCCTCTACCTCACCCACTGCCGCTCCTGTACTCTTCGTTAAGAAGAAGTGTGGGGAGCTTCGCCTCTGCCATGACTACCGGGCCCTGAACAAGATCACCATCCCAGACCGGTACCCCTTGCCCCTTATTGCAGAATTGCTGGAGCGGGTGCAGGGGGCGCAGATGTTCACCAAACTGGACCTCCGAGGGGCCTACAACTTGATTCGGATCCGTGCCGGGGACGAGTGGAAGACGGCATTCGGGACCCGGTATGGGCAGTTTGAATACCTGGTTATGCCGTTCGGATTATGCAATGCACCCGCCGTGTTTCAACGGTACATCAACCACGTGTTCCAGGACTTGCTAGACAAATACGTGGTGGTGTACCTAGATGATATTCTGATTTATTCCCGTGACCCAGCCCGTCACGAGAGTCATGTTCGGTCCGTGTTGCAGCGCTTGCGGGAGCACCGCCTGTATGCCAAGCTCAGCAAGTGCGAGTTCCACCAGCGGTCAGTGGACTTCCTTGGACACCGACTCTCCCCTGACGGGGTGCAGATGGACCCTGGGAAGGTGGCTGCGGTTCGAGAGTGGGCAGCGCCCCGGAACCGCAAGGACTTACAGCGGTTCCTAGGGTTCGCCAACTATTACCGGACCTTCATTGCAGATTATGCTCATCGCACCACCCCATTAACCCGACTGCTGCGCCCCAAGACACCCTTCTCCTGGGATGAGGAGGCTGAAGTGGCATTTCAGGGGTTGAAAGCCTGTTTCCAGAGGGCGCCGATTTTACAGCATCCTGATCCCTCTCGTCCCTTCGTGGTGGAGACTGATGCCTCCAGTACGGCTCTCGGTGCCATCCTGTCTCAGCAACACGGACCCGATGCGCCGCTGTTACCCTGCGCCTACTACTCCCGGCAGCTCCTTCCGGCGGAGCGTAACTATACCGTGTGGGAGCGGGAACTACTGGCCATCAAGGTGGCCTTTGAGGTCTGGCGCCATCATCTTGAGGGGGCACGACACCCGGTGGAAGTGAGAACGGACCACCGGAATCTGGAGTACCTCCAGACCACCCGCAAGTTGAACCAAAGGCAGATCCGATGGGCGCTGTTTTTCTCCCGGTTCCAGTTCCGGATCCGCTACATCCCTAGCTCCCAAAACCGGAAAGCGGATGCCCTGTCCCGGAAACCCGAGGACGTCGCAGACACTGTACAGCAGGCAGTACCGACGACTATCTTACCACCAGCCACATTCCTGGCCACTCAGGAGGCCAAGCCACTGCAGGCTCGGGTGCGAGAACAGCAACGGGTCGACGCTTGGGCTCAGGAACGGCTCCGGGAACTGTCTGACGGGTCATGCCCTCGATATCCAGGGCTGGCCCTGCACCAGGGCCTACTGCTGCACCAGGGTCGTCTATACATCCCACCAGGACCATTGCGGGCTGAGGTTCTCCAGATGTCCCACGATGCCCCAGCAGCAGGGCACTTTGGGCGGTACCGGACCACTCATCTGGTAAGCCGGGAGTTCTGGTGGCCCCGCCTGAAGGCTGATGTGGCACGCTATGTTGCTGGTTGCGATGTCTGCCGGCGGGCCAAGGGTCCTACTGGGCGACCCCCCGGTCTGCTCCAGCCATTACCAGTCCCACCACGTCCCTGGCACACGGTCTCACTGGACTTTGTGGTAGACTTGCCCCCATCTCGTCACTGTACCTGCCTCCTGGTTTTCACGGACCATTTCACTAAGATGGTGCACTGTGCCCCCTGCCCGTCCATACCCACAGCTAAGGAGACGGCTCAACTGTACATGCAGCACATCTTCCGCCTGCATGGCCTTCCCGAGCGTGTGGTTTCTGACCGCGGCGTCCAGTTCACATCCCACTTCTGGCGAGCCCTGCACCAGACCCTTGGGACGGAGGTCTGTCTATCTTCGGCCCACCACCCGCAGACCGATGGCCAGACGGAACGGGCAAATGCGGTGCTGGAGCAGTACCTCCGGTGTTACTGCAGCTTCCAGCAGGATGATTGGGTCGATCACTTGCCATTGGCGGAGTTCGCCTACAACAATGCAGTGAACGCCTCCACCCAGCAGACCCCGTTCCAGGCCTCCTACGGCTACCATCCACGTTTGTTCCCGGACGTGCTGCCAGCTTCCGCGGTCCCCGCAGTGACAGACTGGCTTCAGGAGCTTCAGTCCCAGCAACAATTATTGATGGAGCAACTGCGCCAGGCCAAGGACGCATACAAGGCCCAAGCTGACCGACATCGTCAGGAGGGGCCAGAACTCCATGTTGGCGATCGGGTGTGGCTCTCTACCCGTCACCTGCATCCTTCTCGGCCCTCACGAAAGCTGGATGCACGGTTTGCCGGCCCATTCACCATCACTGCGCAGGTGTCACCGGTGGCGTTTCGCCTCCAGTTACCTCCATCACTCAAGGTTCACCCAGTATTCCACCGGTCCCTACTTAGTCCAGTCGCCCCGCCCGACGAGTTCCACCCAGACAATCCACGACCGCAGCCAGTTTTGGTTGAGGGGGAGCCTGAGTACGAGGTGGAGCGCATTCTCGACTCACGATACCGCAGGGGGAAGCTCCAATACCTCATCGACTGGGAGGGGTATGGGCCTGAGGATCGTTCATGGGAACCAGTGGAAAACGTCCACGCACCTGCCTGCCTCCGTGATTTCCATGCAGCTTACCCCAGCAAGCCTGGTCCGGCCCCTCAGTTGAGGGGGAGGCCTGGGAGGGGGGATGGTGTGATGGCCTGGGAGTCAGACTCTGATGCTGAACCTGAGGGATCCCAGCCTGCACAGGATTCCCCGCCTCCAGAACCAGCTGAGCCGGGGCCAGGGCTTGAGCCTGAAGGATCCCCACCTGTGCTGGATCCCCAGGTGCAGGCATCAGCAGAGTCTGCTCTGGCTCCTGATGGGAGGGAGGACCCATTGCCTGCAGGTGCTCCACTCCCAGCCTCTTCAGAGGAAGCTGAGGCATCCCCTGGGTCCAGTAACCCACCAGCCTCTCCTGAGCTACAGAGGCTCAGGGCAGAGAGGCGAAGGGAGTTAAGTGTCTGCAGGAGGAGTGCTCGCCTCCAGGCCCGGAGGAGAGGCGAGTCTCCAGAGGATCGGGGCGGCCCTAAGCATAGGGCCAGATAAAAGCCAGCCAGACCCAGCCCAAGTTGCGTGAGCAACATAGTTGCAAGCGTGTGCTCAACCTGCAACCTTGTGCCTGAACCTGCCTTGGACCTTGACCTGCTCCCTGCCTCGCTCCCCGCCGGACTGACCTCCTTTGGACCCCTAGACCCAGGACTGGACTTGGACCTCGCTTCATGGACAAACCCTTGGGGCCAGCACACACTGGCTAAAAGATTTCCTACAGCTATAGAGGAACTGGGGCATGTTCTTAGCTACAAGGCCAGTTCACACTAACTACAGGCTGGCCATTGATTCCCTGGGCCCTACCATTGCTCCACATGAACTGCCGAGATAATACTAAAGCCATGTTGAATTGTAAAGGACCATTTCTCAGCCATTTTCATCACCCTTGAAATGGTCTGTCTTGTTTCAGCTAAATTACACGGGAGCTGTGAAATTCTTTTGGTGGAAAGATAATTGGAGTAATTACTATTATTTTGTTTCCCCCAGAAAGCAATGTTGTAGATTTTTTTTTGAAGTTTTTGGTAATACAAAGTGGGTTCTCCTTCATGAAGAGCATGTGTTGTGGTGGGGGCCAGCAAGTCACCCCTCTGTTGCTGGGCGGGATTGTATAGATGGCCACTGCTGTGATTGGGCTCTGGGTGTCGTTGGGGAGATTTCTATGTTGCAATTGTTGATGGACAGCCCAGTGACTATATATTGCTTGGCTGGCAGCGTGATATACCTCTTTGCTGCGTGCATCGGATCACTCGCCCCCCTCCCTATTATTAGGCCTCTGCGTATGACCTTGCTATGCCTGTCATGGGGTCATTTGCTTTTGGGGCAGGGGCCTGGTAGGAATTTTTCCATTTGGCTGATTAGCTGGTGCCATTTGGTTTTCGCCTACTGCGTAGCAATTAGTCACAACTTGTAAGGTTGGCGGTTAGGCATTGGTTATTAATTGGTTGGTGGAGGGGTCAGAATTGACGGTGGCTGCCCCTTCAATGCTGCTGCTGCACAGGGAATTCTGTTAAAGGAATCCAGAAGCTCGCCATGCTTGTCCGTATCCCCCAGTTGGGGGCCAGGGCCCACACAAGAGCCCCTGGGAGCATTAGGGGAGAGGCGAGAGTCACACCCCCGGCTCCCATTCTCTCCCCAAAGTGTTTTCCCTTTACTGACTTCCACAGGCAGGTGGATGTCAGTTCTTTCCCCAGTGGGACAGATAGTCTGAACCAATGCCTAAGCAACCACTCACATATTTTGTATTTTAATAAAGTTGTGGCCAAAATGATTCCAAAAAACCTTAAACTTAAATTTCTGTGTGAAGTGTGTTTCATTTGAGGGGTGGTTTGGGGACCTTGACACACAAAATGGCTGCCACTATGAAATGCTCACTATCTTCATTACTCTCTGGGAGCCACTATTATAGCAATCAACAGTTGCGGAATATATATCATGGTGCCTCACCGGCCACCAATGAATATATGTCAGAAGTCTGGTGCAGATGTGCATGGCTAACAATACAGAGGGGGAGTCTTACTTCTACCCATAAGTCAGTAGGTGGTGGCAGCAGGTGTGTCTGTATTCAGTGGAGTAACTGAGGGGCAGATCCTTGTGACCAACCAGGGACGGTTCCTTGTAGGGGACCCCAGGAACATCACACTTGCATTAATTTTGATGAAGTTTATCTAGTCAATATGTTCCAGGGCAACCATCTGCCCTGTGGGAAGTAAAAAGAGAATGGTAGCAAGCAGGAAAAGACAGCATCACAGCCTGCTCCAGGTGGATGGTTCCCTGTCCCCACCCCAGGTCCAGCTTTGCAGTTTATATTGCATCTTTCTCTTAGTATGTCAAAATTGTAAACTGCCTTGGCAGAAAGGCAATGTACAAATGCAGTAAACAAACTCCTTGCCTCAAATGCAGCCATCGGCTCAAGTCAGTTAGCCTAGTAGACTGATCCAAAAAGGGCACTGACTGCAGATAAAATCACTCAAGCCAGCTAGCCAAGTTATATCTCAGAAGAAAAAAATCTGGAGACCATCTGCTCCGTTTTAATTCTGTTTGTGAGCAGGAATCCTGCTTTCCACTTTATGAGGGGGAAAACACACAGTGAACATCTTTTTTTGTCAAAACTTCAAAAATCAGTCACCAAAAAAACTACAAAGGTGAACACTTCTGACTTTTAGGCACAAAATGATGGCTAACAAAAAGAGAAAGTTTGACACATTTCTAGGATATGAAATGGATATTTCAGGTTAGTCTTTGACAGAAAATATAATGTCCTTAAGTAAAAAAAGTGGCTATTCTTTTTTATTCTCATGCCGCTTCTCTAACTACTACTGTGCACTGGAACTCTTGGGGGGGAAAGAGCACAGGTAGCAAAACTTCATCTCCCCAAAATGCACTTCAATACATTTTAAGTCTAAAAACCTAATTTAAAATAATGTCAGCATCTTTCGGCTGCAGAATATGAGGCTCAGCATCTTTAAATTATTTAAGAGGTCCTCAGAGAGTCAGTTATGCTTATAGCATCAGATTTACTCAAAGCAATGGAAAGCGCCAAAGCAAAATGTCGAATAAGGGCTTCCTGTGCTATTTCACAGAGGAATATTTTTTTTTTTACTGGCTGTAATTGAAACAATGTTCCATCCTCACCAAAATTGTGAACAAAAATATATACACTATATATTTTAGTGACATGTTTTCTTTCTTACTAAAAATAAATAAAATAAAAAGACCAGGTATTTGATGGTGCTCTAGTGAACTTCTAAGTCAACCAGGCATAAATTCATTTGAATATGTAACACAAAACCCATCAAGCTGTAATGACAAGTTTGGTTTTCCTGGTGATTCTGTCACCCACAAGGTTTTCTAAAAGAATATGAAGGCCAGAGGTTTAGTCTGCGACAACAGACACTATTGTTTGGACATGGAGGAAGATGGGGGGGGGGGAGGTTAACTCTCTTAACAGCCAAGAAACTCACAGATTGCCTAAGGATACTTTGCAGACTTGTTGACTTCCTCAACTTAATGTGTCTCCTAGGCTTGAGATAAAAATTTAAAAGACATTTGCATTGAAAAGTGAGGACTGAGCCTAAAGGGTGAACTGATTGCAAGCATTTGGGCAGCATAAAAGCCCCCACTTTTAGTAATTTTAGAGGGGTACAAAATGGGCAGAAGTATTCATTTGTTGAGACGGAGGGCAAATCATTTGCACCGAGTGATGTTACTATTAGCCAACTCCAGCTAAAAGTTTTGACTGAAGGTTTCTCAGTTTGACTCCCCACCACAAACTCACTGGTTGCCCTGAGTTAAGACTATTCTGTACTGCACCGATACCTCCGCGTTCAATGGGATAATAATACTATTTTGCTTCAATCCAGTGCAAAACTGGAATGTGCCTGATCCCACACCCTGCCAGGCTCTCATCAGCTTGGTAGACCTGAGGGCATAGACTTTTTATAATTTCTCCCCACATTTCCCCTCCCATTAGAAGCAATGGGTGGGAAAGGTTTAGACATGCCCCAGAACATGTCTAGATTCTCTCACATTTAAGGGGCATATCAGTAGACTGGGAGGGCTTAGGACCCTTAGCACCCCAGCTTCTTCCTGGCACAGACCTAGAATAACCTTCCTTTGGACTTGCCAGGGCTCCAATGTCAGTTAGGCCAGTACTTTGGGAGAGGCTCTGGCACTGAATCTCCTGGCCCAATGTCACAGCCCTGTCTTTGATGCCAGAGAAAGTTTCTAATATCCTATGGGCCCTGGGACATTCTCTCAGGAACCACAAAATTGCAGCACTAGCCTAAATTGTGTCTACGTCTCAGAAGTAAACCCTATTGAATTCAATGCAATTTACTCTCAGTTCAGTGGGTTAGAATTGTAGCATTAGCGTACCTTAATTTGTTGTAGTAAGGATTACTGAGACACAAACTTCTATAAGTTTGTAGAAGGAAAAGTGAATACAGAAATTATTTGTACACCACCAGACTCCATTATTTTCTCAGCCAAATCTGGGGAGGCCCTTGCACAGATTTCCAGTGTTCACTGAAACCCTATTAAAGCATTCTACTTCTAAACACATGAGGAGGAGAGCAAAGATGAGCAGACTAACTTTGCTTCCTTGTCACTGTTCCCATCATGCTCCATGAGAGAGGGATAACTTCTGCAGTAGGGAGCATTATAGGCTAGAAAAGATTAAAGTATGTTCTGCTTAGGGATGGGGGAAGAATTTGATTCAACTCACATTCATTCACCCTCCCTGAAACAATTTTGTGAACTGAAACTAAGTCATACTTTGAAATCCTCACTCCATTGAATGTTGCAGTTCAGTTCTCCAGTCATGTAGTGTGTCCAAAATATTAGGTAAAAAGCATACTTTCATGAAAATCAATGTACAAAAATGCATTATATTAGCGGAAATTGCTTTTACAAAATATACAAAAACATGTATATTAGGGGAAAACTGCCTACAAAAATGTGTGGAGAACTAAACTTATGATTGGAAAAATGAGAAACTGAGAGAAACTGAAACTGATAGATTTAACCATCCGTAGGCCATCCTCTCAGGTTTACTTCTCCGAGGAGGATATGGTACCAAAACCCTTTGCAGTGTGCATCCTGATCTTGTCATGATGGTGACTCTGTGAGGTCTCTGTGGGGTTTTCCTAACACTGACTTTAGATTCTCGTCTTACCTGGGGCTCTGGGGAAGCAGAGTTTGCTGCCTGGCATGGACACAGCATGATCCCAGGTGGCTGAGGGTGGAACCCACTGCTGACCATGCAAGCATTGGGCTGTTCACATGGGCCAATCAGGGGGCAGGGGCAGGGCTTGTGGGCCTTTAAATGAAGACTGCCTCTGGAACCTCCCCCCCCCCCAGATCACTGTTGGATTCACCACTCACCCAACCAGTCTGTATGTTCCCGAAACATGAGCAGGCAGGGCAGTGTGGGTACCTAGTTATGGTACATTCAGTTGCTGTATTTGGGGCCGAGGAGAAATTTTTCCTGCAGACAAATTGGGTGGTCTGTATGTTTTTGCCTACCTCATAGCAATCATCACACCTTTTGGTGGCTAAGGCATTGGGTTGGATCCTTACCTCATGTACCTCATTAAAGGGGTTCAGGAATGGGTGTTTCTTTCTGGGTGTCCACATGGGGGCCAGTGGGCCATAACACCCCTCCCAGTGGCAGCCTGGCAGGATGGTAACATTTGGTGCATGTTGGGGGCGACTCTCAGTTAGAGTCAAACCCCACCTTACTTATCAACCAGCAAGCAGGTTGCTTGATACCAGTTACATAACCAATGCCTTGGCCAAAACCTGCTTGCATCTTTCCAGTTACAGGTAGGTAGCCGTGTTGGTCTGCCATAGTCAAAACAAAATAAAAAATAAAAAAATCCTTCCAGTAGCACCTTAGAGACTAACTAAGTTTGTTCTTGGTAAGTTTGTTCTTCATACCAAGAACAAACTTAGTTGGTCTGTAAGGTGCTACTGGAAGGAATTTTTTTATTTTTTATTTTGTTCTGCTTACATCTGTAATCAATAAAGTTATGGCCTATTTCAACCCAATACCAAAGTCCTTTGTCCTATTTCTGGTTGGCTCCTCACCTGGCTGTGGGAATCCTGAACCTGGGAATTCAATTGTGTGAGCTGTATTTTACTTAAAATGGCCCCAGACTCAGATCTAGGCTGGGATTGCTTCTGGAATGAAACAAATCACCCCAAGAGGTATTGTACCCACAATGGGGGTATAGGAGTTAGATATTTGTAAGTAGAGCATTCAAATATCCCATTGTTTTGAAAGCCATGGCCCTTTTTGTTGCGCAACTTGTGTCTTGGCTCCTCATTTGTGGATTTGTGGGTTGAAATTGCCATTTCTAAATCAGGTGTTGCATTCCTTGCTGTTTAAATAAGATGATACTTCAAACACAAAGGCTTTAATTAACAAGGTGGTGTCTGTTGTCGAAGCCTTGTACTAAGCATCTGCCTTGAGTTATTGATTACAAAGTCAAATTGGTTTTTGAAATCAAAATGAGAGACATAGAATGCACTGCTTCCTCTTTGTCATTCAGCGCAACTCCACAGCGGAGTTTGGTAAGTGTATTTATCTAATTATACATGCTCCCAAATTCATGTTTTGTAATATCCTTCAGGTATCACCTTTAGGTTTTGTTGTTTACTCAAAATACTCTTCTTGGCGTGGGGGGGGGGGGAACAGAGCAGTTGTCACTTCATGCCTGATCACTCAGTGATGCTGAAATATGAAACAACTTCTTCTTGCAGTTAACAAATATGTGTGCACCTATGCAAATGAATAATTAATCTGTTTAAAAAGAAATAAAAAATAATCTAAGACGAAGAGCCATATATCCAAATTTTCACATGTCTAATATCTGGAAGACAGTTCTGTCCCCATTAATTGTCCTCTCTGAGGTCTGCTTCAAACATTACAGAGATATGGTGGAGGCTCCCAATGGTGGACTCCCCTTTGGCAATGTCTGGAATTTCACAGTCACCCAAATTGCATGGTATTTATCTCACCAATAGTCTCATTGGCTAATGGCACAGGGAGAATTTATGAGATATGGAACTTCAGGTATTACCAATGCAATATGTGAACCAACTGCAGGACGAGTGGATTCATAAAAGTTTGAGTGATGTCTGCCCAGAACCTTGTGCTTTCTTTCCCATTTATGGAACAAAGTCATTTTTTCCTATTACGCCTTACAATTATTATTCTTTAGTATACAATTTACAGAGTTGGTATTGTGTAGTTGTTATAAGTCAGAATGAGTGGATTCCCTCAGTTCCTCACTTTTTTTTATTAAAGATTTTCTTGGTTTACAAAGTGTGTATAATGTCTCTCGTATTTTTCCATAAAACATTTTTACAGATCAATTAGGGTACTAAAAAAAAGGAAAAAGAAAACACTGGCAGTATTAAGGTAAATTCAACAGTGTAATAAATATTGGAGTGATGTAAGACAGGAGAACAGAATTAGATGGTTATAGCAAAATACACGGGAATGGTGAATAAACTAACTGAACCATGGAAGGGGAAGGAGGGAAGTCATTGAATGCATATGTAGAGAGTCCCCTGTGTTTCAGAAGGCTTCTTGTTTCACATATTTTCCCTCCAACTTGTGAAGGGTAATGGAAACAGTGGCTGGGGGGGGGCTGGGGGGGGTAGCTAGCATGCTCAGCCTCATGCCTTCCCCTTGTATTAAACTGAAGAAGAATGCCCCAAGAGAGCTAGAGGCATAGCTGTCAGCCTTCCTTTTTCTTGCATTGGGAAACGGCCATAGCTGTCAACCTTCCCCTTTTTTTGCAGTGGGAAATGGCGCTGGAATAAGGGAATTTCCCGCAAAAAAAGGGAAAGTTGACAGCTATGGCTAGAGGCTTGGCAATATCTGCTTCCTTGGTATCAGCATTAGCTACCAGAGGCATCTGAACTGTGAGAACGAACACTATGCATTCTTCTTGGTTATCTGAATGATTGGAGGGAGGGATTTTCCTTGGGACAGAATTATAAAAATGATGGCTGTCCCAGCTGAACTGGGACAGTTGGCAGGTAAACAGAAGTTATCATACTTACATAATTCTCATATATTTGACACCGTTTTACCAACCAGAGATTTAACTTCTGTGAGGGGTGGGAAACCTGTGGCCTTCTAGTTTCTAGACAACAACCCCTATCATCCCTGACCATTGGCCATGCTGGCTGGGACGGATGGGTGTTGGAGTCCCCAACAACATCTGAGGGGCCACTGATTTCCTGCCTCTTGTACAGTTGTTGCCTGGGGCATGTAATCAGTCCCCCAGTTATAAATACTTCCAGGTCAAGTCTTTGCTTTGTTACACTCCTGCCTGGGTATCATTTGTTCCTGTGTTGCCATCATCTCGCTACAGTCAACTTTGTCTCATTTCCAGGACCTACCATATTTTTCCGTCTATAAGGCACCCCCATGTATAAGATGCCCCCTATTTTGGGGGACTCACATTTAAAAAAAATTGAGGGAGGTGGCCCAGAGTATAAGACGCCCCCTAATTTTTACATTATTTTTTAGGGGGGAAACCTAGTCTTATACACGGAAAAATGCAGTACTTTACTTCCTTGAGTTGACAGGAGCTAGGTGTGGCAGGTTGAAGCAAAGGGAAATCCTAGGTTCCGCCGTTCCTCTTGTACTCATGTGGACTAGGAGATACTCTCTGTCTTGAACTGTCTGGGATTGGGAAACTAATTGATTCATGAGCTACAGCCTGAGTTTTCATGTTCAAAGCAGACTTCACATCTCCAGCCCCAATTTACTGTAATGTGCACTTGTTTGGTTATTTGGTAGATTAACACCTTATGCATTGAAAAAGATGTACAAGCGAGATGTAGAGTACTGGAAGCAATTTCATCCCTATTTGGTAGATATTATTATTATTATTTTATTTTATTTTTGCAGCTCACACGTTCAAAATGTTTGGCCCATAATCACTGATAAGATGACAGAACTAGTAGATATGATTGCACCTTCTCCAGTCCTCTCGTCTACTTCAAAATCCACTGGAGAAGTCTGGACTTCAATAAGTCTCAATTACCACAAGGGCAAGATGGCAGCAGAGTTAGAAAAGCAACACTTTGTTCTTGGTCCTTGAATTTCAGCATTTCAAACTGCATGCAAAAGGGGTTTCCTTCTAGTCTTGACCACTAGCCAATAATGCATTTTCTTCTGTTCTGAATTAGCTTTGAACAGAATTCTTAAAAGAGCCAGATATCTGAGTGATCAAATTATATCTTTCAGGAACTTTTATTCTGAAACAGAAAGATAAGATTCTACCCCCCTACTTTAATATCACATAAACCCCTACTTGCCCTATTATCTCTTTATTAGAAGTGACATTTAATTAAATCAAATTTAATAGAGCAGCTCTTTGGACGTGTTGATGAGGAGATCATCTGTTGGGAGGGCTACAGAAAAATGCTAGGAGAAAAAATGTTGGCAAAATAAGGTTGAAATCTTTCCTCAATTAAAATAAAAGGGTAGTCTTCTTATTGATGCTATTTTTTTTAAAAAAAACCTCCTGCATTTTTACTTACTGGGCTGGTGTTCTGTGAACCCGCCAGAGTCCAGTATTAAAATACGTTGCACTCTTTTCTTTAACCATAACAATTGGGTGGGAATCCCAAT
The DNA here is from genome assembly GCF_009819535.1 of Lacerta agilis. Lineage (NCBI taxonomy): Eukaryota > Metazoa > Chordata > Lepidosauria > Squamata > Lacertidae > Lacerta > Lacerta agilis. Next base: position 59,116,684 of record NC_046322.1, read on the forward strand.
GTTGACATTGGCTAGATGTTTTTTTTTAAAAGATCAAATCAGCAATGTTGGTGCAGATGTTCTTATTTTGCTTACAACCATTCACTATGTGGTTCATACTGCACAAGTTTTATGAATAAAATATGTCTTAATAGCGAGGCACGTGAACTTAGTCCCACTTGAATTTTTTTGGGGATGGCCATTTATAGGGGCAAGCTGAAGAATACAGGTCAGTTAGTAATGTGCCTCTAAGAGTGTTACATTTTGCATTTTTATTTGTGAGAAATTATACAGTTATAAACAAATGTGTTCCAAATACACATGCAGAGCAATGGAATAATGATGGATGAATACTAGCAAAAATACCTATTCATATTAGGAAAAGAAAAGCAAACATCAACTTATTCAAAGTGTTGTTCCTTCAAAAGGTAGGTGTTTTTTCCCTGACTTTTTAAATATGCCCTCAGTTAAAAAGTGTTGTTTCAAATATTTTCAGTTATTAATTATGTTTCTAACAATATTCTGGATCAAACACTCCACAATGAATTTGTGATTTGATTTCTTTTTTAGTATCATAATTACACATTGTAAACAACGTTCCCTTTTCCCCAAAGGTTGTGCAACTTTATAAAAGCAGAGAGGGGAAAGGAGGAGAGTGGGGAGCAAGAACAAAAAATTCCATTGAAGTAGAAATTAAAAAGGGATGTTTGATATGATAAATAATGACTAGATAATGGGTTTCAATGGGATATGGAAATAAATTCCACAACGTGAAGACCTGTATGAGGGGGCTTTGCTGAGGGAGGGGGGAACAGGGCCAAGTTCTACTGAAGTTTTCTTTTCCTTGTGCAAACAATGATGCATTGATGGATGACGGATTCCATAGAAAACTGGAGTTCTAGAAATAAGTATGATTTCTTCATAGTGTTCCCTCAAATGAGAGCCAGTGTGGGATAGGGGTTTAAGTACTGGATTAGAACTTAAGAAAGAAGGGTTCAGATCCCTATTCAGCCATGAAGTTCACTGGATGACCTTGGGGCAGTCACTTTCAACCAAATCAACCTCAAAGGTGGGAGAACCTTTAATTTAATTTAAGTGGAAGGAAGGATGGAAGGATGGAAGGAAGGAAGGAAGGAAGGAAGGAAGGAAGGAAGGAAGGAAAGGCTGTAGCTGTTGAAATCAAAATCAGATATTTAGAAAATTGTTCTAAACACACAAATTTATATATATGCCCCAAATGTGAGAAAAGTGGAATTGATGTCTAAATGGACCCTTTGCACTGATCTGTTGACTCCAGGAATCCAATGTAGAATTTTTAAGCAAGGTAAGGGCTGTTCCTAAGACCATGGTTGTGGCCTGGATTCAGGCCTGGTAGGGAACTGGATTCAGATGGTGGGCCAAATTCTTAAATTCCGCATGACCCATGGGCCAACTTTGACAGGTGGGTGGGTCCATCTTAACATCTAAAATTTGGTGGAGGTTCTCAGGCACCTTATTCCCTGTCCAAATGACTTGCTGGCTTGATCTCTGAAGTACTGCAGATAGCCAGAGGGTGGTATTGTTGCTATCAGACCACTATGCATCAGTTGATACCAGAAGCCAATAGGGACCCATTTGGCCTTATAAATTTGCTGGTTCTGGCCTATCTCCTCAGTCCAAGGAAATGGTCACTCAGCTACAGACTGAACCATTCACTGTCTGCTTCTCCTGGCCAAACTGGGGGACCACTTACCAAACCACCCACCTGCCTCCAGGTTATTAGACTTGACCTGATGCATGCAGTACAGCCACCACATAGTGGCCATTTTTTAATCTCATCATGCAGTGCCTCGTCATACAGACTGAATAACATACCACTCCACTTGCTTTCCCCTCACCACTTAAAAAAGACTTGCAATGAATTGAATAAACACTTCCATGTTCATCATTTGGTCTCTGTGATGTCATACCCTCCAATATTTCTTCAGTTATTTTCTGTGTAATGGCTGCTTGCTAAACACAATTAATCCAACTGAACTGAAATTTTATTATTTATATCCCGTCCATGTAACTGGGTTGCCCCAGCCACTGTGGGGCATTAAAAAACTTCCCTATACAGGGCTGCCATCAAATGTCTTCTTCTTCTTCTTCTTCTTCTTCTTCTTCTTCTTCTTCTTCTTCTTCTTCTTCTAAAACCTTTATTAGTTTTCAAACTTCATATTTCAGATACATATTGTATTACATTGTACATTTACTGTTTATTCCTACGAGTTGACTTCCTTCCTTCCTTCCTTCCTTCCTTCCTTCCTTCCTTCCTTCTTCTGGCTTCTTTTTGTCCCTTCTAATTTTCTCGCATTTCCTTTGTCCATTCTTAATATTGTAGTTCTAACCATAAGTTGTCTATAATGAAATATATATTTCTATATGTACAATTCTTCTTTGTCTATCTGTATACCACTTATAGATACAATTGATTACTTAATTACAATGCACTTCTTTTTTGTTGTTACTATTCCAATAAAATTTATTTGTATTACCCGTTATGAGGTTTATTTCTATTCTACTGGTTTTCTATTTCACATAAATCTTACCTATATACAACATAAATTTCTTCCATTCTTTTAGAAATGTTTCATCACCCTGTTGTTGAATTTTCCCCGTTAATTTGACTATTTCCACATACTCCATCACTTTCTGTTGCCAATCTTCCACCGTTGGCATTTGCTGTGCTAACAGCAGTCTGGCCACTGTTGTTGCATATAAAAACAGTTTCTTGTCATTCTTTGCAAAATCTTCTCTAACCATTCACAACAAGAATGCTTCTGTTTTTTTTCTGGAACGTGTATCTAAAGATCTTCTTTAATTCGTTATATATGTTGTCCCAATAAATTTTCACCTTGTCACATAACCACCTTGTCCATGTGGAAAAAACTGCCTTCTTTCACCCCACATTTCCAACAATTTTTTGCTTCCTGTTTATACATCCTTGTTAGTTTGGTTGGAGTGAGGTACCACCTGTACATCATTTTTAACAGATTTTCTTTTAATGATGTACTCCAACCTTGTCATACCAATGCCACCCGTATCTATTTCCGAACCCCTCCAAATCTAATATATCTGTGTTATCTAGTCTTATCTATTCTTTCAACCACGTTATACAAGCTGCTTCATAATATATTTTAAGTTCCGGCAGTGAGAAGCCCCCCCCCCCTTTCCCTTTTATCTGTTAGAAGTTTGAATTTTATTCTGGGCTTCTTCCCCTGCCACACAAACCTGGAAATTGTTTTTTGGCATTCTCTGAATTGACCTAACCCAGTAATGATCGGAATAGTTTGAAATAAAAAGAGCATCTTGGGTAAGACACTCATCTTGATCATGGCTATCCTCCCCCAGAAGGACAGTTTCAATCTATTCCATATTTCCAGGTTTGTTTTTACTTCCTTTCATGTTGTTGTGTAGTTATCCATGAATAAGCTTGTATTTTTCAGGGACAACCAAACACCCAAGTATTTTATTTTCTTTACCACTGTTATTTCTGTTTTACTTTGTAGCTGACCCAATTGTTCCTCATTCATGTTTTTTTTTTACCATCTTTTTGTTTTATTTTTATTAATTTTCAATCCTGCCATTGATCCAAATTCTTCAATCACTTTTAATGCTTCCTTTACTGAGGATTGTGGTTCTTGTAATGTTAGGACTATATCATCGGCGAAAGCTTTCACTTTGTATTCCTTTACCCCCCTTTTTATTCCGGTAATTTCTTCTGTCTCTCTTATATTCTGTAATAGCACTTCAAGCGTTGATATAAACAATAGAGGTGACAGTGGGCATCCCTGTCTTGTGCCCTTTGTAATCTGAAAGCTCTCTGTCAACCCATAATTTACTGTAAATTTCACATTTTGGTCTTTATAGATTGCCTCTATACCTCATAAGAAATTTGTGCCTAGACAAATTATTTCTAAATTCTTTTTCATAAAGAACCAAGACACATTATCAAATGCCTTTTCCATGTCTATAAAAATTAATGCCACTTGTTTATTAATTTTAGTTTCTAAGTACTCAATTATGTTCAGGATGTTACACATATTGTCTTTTAAGTAGCGACCTGGCAAAAAGCCTGCCTGGTCTGAGTGGATTTGTAAGGCCATAATCTTTTTTAACCTTTGCGCCAATATGTTGTCAAACAATTTATAGTCGTTGTTCAACAACGATATCCGTCTAAATTTTTTTTACATTTGTAAGGTCCGTTCCTTGTTTGGGTATTAGTGTGATGAACACCTCTTCCCATGTCTTAGGGACCTGACCTTTCTTCATTATATTATTCATTACATCCCTCAATGGGAGAACTAGTTGTTGACTTAGTTTCTTATAGTATTTTATTGGTATGCCATCCAGCCCTGGGACTTTTCCATTTTTTCCTTGTACAATTGCTTCTATAATCTCTTCCTCTGTGATTGGCCTTTCCAGTTCTGTTCTTTCTTGCGGTATTGCCTTTAATTTATGTTCCCTCAAATAACTCACTATCTTATCCTTATTTTCTTTGGGTGCATTATATAATTCTTTGTAAAATTTGTAGAAAACTTTCCTTATTTCTTTAGGGTCGTCTATTATTTCATTATTATCTTTTATTTTATTTATGATATTTTGGCTTTGTTTTTTCTTTAGTTGCTGATTCAAAATGTTGTTGTTTTAATAATTTAATTTTCCACTCCACTTCTTCATTTATGATCATGGAGTATTGCATTTGCAACAATTTAAACACTTGTTTTAATTTTGGGTCATCTGGCTTCTTAACCATGTGTTTTTCTATGTCATTTATTTTGTGTAATATTTCCTCTTTATTCCTTTCCTTTCCCATCTTGAAAATAAGATATTTCAGGAGTTGCATAACTCCACACCCTCCAATGAAAATAGGGACATCCCAAGGAAAAGCAGGACATTCTGGGATTAAATCAGAAACCAGGATGGCTTCTGCAAAAGCCGGGACTGTCCCTAGAAAAGAGGGACATTTGGAGGGTCTGTGATGTGCACAAGCTCAAAGAAATACTATAGAGAGAGAATAAAATGGATGGCCATGCTACCAGGATTAAACAACCAGAAGATTAGTAGATAGTTGGTTTCCAGTACATGCATCTAAATTAGCCAGACATGAACCTGGGACACTTCCCAGTACAAACTCTTGGGAACAATGGAAGTTTATGTGTCATGAATTTTAGCTTAACTGAACACCCAAATAGCAAAGTAGTAGTACAGGGGATTCAAGCTCTGCCTCTAGTTTTAAGTTTGCAAGAATTCCAAGAGGAAGTGCCTTGGGTTGGAACCTCGCATGCCAACACCTCTGAATGGCCTTGGAGATTTTACAGAGAAGTGAGGAGTCTTGTGGGAGTGGAAATGTGATGGAGTGGTAGATTCTAATTTTACTTTTTTTAAAGTCTGAACTGCAAACCTCAGAAGAACAGTCAGATACTAACCCCTCTGCCTCTGGGTAGTCTAGAGTTGGCTGTTCGTTGGACTGGACCACAGGGCAAGTCAGCTTGAGATCTTTGGGAACCTGGAGTCCCACTGACCCATCTCTGCAGAGGTTTTCCCTCAATCTGAATTACCATGTGAAGCATCTGCAACATCATTTTGGACAACAGGTGATCCCAGAAAGTGTATGTAAATGAGAGACAGTTCCCTTCGTCCCCTGAGCAATAGCTACCTAATTTTGATAGGCAATGTGACAACTATAAACAAAGTATACATACAATTTACCAAAAGAACACAATTAAAAAAAATTATTGGTCAGAAAATAGCCTAGAAGCAAATGATTAAAAAGCAAGAACATATAAAGAACAGGCCAAAGGCCTTTCTACTCAGCATCCTGTGCTCATAGTTGCCAACCAGAGCACAGCAACACTCTCCCTCCTGTGGTTTCTAGCAACTAGTTTTCAGAAGCATTACTGCCGCCAACTGGAGGCAGAGCATAGCCTTCAACAGCCCTCTCTTCAATGAATTTGTCAAATTCTCTTGTAAAGCCAACTTTAAGAACATAAAAGATTGACTGTGCTGAATATGTGAAGTATGGCATTGTGGAAACGGAACATTTATGAAGTTTGGTTTCATTATTTTTGAAAATGGATCATTCCTTTGCCCAAAAATTGTTCAAATTAAGACAATGTTTGAATGGTGACAACTTTTAATCATTTGTGAGCAAGTCATGGCCTGCAATAGTGTTTGTCCTGCAATTACTTGAAATTTCATTCACATCAGAACAGAGAGATCCATTAAGACCTTCCAGACTAACCTTACTATTCTTAGTGCTGTATATTTCACCTAATACTTTAGTCCACAATTCCCATCAACACTTCCACAGGCTGAAATTAAATCAGTTCATACATCATCAGTTATCATCCTGGAAATCTAGCTAGCAACTATCCTCTCCAATTCTCTCCTCCAGAAATCTGTCAGAATAATTCACACTTGCTTCTATCAGTGCCTTTGACAATTTGTTCCATTATTCAGCAACCCCTTGCATGAAGAAATTCCATCTGAACAAGATATACACTAATCCCATTATTTTCATCAGTCCATTATCTTCTCTCTCTCTTTCTCTGGGTAAATTATTATCTCAGCCACTTTCTTGGTGACAATGCATTTTTTTTGCATTCATAGTCATGCAATCCTTAATTAGTCCCTCATTTTCAGATACTTTAAAAACTCATCTTGCACATGTATCAAAATATTTACAAATTCATTTCACAGTCAGTGTTGACTTCTTCAGAAGAAAATATATATTTGGATAATTTGTAGACAAGATAATAAGTATATAGAAAGAGGGTACCTCTTTATAAACAGAGAAAGACCTACTGTTCTTGGATATCTGAATGTGTTTTCCTGCATGTCAAATTTAGTTACAAAATTGGGAAAACTAATAATTGCCAACATGCATTAACTTAAGACATTTTGATTTGAGTCAAATGGGGGAGTGAAGACACTTGTTTACTTTTTTCCTATTCAACTCAATTAAACAAAATTGCTTAATCTTGGCTAGATCATTCACAGTCCTAGGATTACAAATCAAATTGTGATTTGACCTCAGAAACAGATCTTCAGAAGATCTGTGCTAGAATAGTGATTTGATTTCCCGTTGTTTCTCATGTTGTTGTGGATACATTTGAATCATTACATATGGCTACACAGAAGTCCATTCACTGACATTAGGTTTGTGAATAAAAGTTGCCCATATGTAGCTGATACACCAGTGTGGCAGTTCTCTCTAGATGAAAAATGAATACAAGAGTGCAGAAGGGTGAAGATAAAACTGAAAGGATAAGTTCACTGAGATATGGTTTCTGTTTCTAAGATTTCCTAATATGGAGTCTGAGGTGTTGCAACCTTTGTCCTCCCAAATCTCATTCTGGTGTGATGTACTTATCCAACTTGTATTGATGGAAGGTGCAATGTCTAGTACAGTGGTGGGGAAACTTTTAGAGACTGAGTGCCCAAAATGCAACCAAAACCCACTTATTTATTGCAAAGTGCCCAGAGTTGTTGAGCTTTTCGTTGAGTTTTTTTGGGGGGGTCCCCAAAATTTTGGAGCTTTTTGGGGGGAGCTGCTGACCAAAGTTTTGGAGCTTTTTGGGGGGGGGTCACAAAAGTTGCTTTGCTTTTTTGGGGGGACACCCCAAAGCTGCTGAGCTTTTTTGGGTGGGAGAGAACAGAAATAAATGATGAATAATACATTCGTGCAGCACTGACACCAGCACAATAAGGGTTAAAAAACGGACACTGTTATGCTCAATCAGAAACAGCCACTGACGCAGAAAGTTTTAGAATAAATAAACAACAGGTACTAGACGCAGCACTGACGGATGGGTCGATGGCAGGTGTGCCAGCAGTGAGGGATCTGCATGCCAAGTCTGGCACGCGTGCCATAGGTTCGCCACCGCTGGTCTAGTACCTGTTGTTTATTTATTCCAAAACCTTCATAAGTAAACAAATAAAACTAAATAAACCACTTCTTTGGGCATCTGACATTATTTGAACGAGTAAGATAGGTTTAGTGACTGCTACAGAAATGAAACAATCCATGCATTCCTATTTAGGTTCCATTTGGTCCTGGAATGGCTGCAGTGCTCGTTTGATCTCTTTCTCTCTCTCTTTCCCCCCAAACACAGAGCACCCACTGTCTGTGGAAGAGACAGCAGAAGGGAGTTGACTCCTTGGAGCAGTGTGAGTGGTGCGGTTGCACCAGCTGCACAGCTGAGGAGGGCACCTTCTCAAAGCTCTTGCCCGGCCCAGTGGCGTAGCAAGGTAAATTGGTACCCGGGTGCAAATTTTTTTTTGTAACCCCCCCCCCCACACATTGAAATTATTAAAAGCAAAAATAAGATACAGTTTAAAATGTTATTTTCTGGTTTATTTACATTGGTTTGTTAACATTGTGAGCATAAGCTCTTAAAACTTTTTCCTAACTTTGAACTCTGCAAATTTTGAATTCACAACATCAAAATCAATCCCCTTTGCTACTTTATTTTCAATTGACAAGATGGCTAAGCCAGAAAGCCGAGTTTGACCCATATTTGACCTAAGATAACTCTTTATCAATTTTAGCTTTGAAAAACTCCTCTCACATGATGCTACAGAAACACATAACGTTGTTAACAGTCTTAAGGCCAAAGTCAGATTTGGTACAATCTCTAAGAGTTCATATTCAATGACAAACTCTAGAAATCTCAAAGAAGACCAAACTGGGTGCATGGTACAGCTAATGCAGGTATTTGCAGGTATAATGGACCTTCCTGCAAACAAAACTACAGGGCAAGGAATGTTCCAAGATTTGTGTGGAAGCAAGTAGTACTCCACCAGCACCACACCTTGATGAGAGATAATTCTCTGAGGTGGCTCAATCAGTGGAGCATGAGACTCTTAATCTCTGGGTTGTGGGTTCAAGCCCCACAGTGGGCAAAAGATTCCTGCATTGTAGGGGGTTGGACTAGATGACCCTCATGGTCCTTTTCCAACTCTACAGTTTCAATTATTCTAATTTCTCCTTTTGGCCTCTTTTTTAATATACCTCTGTAAATCAGAAGACCCTGGCAGTAGGTTGATGTCAGCTGTAGCTGCATTTCTTGCCAGTTACCAGTCATTTTTCTAATAGCTCCCATCAAATGCAACAAATGGGCAAACAACCATCATGATTTGGAATCACCCATGAAACACAACAAATAGAAAAAGAAAAAAGGGAGGGTGAACTATAAAGTCAACCCAATGCATAAAAAATGCAGAGTGCAGGGGGCCACATTCCTAAAGCAGGGTAAGCACTTAAAAAAATATTTATGATTTTCAATTATACAAATTTTCCACATCACATTCACCCAAATACAAACAAACACTTTCGTCATCAGCTTCCCTTTTCCCCTTTCATGGGTCAATTTATTAACCCTTTACTTCTGCATATTCTAAATATTCCACGTTCTGTCTTTTTCAGTTTTCTGTCTTTTTCTCGGTAGTGGCCCCACCCTGTGGAATGCCCTCCCATCGGATGTTAAGGGGATGAGTAATTTAGGAAGCATCTGAAGGCAGTCCTGTATAGGGAAGCTTTTTAAGGTTTAACGTTTTACTATGTTTATATATATATGGGACGCGGGTGGCGCTGTGGGTTAAACCACAGAGCCTAGGGCTTGCTGATCAGAAGGTCGGCGGTTCGAATCACGCCGCAACCCCAGAGTCGGACACGACTGGACCTAATGGTCAGGGGTCCCTTTACCTTTACCTATGTTTGTATATATGCTGGAAGCCTCCCAGAGTGGATAGGCAACCATTGCTCAACAACATGCAATCGGGGTGTCAGAGGGGGAGGTGAGCCATCAAGACTGGGACTGTACTGCTGCTGTGTAGCAGGGCCAACCTCTGGTTCCTCTCTATCTGAGTCTGCACTCAGCACCAGGGGAAGCAGAGCAGGGCTGGCGCGCTTCCCGGGGGCATGGTGCACCACCCACAGGGGCATGACGAACGTCCTGGGGGCGTGGTGTGCCGCCTGCAGGGTCGTGGCGCCCAGCGCGGGCGGGGGGGGGGCAGCCGCGATGGCAGCCCACCGGGATCGTGCTGCCAGGGGCTGTGCCCTCCCCCCCACTCCTCGTCCTCCAGCCAGTGTCTGCACTCACACCGTGACTCTCAGCCTCTAACCCTGTCCTGCAAGACTCTCCTTCTCCTGACCCCCCCCCCCCTTGATGGCTCAAACCCCATGCTTCTAGCACCTCCAAGCTCATCCCTTTTGCTGACTGCTCTTCAGTGTCCCACCACCAGGATCCAGGATGTAAGTCTTCTTCTTCTTCTATACCATCCCTGGGGGGCTCTTGGGCAGGTGGCTTCCACCATTCTTCCGCATCCAACCAGTTCCTGATAACCAGTGTTCAGTCACACCCCCCCCCCAAAATCCACCTCTGGGGCACTGAATCAAATCTTAAGCAAGACTCATGTCCACCCTACAAAGCTGATTTGCCACCTTAAGGAGCATGATACATTATTTCTTTTCCTCAGCATTTCCCTCAAAACAAATCCTAATTAAAGGAAACATTAATGAACAGCAGGAGCCTACATGCACCCACCCAATAGTAAGTCATTCAGTCTATGGTCTTTGGTAACCATCCTACTAAGGCAGAAATATTAACATTAGCATTCAGATCTGTGGAAGAGAATGCTATTATTAAAGCAACTGAAGAGGGTTTATTATAAATATGTATGACTTTGTGGAACAGTAAAGAAATATATTCTGCTCAAAGTTCTCCTTGTGCTGAATATTTTAATGAAACTTGCGGCATTTTTGTACAAGTGCTATAAATTACCCACTTTAAAATTAGATAGAAACTATTTGAGAAATAATTATGAGTATATGTTCATTAGTGTGGAGTTGGAAGGCTGAGAGATAAGGGCATTAGGTCAAGTCCCTCAATCTGCCTCCAGATACTCATTTCCACTATAATGCCCATAAGCACATTATGGCAACTGAATCTCAATATTTAGAAAATTCTAATTCATTTCCACTCTTTCTCTAGCGCACTAAGCCAGTGAGAGAAGGACATGTGGAAATAGGAGCATGGCATTCTAGCACATGCATCAAGCACGGCTCTTTCGTTTTCCAGACAAAGCCAGTCACTGCCCAGGACCTTACCAAGCTGTTGATAAATGCTGCTGTAGATCGTAGTATTTACTTAATAATGGCATTGCTTTATCCTTGCTTTTAAGTTAATCACAAACAATCCCACCTCCCAATCCTTGCCAGGAAACCTCCCCTAAATCCATTGCAAATCGTCAACATAATCTGTGTAAATAATTAATCTGCTCGAATCTTATTCCAGCAACACCTGCACAAACACTGATTACCAGATGTGTAATTGCATCTTTCCTTGCATTTAAATAGATTTGCTCTCACATTCTACACTGATGACCCTCCCTGTGTATCAAGGACAGGCTTTCTTGACCTGTTGTGGATTTTTCTGATGTAATAATTCAAATGCAAGCTAAACAAAGTCAGTTTGGGGAAAGGGCTGTAGCTCAGTGATACAGCATCTGCTCTGCACGCAGAAAGTCCTAGGTTCAATCCCTGGCATCTCCAGGCAGGACTGGGAGAGACCCTTGTCTGAAACCCTGAAAGGCTGCTGTTGATCAGTCAATAGAGACAGTGCTGAGCTAGATGGACCAATGGTCTGAATCAGTATAAGGGAGCTTCCTGTGTTCCTGTGGACAAGATGGGTTATTGGCCTGATCCAGCAGGCCCTTCTTCCCACAGCACTATGGAATTGGTTCCCACAGATGGCAGTGATAACCACCAACTAGGGTAGCTTTAGAAAGAGGATTAGACAGATTTGTGGAAGTAAAGGCCTTCAGGAGCTACTAGCTACAGTGGCTATGCTCTCCTGTCATGGTCACAGGCAACATGCTTCTGAATACCAGTAGCTGGATCACACAGGAGGGAAGAGTGCTGCTGGTTTCCCATTGGGGCATCTGGTTGGCCACTGTGAGAATGGAATGCTAGACTAGATGGGCCATTGGCCTGATGCAGCTGGCTGTTCTTATTAAGCTTTTATGAAGCCAGAACAGAGAGGGCAATCCTTCCTACCCCCTCTCTGGCATAGTTAAGGGAAAAGGAGGAAATTCACCACTAGCAAGCAGTGTGGAGATTGATTCCCACCTGCAGATAGTGGCATGAGACATGCTGTCTGTGGCAATATTTTTGGTGCTGTGCATGTGGAAATTCAGCTTAGCCCTGTGGTACAATGTGCTTCAGAAAGACTGGGGAGGGGGTCCTTGACATGGCAGTGCCAAGTCATTCCAGAGAGATGGGTGGACATTAGCACTTCTTAGTTAACAGCAACAACAACACATTGGGTTGTATCCAACATTTGTGAGCAGAACAACTTCTGCTAATAATACAGAACCTCCCCTCCTTCCCTCCCCCCTCACTCTGCCCCCAACCCTCCCTTCCAAAACAAATGCACTCTCATTGATGAACATAGTTTTTAAAAGGACTGACATTCCCACAGGCTCACAATCTACACCAAGGGACAGAGAAACAGCTATTGTTTTGCTGCGATCCTAAAATCTGCTATCTGAGGGCAGCAGTGTTGAATAATGGCGAAATAGGAAACTTAAAGTATTAATAGTATTGTATTATTTCCTATACGATGTATAGAAAATGTATGTATAATACACATAACACAGATATGTATGTATAATACACATAACACAGAAAACTACACCTACCTCCACTCCTGTTTCCAGAAGAAACAGTTATGGCTCACTGTATTAAAAATGTATGCCAAAGGGGAAGTGTTTGTAGTACTATAATCATGAAAGAATAGTACATCTAACTGTGATGTAATTTGATGCCTGCAAAAAAGATCTCATTAACCTTTTCCCTCTGTATTTTGCTAGCCTTTAATAAGGAGGCCAGATGTTGTCATCCTACGGTATATTGCTGAATTTAATATTTTGCTTCTCTGGGGCTTTTTGTTCTGTTCCTTCCCCAAGGCATTTATGTTAGAATCCATGGAGTGAGAGACAATGGTTTAGAGTTAGAAGCTCAACAGACATTAATTTCATTTAGCATTTCCTAAGCTAGCTTCTGCTTTCCTGATGCCATCTCAAATCCTTTGGGATATTTGTTGGATAAAGAGCATTAAATAAATGTTGTATGAATTGTACTGTAAAAAAGACTCAGTGCTTATTAACTCCTGCATTGACTTGCAGTTTGCACCCATTCTGGGAAGCACAAAAGCATTGGAGATAGCTAGGTGGGTAGGTAGATAGATTATCTATTACGTATCATCTAGAGATGTAGGAAAAGTTGACAGAGTTTCCTATTTAGATATAGAATGCCAACTCCAGTAATTCTAGTGGAAAATGCCCACTACTTTAAACAACTGTTATTCTCTGAAAATCATTCCGTTCTCTCAACATCATACCATCTTTCTCCTAATACATTGAGAGAAGGGACCCTTTTGTGAATCCTGAGCTTCAAACCCAACAAAAATTGTAGAAAGAGTAACCAGTTGCATGCCTGGTGTGCCTTCATTTCCCTTCATTCATCATAAATGTATGACCTCCTGTCTTTTCATATATATCACATTAATGCAACATACATTAGTCCAACCCTTGGGACTGCTGCTATTGGAAGAAATTAGTTTGGGCATTTAAAGTTTCAACCTTGGAATTATGATCCAGAATCCATTCTTTTAATGTACTTCTTGGGTATCTAAGTTACAAACACAGCCTGGCCAAAAATTGCTCTTATAGTTCCTGATGCAGAGCTTGGATCTGAAATTGCACATTCATTTCTAATGCCAGGTATTAAGACCTTGCTGCGGCCACTTCAGAAGTGAAAGAGAGACTTTTATCAAAGGCCTCAAAATGGTGAGCATTCACCATTAGTGATGCCATAAGCAATACTCAATCAAGGCTAGTGAATAGGGGCTTGTGGGGATCTAAAATGCATCGCCAATGCCTCGTTTCACTTTGGATTTTTTTCTCCTATCGCTCACTTTTGCATCTTATCACAAACTCCCCCAAATTTCAACATGTTTTAGTAGTAATGAACATCTGTGTGAAAGCTGATGCTGCCAAGCTGTACAATTACTGGTTTGGCATACGGATCTCAGCAACTTGTAATGTTGGTCTCCAGTTTTGACACTTCCCTCCCCACAAGTTCTTCTCCAGTTTAGGATGCAATGCAGATTTGGAGGAAGGGAAATTTGGAAGAATCCTTAAATAAAATATTATGGTTTTAAGTGCTGGAGAAATATGACATCCCCATGACAGACTGGAATCTCAAGGGACGATGTGTGGACTATGAAAAGAATAAAAGCAACACATTTAATGTTTCTGGAGATGGAGAAATGCCAAAGTTTGCCAAACCATCAGGCAGTGGGATGTGCCTGTCTTGTTCCTGTCTCCTTCTGAAATATTTATAAATGCACAGCAAGAGATGCGAAACTTGCAATCACGTCTTCATCTGACAGCATATTTCCCAAAGACAGTTAAAGGACAAAACAGGCATCTAATGTATAGGGCTAATGTATTAACACATGCTTGGATTTGTTGGATTCTTGCCCAGATGCCTACCACAATGTTAATCGATGAAGGTAATAATGCCAACACTTTACTTCAATAGTAGCTGTTACAATTACACATTTAACTAATAATTCAGTCAAAGGGAAAGTTGATATACAGCACTCCAACACAAACACATAAAGAGCTGTAGAGGCAGAATTCAGAGGTTTCAGAATAATGACTTGTGGAAACTATCACAGATTTAAAATAAGTGTCAGTTGTATACTAAAAATTTTCTGTATGGCACCTGCCAGTTCTTCTGTCATTTCCTAACTCTATTTATGGGATACACACAAAAAGGAACTGACTTTATAGCTGATTTGCACAATCAAAATCAGAGGCCTCCAACTTCACCAAACCAGAACAAGAAAAGATGCAACACTTTAGCTGAACCCTAATGAAACTGAGCACTACAACCTAGTGGTTGGAGGTGTTGTGTATATTTTATCATATTTTATTCTTATACTAAGGAACAAAAACATATTCCCTACCTTATCTATTGCAACTGCTTTGCAGTAGTGTGTGCTAAAGTCATACACATTCATGAACAGGGATACATTGGGCTTTCATGGTTGTGCTCTCATAGAATAGCAAAAAACCAAAACAACAAAAACAAAAACCCATGTTTCATTTTTGGCACAGAATTTTGATTCCTAAGGAACTCTGTCTTCATTTTAAATCCAGAAAAGTTTCTAGGAAACTGATAGGGAAAAGAGTATTAAAACATCCAGGTACTTTCGTCCTTCTATAACGGCCCCATGGTGCTCGTCATGGACCCAATCCTTTCCTATCTTTTCACTTCCTGTAGCCATTCTGCAAAGAATCAGTTATCACATTTAAAAGAAAACATGAAGGGAACACATGAACCAAACATGTTTATAGAAAACAAACATATTTTAATTCATTGTTTTGATTTGTAATATTTAGAAATAACTATTATGAAAGGAAGGAGAATTTGGTTTCTTTTGCAGCCCAATTATCATGACTTCCCAGCTCTGTGAACAATGCATAGGGCGGATTCATTATCGCAAATTTCCCCTCCCCCAAGGGAGCTGTTCGCAACACCCTTAACAAGCCAGTTCCCAGGATTCTTTGGGGAAGGTTTGGAATGTGCTTTAAATTACAGTGTGTAAACAGCCAATGTAGGGTGTGCTCAGAGTGCCCCATCGATTACTTTTGATCAGTCCCTGTGGGGAGAGGAGTTAAGCATATGAGGAGGTGCCAGGTTTGCTGGATCCTTCACAGGAAAAATTATTAAATTTATTAATCTAACCTGTTGTGCTGACAGAAGAATTCCTCTGAAAACTTCACGGGGAAAGTTTGGTGTTTTGCTTTGAAATTCAAACTTGCTTGAGATTTTAGTTTCTAGAGTACTCTATAGTCACTCAGGACTTTGTGAATTTTATGTGTCAGACTTTATTCTTTAGTGTGCATTAATAATTCATGCTCTTGTTGCTTAATTATACAGAGAGAGAGAGAGAGAGAGAGAGAGAGAGAGAGAGAGAGAGAGAGAGAGATTGTGTCCTATGTACTTGATGCCACCACAGTGTCTCTGTTCCCTTTGTGTATTCTGTACAACACATGCTTGTTTTGATTGCATATATATATATATATATATATATATATATATAGAGAGAGAGAGAGAGAGAGAGAGAGAGAGAGATAAATAGGTGCATGCCAAAGAGCAGAATCCTCTTTTAGTTTTCCTTTTTGTTGTCAAAACGGAGAACTCAAATTAAAACTCCCTTAATATGGAGCAGGATGTGCTTTCCCACCCTCTTGCTCTGTTTGTTTGGCTTTTGGCTGATGCTGAGCTCCTTTTTCTTGGGGATTTTGAAAACCCACATTCTCTGACCAAAGGAGATTTACCATCCTACAGAAATTGTGACTCAATGGTAGAGCAGCTGTTTTGTATGCACCAAGTCACCCCCAAAATCGAGGGGGCCTGTCAGGCATCACATCACACCACACGTGCATGACGTCACACGCACACGATGCCATACTGCAGCACTGGCATGCTGGGCTCCTCAGAGCGTTGTGCCAGATTGCCGAAGATCTAGCCCTCTGGCGCGACCCTGATGATGATGATCACAGCATGTGTTGGGAAGGCCAACCATTGGGAGGAGAAGGCAAGAAGGCTTGCCCTCCTCTGCCCCCTCAACATTCAGGTGGCCTGGCCCATTTCCCCCAGATATTGGGGGGGGCAAAGACCTTTTGGCCCCCTGTAGTTGATGCACCTGCCCCTCATTGAAGCATGCCTAACTTGGCTATGTTGCTTATTTAAATACAATGTAACATTTGCTTTAGTAACCAGCATGATGTAGTGGTAAGAGTGTGAGACTAGGACCTGGGAGACCAGGTGAAAACCCCCACTTGCTCATGGAGCACACTGACCTCACAGTTGAGGAGAGATGCGGAATTTTACATGGGATGGTCTAATTCAATACCCAACTGGTTTCAGTACTTCCAAATAAAGAAGACGTTTAAAAAAGACAAAGAGAGAGTTGTCCAAGAAGGATCAGAATTTGAAAGAGTGATTTTGCTGCCTAATAAAAAACTCATATATAAACTACTGCTAGAGTAGGAGACAAAAGAGAAAAAACATGCATAAAATATACTATAGATGGTATTTGACACTGGTTAAATTGACTAAAATGTACAAAAGATGTGCTGGAAATGTCTGGAAACAGAGGGTTCCTTTATTCATTTATGGTGGAAATGTAAATGGCCAAAGAATTTTGGGAGATGGTGTACAGTGAGTTAAAGAAAATCTTTACATTTACCTTACCCAAGAAACAGGAACCATTTCTTCTAGGTGTACTTGGGAATGAATTACCAAAGAAAGCCCACCTATTTTGATACATAACAACAGCAGCAAGGATAGTATATGCAAGATATTGGAAACAAAGAGAAATCCCAAGGAAAGAACAATGGCAATGCAAAATAATTGAATATGCAGACCTTGCCAGTATGACATCTAAAATAAGAAATCAAGATGATAAAGTGACGAGGAATGAGTGGGAGCTCCTAGGGGAATATTTACAAAAACTGAACCTCAAATATAAATTCCAAGTAGGGGGTACTTTGTGACCAACAGTTGTTAATATAAAAGATATGAGAGTGTGGAAAATTGGGTGAAGAAATTAATGTATATGCAGCTAAGCACGATGTAAAAAGAACTGTCATGAAAAGCTGGGTGGGAAGTCAAACAGAACTATTGTATAAGAATGGAATGTATCTAACATATTTTTGTATAATTGCGGCAGGTTTCTGCCTGGATTCTTTTCTATGTGCTATGGCCAAATGGCTAATGCAATAAACTCTGTTATGTATAAGAATTGCGGGGGGGGGGGGAGTGTGATTGTAAAACTCAAAAATGAAAATAATAAAAAATCCAGAATTTTACGTTGGACTATCTGATGCAAAATGAAACTTCTATGGATAAGATTCTGTGGATGGTTTTCTTCTTCTTCTTCTTCTTCTTCTTCTTCTTCTTATTATTATTATTATTATTATTATTATTATTATTAAATTTTAAAGTGGTTTCTTAATTTTCTTTAAAAAATAGTAATTCTTTGTACAAGTTGGATGTGATAAGATAGAAAAAGCTGGTTTTTAGATGATTTGATCATTTTATTGTTATAATTAAAAGGAAAGATATCAGATGACTAATCCGAACCTATGTAGCCAGTCTGCTCCTGTTGCTATCGAATACAGTAAATGGAACTTTGGAGTGGGGGGGGGGGCAGGCTAGCAAGAGAAAAGAAGGGAGACAACAATGTTTCTGAATTTTAGACATTAAAATTATTTATAACGCAAAGTAATTAAACGTGCATGGTTGCTCATGCGAATGGATTTGCGGTCAGCCTTTAATGATTGTACGTGGCTTTAGTCCTATCCATTCTCCCTGCACTGCTTCATCAGAAGATTAGTATTTGGGGAGACTGAGTCATTCTCAGGCTATTCTGAATGGGTTTTGCAATCGGTGACTTGGCCCAGAGTTCTGATCAGAGCAGTACAAGGTTAAGATAATGCTTGATCTTCTTGACATTTTGCGTTCCTCATTTCTCTGGTAAGGAGACAATCAGGTGGCTCTGGGAGATGTGGAGGTGTTTGAAAGTGTTCTCAACGCCCAAGCTAATGGCACAAAATAATGGGGAGCCAACCTATTCTTCGGCCTAATTTAAAGCCTCTTTGCCAAATTAAACCATAGCCTTTCACCTTCAGTACTGGGTATATCCCACCTTCATTTGTCTTCTTCTTTTTTTTAAATAAAAAAAGAATACATCTCCAGGACAGCACTCTAAGAGACCTCTCAAAGCAGTTGACAGGAAGCACTGAAGGATGTAAGGTTCTAGAAATGGTACATTATTCCTTAAACACCCTGCCTTTGAAAGAAAACAATGGTTGCGGTGTGTTTAATGGTGTGGCTGCAATTTGTAGGGGCTACATGGGCTTTGTAAGGGCTATGTTACAATTAGGATACAAATTTAGAGAGCAGGTGGAAACTGATATTACCTTGCAAGTGACAAAAGGTGGTGTCAATCTGGTTCCCAGCCAGACCTGTTTCAACAATTACAGAGCCCAGGCATGATCCAAATTGTCCGGGGTCCTGATTCAGGCAATAGGCAGGCATGATGGAAAGAATTCAGTGATGAGTCCTGGATTCCCAGCTTTCTTGCACAAGCGACGCTGACACAAAACCCCACACATAGTACATTAAGTAGAATAGAAACAACGCCACCCGACCCCACCCCCACCCACCATGCCCCCCTCCCCTCTTTCTCCCTTTTCTTCCTAATGTAACACTAATGTCTCAACAAATGATACTGATCTGTAGAAAATGCAACTTGAAAAAAGACATTGTTTATTTTTGTAAACCAGGAAATCTTTAATTAAAATGTTTTAAAATGTTTCTAATAATAAAAGTAAGCATGTGTGTTTATGCGTATATGTCTCTCTCTCTCTCTCTCTCTCTCTCTCTCTCTCACACACACACACACACACACACACACACACACACACACACACAGAAAGAGAGAGAGAGAGTCATAGCACACTCAAGGGACACACAACATTTTATTTTATTTTACCATTTAAACTGGAAAGCTGGCTGGCACACAATTATGAATCTTTATCAACCAAAACCAAGACATCCTTCTTTAATCAGTTTGCAACATGGTTATTTGAGATTTTTATTGCACCAAGCCCCACACATATACAAACCTATCCCATCATTAGTTCATATAAAACAGGCACGTCCAACAGGTAGATCATGATCTACTGGTAGATCACTGGATGTCTGTGGTAGATCACTGGTAGATCACTGGCTCCCCACAAAGAAGCTCAACATTTTTGCCCCCCCCAAAAAATGGGGCCTTCCTCTTCCCTAAAAAAAGCTAAACAACTTCAACATGACCCCCTAAAAACCGAGGCTTTCCTCCTCCCTAAAAAACAACTTTTGACCTGAACCCCCTCAAAAGGGGGTCGATCACTGCCAGTCTTTAACTCTGTGAGTAGATCTCAGTCTCTTGGGAGTTGGCCACCCCTGATATAAAACATACACAAACTCTTGTCTGGAAAATATGCATGTGCATTTGTTCTTGGCAGCCGACTGTCTCAAGAGATAATGGAGTGTACCTCGCAGGTTGAAGTCATACTGTTGTGTTAGCAGCACCAAAGTGACCTCCCTGGGGGACAAGCCTGGGCAGTGTGTGTGGAGGTCCCCGTTTGCCCAGATGAGAAGGTCCAAAGGAAAGCAGAGCAATATGTTTGTGTAATAAAGCCGTTAAATTTAGAACCATTCTCAAAATCAGACCAATTGTTCCATGTATGTATGTATGCATGCATGCATCGTCCAAGGAGTTGAAGGTGGTCACATACTTCTCCTCCTCCCCATTTTATCATCCTCACAACCCTGTGAGGTAGGTTAGGCACAGAGTGAGTGACTGGCCCAAGGTCACCTGGTATGCGCTTCATTGCCAAGTGGAGATTTGAACCCTGGTCTCACAGTTCCTAGTATATTTAAAAGACTAAAACATCTGGAATGTGAACAAACCTCTGGTTCTCATCCAGAGAACTGAAGAAGGCAGAGCTCCAGCTACTGCACTTGCACAGGACCTCTTCAAGTAGTACACTGTAATATTATTATTATATTTAATAATTAGTTTTGTCTGCTCCCCATGTGAAAACTGTGCACAGCCCTGGCATAAACTGACCCCTGTTTCACTTTCAGTCACTGCTTGGGGTCCCTGCTGGGGTGAGGATGCTGACTGGCCAGGAAACACAGTAATTGCCAGCTAGCCTGAGCAGCAATGGACTGGGAGCCGAGTGATTGCTTGGTTCCAATCAGCAACTGGCCACCACCATAATTTGTTTCTTAGCCCATCACAGAGCTATTGCTGCTGCCAAGTAAATTTGCTCACATCTGGGGGAAGCTGGCAGTTGCAGCACACTTCCAGGGTGGGGAAGTACTAGTAAGTACTGGGGCAGTCTGGTTGGTGCTTGCCCAGGGACCCCCAAAATGAGGATCTGAGCCTGAGTGTTAGCATTGTCATTGTTTCTGCACTGGTCTTCTGTCAGAGTAGTTATGGATGCATCACACGGGAGTACCCAATGCATTCTGTGAGATAACTTCAAGGGTCTACTCAGAGCAGCCATTTGCATTACTGGTGAAGCCCATCCTAGTGCAACCACCACTGAGATTTCCCTCTAAATTTTGGAGCTCCCAGTTCTCCACTCTTGTTTATAAAATAGAACTGATGCATGAGCGATTCTGATTTTTTCAAAGACCAAATACGAATTTTAAACCATATAGTACATGTTTACAGTGCTTTTTTCCTATAAAACATGTTTAGGGGGTACTCTCATTTTGACTCAAGAAAATCACTATTTTATATACCGGTAGTTCAAATTGGGAGAAATAAGTACAGTAAATGGACAAAAGTACAAAGATTCACAAATCCTGTGTACCCCTGCATCCCTCCAGAAAACGCACTGTGTGTTTATCCAGTATACTGGAAAGGGCAGTGTTGTACTCTCACCACCAGCAACCCGTCACTCACTCTGGAACAATCTGTCAAGACGGAGAGCAGAAGATACCTAAACTGATGTCATCAGTGCTAAACTATTTGCAGACTTAGTGTTTCACTGTATTATTTACGTTGCATATGCATTGAATGTTTTTTGTGGGTATATGAGGATTGTTTGTTACATTTCTTTTTAGAATATGAAAAGAAGAATTTTTAAAAAGTGAGCACTCTTTTGTACTTTAACTTCAGCATTTTGTAATGAGCATAAGTGTGTGTGCAGTTTGCCGCAACTTTCAGTTCCTCACAGTCTACTTTAGCAAAGCTAATGTGTATGCAGAGGTAAAATTCCACAAAAATGCAATTATGCATGTGGCATAAAGGAATCTGGATTGAATCACAATCACAATCACACACACACACACACACACACACACACACACACAATGTTTGATCCATGCACAAATGTGGAGCAACGGGTTGGGGGATACACGTAAGTGTTTTGAAGGAACTGATAGTGCTGCAATCCCTGAATTCATATTTGAAAAGTAGAGAATTAACAAAACAGAGGACTGAGGGCAGTTGCCTACCTGTTACAGGGGAAATCTGAGAAGAATTAAGAAACAAATAGCGTTGCTATTCCAATATTTTTAAAAAGGAAATACTTTCTTTCCTTAAGATAGATGATACCCTATGTGAAGAATATAAAGGCATGTCATTCAGAGACTTTTTATTTTCTGTCAGTGACTGATAGGTAACTGATCACTATATTCTCTAACAATGGAGGTAGTCCTGTTCACAGAAAACTGATAGCAAAACTCTGCAATATTACTTCAGCATCATATACTTTCAATAAAGGAGAATGTATTGCTGAATCTCTCTGTTTCTCTCTCCATTTTTCTCTGTATATGTCTCTGTGTGTGTTTGTTTAATTTTTAAATTTTAACTCAGGGTTTAAAAACAAAACAAAACCACCAGAGGCATCCCCAAATGTTTCAATGCACAACAAAGCCCTCTTGCAACATTTGCACAATTGTCAGCAGGAAACACCAAAGTATGAACTTTAAAAATAGCCACACACCATCTGCTGCTTGTTTCTCCGCATAAGAGAAGGTAAAGGTTGCAACAGAACTGGATTCTCTTAGAGCAAGACTGTAGCTGGAGAACTACTGTTAGCATCAACTGCCATCTGCCAAAATTAGTTTCCTGAAATGTTCTGTAATATATCATCACTAGTATAACAGATAAGTAACACATAACTTGAACTAGAACTTTTAAGAGTATGTGCAATTTAATGCTAATACTGTTTCCACAAAACAAAAATATTGCTTATATAATGAAGACTCTCTCTCTCTCTCTCCCAGTGTGGTGTGGTGGTTAAGGGCGGTAGACTCGTAATCTGGGGAACCGGGTTCGTGTCTCCACTCCTCCACATGCAGCTGCTGGGTGACCTTGGGCTAGTCACACTTCTCTTTAAGTTTCTCACAGAGTGTTTGTTGTGGGGGAGGAAGGGAAAGGAGAATGTTAGCCACTTTGAGACTCCTTCAGGTAGTGAAAAGCGGGATATCAAATCCAAACTCCTCCTCCTCCTCCTCCTCCTCCTCCTCCTCCTCCTCTTCTTCTTCTTCTTCGTTTTTAAGGATGGCACTGTGATTCTTAAGTTCCTTTCCCATGTGTATATATTTAATTGTAGGAAGTTTTTGTGGCATTATTGCTGCTTTATGAAATAGAGCACTTCTGCTTGTGACACCTCAGGTGCGCCATCTATCCACAGGATAGCCCACCCCAAATTTCACGGAGGGGGCCAGGCCCCCTCAATATTCCACAAGTGGCAGTCTCCTGTCAGACCCTCCCACGGCTGTGACTAGGCCCCACCAGGCCCTGTCAGGCCTACTCCCACTGTGCCCCAATGTTGGGCAGAACCCAGTGCGCCTGTGACACCTCATCACACAAGCATAACATTCATGGTAGCAGCCAGAGAGGGGTGATACAAGAAAGGAAGAGAGAGTTAAGCCCCCTTCATTCATTATCCATGTGAAAAGGGCACCAGGCTAGAGGAGATGGGTGGGGGGGTAGTGTCATTCTACTGGGGCAGCCCCCAGCACCATTGCACATGTCAATTTTTAAAAATTTAGTCCACAAAATTTATATAGAACTTTAGTGAAAAACAAAATTTTTAAAAACCAAGCCTCTCAAACGGTTTTTCTGACAATGGGAATAGCAGGTGTGGGGAACTGCACAACAGTGTCTTTATTGCGTGTTCAGACCCAGAAACCTCCCCTTGAATAACTCACACATGACTCAAATATTTGGTTTGGTTTTTGGCAGAATTTAGGCCACAACTTTATTGATTACAGCACGTGATTGGTTGCATAGGCTCTGGTTCGATTAGCTCCCTGCCATGCAGGTAGCGCTGAATCAGGGTTCCAGCATAGGTCAGCCAAGGGTGAACACCTGGATAAGCGGAAAGCCGGGAGCAGGCTATCTCCGCCACCCAAATGTCCCCCTGGACTCAGGCACGGGCACAACTCCCTCTCAGGGGTTGACCAAACCATTGAGTCCCTGGATTCCTTTAATGGAATACCCTTCACATAGGGATGGCGAGAGCGTTCTCCCATCCCTATCACCTGAACCAGAGCCTATCCGCAACCTTACAAGTTGTGACGATTTGCTACGCGGCAGGCAAAACCCAAATGGCAACAGCCAATCAGCCAAGAGGGGAAAATTCCTGCCGTCATAGACGGCATAGCAAGGTCAAGTGCAACAGCCCTAAAAATAGGGAGAGGTGGGCGGGTGTTCCAATGCACGCACCAAAAGAGGAAGCTCTGGGACATGTGCATGGGCATATATAGGTCCCTCGATACAATTAGACAGTGCCCTATTGGCCAGATTGAACCCAGGATCGAGGGATCTTCCTATCGGGTGTTGTGGCTGACCAATCAAACCCACCCACAACACAGGGTGTCGGTTTCCAGGTCTCACCACAATATGTGCCCTCTTTAAGGGAGGGCCCGATTTGTGGCCTTAGTGGGAGAAATAACAGTAGCTCAGTGGCAGAGCACCTGCCTTGCATGAAGAAGGTTCCATCTTCAATCTTGGCATCTCCAGGGAGGGCTTGGGATGTCTCCTGTCTGGAGAGCTGCTCCCAGTCAGTGTGGACAATACTGAGCTAGGTGGACCAATAGTTTGACTTGGTATAAGGCAGCTTCTGATGTCCTTGAGGCCCCTCCTGGAGATCCCTTTACATGTTCTCCATGCGAAGAGGTTGCTAGTTGCAGGTGGGGCATATGTGGATTTCTGAGAAGCCTCATTGAATCCAATCTCCACCTTGCAATTCAACCTCTGGCTACCTCTGCAGAATATAGAAGAAAATATAAGGGTGAGAAAAGATTAATGGTAGCTGCTCAAACATTGACTGTGCATCTCTTGTATATGCAGAAAGTTATATGTCATGACTGGAAATACACCTTATTTTCAATTATTAGCTTGAATTGTTGGCATATCAGCCTTACATTTAAAAGACATCTGAAGGCAGCCCTGTTTAGGGAAGTTTTTAATGTTTAATGCTGTATTGTGTTTTTAATATTTGGTTGGTAGCCACCTAGAGTGGCTGGGGAAACCCAGCCAGATGGGCAGGGTATAAATAAATTATTGTTGTTGTTGTTGTTGTTGTTGTTGTTGTTGTTGTTGTTGTTGTTGTTTTACTATCCTTCAGTCAGTGGCATTGGGTGGCTAACCTTCTTTGGACCAAGAGACATATTCAGGGGTTCCATGCCAGCAGATGTGCCAGAAGTGGGGTGCCCCCCTCGCATGCACACACAACAAATACATACATGCACATCAGCTGAGGAGAGGCGTCATCACCCCTACCTGCTCATCAAATGATCTACCTGATGACCAGGACTGGGCAAAGATGTTAAGCACCATCCTCTTTGCCCACCCTAGTATATTGTGTTCATTTTTTTCTGGCACTGCAAAATTTGGGGTGGGTGAAATTGCTTGGAGGACTGTAGTTTGCCATCCATGTTTATGTAATGTAATCATATTGGCAATGCCCTGTCCCAGCACTTATGAAATTTAAGCATCTCTATTTGTTCAGGATTCTAGCTTAAACATATTTACACTTTGATCCTTGCACAGGTCTAAATTAGGTGACAAGGAACTGAATGTCCTATTATTATTTTTTGTTTGTTTAAATGCCCAGTCACTGGAAGACACCAGTTCATGTCCCATATGTCCAGTCTCACATGGAGGAGAGAGGCCGGCAGGGGAGAGGGAAGTCTACATGTGGAAACAGCATACACAGAAGTGGTGGAGGAGAACTGGGGTGGGGGACTGGATCTTGAGTTACGTCTTGGCTATAATAGAATGATACAGAATGACACAGGGCCAATGAAACAGGTACAATGAAAAGGCAAATAGGTCTGTTTCATATGTCTTTCTCTTCCATTATGACTATTTGTTGATCCAGTTTCAATGCCCTGAACATTCCATTGAGCAGAGGCCTGTTTTCTGAAAGGGCCTGATTCAGCTTCTTGTAGGCATATTACCAATGTCCATGAGTATTTCTGTTGTGAATTGTGTTTTTAACTTTTGATTGGGAGCCGCCCAGAGTGGCTGAGGAAACCCAACTAGATGGGCGGGGTATTATTATTATTATTATTATTATTATTATTATTATATTTATCAAAAATGGAAGCCAGAGATATCAAAACCAAAAGTTGTGAAAGGGCACCAGAATAAGACTTTCAAGCACAGTGATGAATCATACAACACATTCATTGATGTCTGACAGCAGATCGCACTTCATGAAAAAAAGTGTTCAGCTACTGAGTGTATCTTTTCAGTGGTTTGGTTTGTACTGGGAGGAAAGGGGCAGAGTGGGGGGGGGGCACTTCGCTTTATATTTCAGGATATTCCCTTCCAACTACTTCAGACTATTTTCAGGCTTGTGACTGAAAATATGCTTCCCAAAAGATTTGCTTGTCCCCCCCACCCTTTCCTTCATTTTTTCCTTCTTCAAAATTTCTGTACGATTTTGAGGAGCTTGAAGGCTCAATTTAAGATTAATGAACATCTCTTGGGTTTATCTGACAGAAAATCTTTCGAATCTAACATGTCAGCTATACTAGTAACATCCATCTGGTGTTTAACATGAAATAACATATTATTTTCATCTTACATCTTATCTCTGGGTCATAAACAATCCTTCAGCATAAAAGATAAGACCTTTGAAATGTAAGAACTCTATCTCACAATGTATTTCAAGAAAGAACAGTCTAGGAACTGTAAGTGATAATATGGGTCTATTGTTCTTCAACCATTATAGGTAACATTCTTTGCTTCGGTATGTATGGTTTATTCTTATTTATTTTTATTTATAAAACTGCTTGTATATTGCAATTTCATAAAGAAATCAACTCAGTTTACAACAATTATATATTTGAAATTAAAACAGATCACCAGCTAACAATTGCAGAAAATGTTTGTCTTAAATGTATTGTGTGTGTGTGTGTTCTGTCATATTAACTAATTTTGTGTACAGATTTTAATCTTATGAATGCTTGCAGTGCAGTTGCTGTTGTCCCCTGATGATGCCTCCCTCTGTCATTTAGGGGAGGAGAGTCTTGAGCATTCTGCCAAAATGTACTCCTGGGCTTCAGAGTTTACACTGTTCCTCATGAGACCAGGTGATGTGCTGTCAAGCTGGCAACTCTCCTTCCAAAATATGCCTCATTAAGGACCCAGAAGCTAAACATCTTCCACCTATAATAAATGGAGGTTGAATAAGATGTTTTCCCACTGTATATCTTCACTCTGCTTCCAGCGCTAAGGTATATAAGAGATTACCAGTATATTCTCGCATGCTACCAAAGAAGGCAATAGTTTGGCAAAGTCAAAGCCTATTTGTGGAAGTCCACTGAGAATGACCTCCAAAGCATCCTAAATATCTTCGTAAAAGCTTATGAAAAGCTTGGCCTATCGTTCAACACCCAGACACCCAAATTGCTGCACCAACAAGCACAAAACAACCCCTCTGCAGGGCCACAAATCTAACTCAATGGTGTAACATTGGAAAATGTCAATCACTTCATCTTTCCACAAGGGCCAACATTGGTGCTGAAATCCAGCATAACCTGAGTGCGGCTTTCTCCCAATTGAAGTGCAGAGTGTTTGAGGACCAGGACATTCACAGGGAAACCAAAATGCTTGTTTACAAAGCTATTGTAGTACCAGCCTTACTGTATGCTTGTGAAACATGGACCACTTATAAACGCCATCTCCAACTTCTCAAAAGATCTGAAGAAGTGTGCATGCACACGAAAGCTCATACCAAGAACAAACTTAGTTGGTCTCTAAGGTGCTACTGGAATGATTTTTTTTATTTTTTATTTTCTTTTGACTATGGCAGACCAACACGGCTACCTCCCTGTTTCTCAAAAGATGCCATCAATGGTGTCTCCGAAAAGTTTACACATAACTTAGGAAGACGTGTGAGCTAATTCCAATATACTGGAAGAAGCAAAGATCACCAGTGTCAAAGCAATGATTCTTCAACATCAACTTCATTGAACTGGTCATGTTGTTCGGATGCCTGATTACCGTCTTCCAAAGCAACTACTTTATTTTGAACTTAAAAATGGAAAGCGTAATGCTGGTGGTCAACAAAAGAGGTTTAAAGACTCTCTCAAGGCAAATCTAAACATCGACAACTGGGAAACACTGGCCTGTTAGTGCTGCAATTGGAGAACAGACTTTACCAAAGGTGTCATAGACTTCGAAGACGCTCGTACTCAGGATGAAAGGGAGAAATGTGTTAAGAGGAAGGCATGTTTGGCAAGCCCTCACCGTGATCAACTCCCAACCGGAAACCTATGTCCCCACTGTGGAAAGACATGTGGATCCAGAATTGGCCTCCATAGTTACTTACGGACTCACTGTTAGGACAGTGTTCATGGAAGACAATCTTACTTGGCTTGCCAATCTTACTTGGCCAAAGAAGAAGAAGAAGAATCAAGGTGATTCTTATAAGATAACAACCCACACTGGTAAGACAGTGTGGTCAGAATGTCCTGTGGTGAGTGGCTGGCTAGGGCAGGGGAAACCCAGGTTCACATCCCCATTCAGTAATAAAAACTTCTTGGATCAGTTGCTATCTTGCATCAAGCTGAGCTCCTTGGAGGAAAGGCAGGCAGAAGGCAGGCTATAGCAGCAATAAATAAATAAATAAATTGAGGACTGAACAAGGGTTCCCAACAAGTATTTCCCCCCACCACATTATGCTAGCTCCTAAATGACATTGATATGTTTGGAATGTCAGCCTCAGAGGTGCAGGACTGCAGGGCAGGGCAGGGCACAACACCCTATACAACTCCATGCTGAGCCCTGGCCCAAGTCTCCAGAAGAGCAGAGTTCATATGCTATTTCATATGTCTGCAGACTGAGCCTTAAATAGGAATTGCAACTCTCTCTCAGTAGCTAATTCCACCTTTCACCAGAGTTCTTGGGTTCTTAGGAAGTGACACAATGTCCTCCTCTTGTACCAGTTCCTCCCTTTCGGTTCATAACCTTGGGCTGGCCCTGAATGCAATTCCTTCTCCCACTCCAAATCCCTGGCTTCATTCCCTGAAAAAGTGGAATCTGACCTCATGGTCATGACCCACATAGACCCTTGGTAACAAAATGAATGTGCCTTACATAAAACAAGTACACAGTAAGAGCCGTTACTGGGAAATCTTCACTCAGGGTGCTTGCTCAATACAACAATACCATTGGTTTGCAAGATTCACATCTGTTCAATGGCATGACCAAGCTGGCATTTAGCATGTTTGCAAACTCTTAGAAATAGAACAATTTTGTAGTGCTCTCTCTCTGTGTGTGTGTCGCTCTGTGTTAGAAAAGTGTCAATCAACAGCCTCAAAAAGGTGCATCTCTGTGAATATAACATTTCATGAAATGGGAAAAATGCATTCAAATTAGAGAAAGCCACCTATCTAGCAGCTATTGTCCAAATTAAACAATAACAGTTGCTTAACATGTTGCATGACATGTTAAGCTGAACCCAAAAGCATATATTGAAGGCTGAAAGGCATTCTCAGTGTTGCTTGTGAAAACAACCTTGTGATTTTTTAAAACAAACGTGGCTGTGTAAATCAGAGGTAGTCAATCTTTTTATACCTACCACCCACTAATGCATCTTTCTTGAAGGTAAAGTGCTCGATGGAAGGAGGATTCAGCTTGTGCCGTAGAACCCCCTACCGCCCACCTAGAATCCTGAAACGCTCACTAGTGGGTGGCAGGGAGCAGGTTGACAACCCCTGGTATAAATAAAATAAATAAAAAGGGCTAGGAATCTGCTTACAGTGCTATTTTTTTAAAAGACAAATTAATAAAAATGTGATTATAAGAAGCAGATAGAAAATCTAATGAATGCTTTGCAAAGTAACTAAACTTAACATTTCCTTTGACTAGTGTTTTAAACCTGCAACCAGCAAGGAAAATATAATGCACACCACTGTGATCTACCTGTATTCCTGGCGCTGTTCTTTGGTGTGCCTTTGAGCAGCAGAAACCGAGGCAAACCCTCCTTTTGTTATCATTCATCATATTCAAGATGGTCCAGGTGTCATGCAAAACACAGAGAAGCACCTCGTCAGCTATTTGACTGCAAATAAATGACTGTAATTCTGATATTTATGAAGGCTCTATGACATAACGGCAAGGAGCTTATTAAAACAATAGCTGAAGAGAGATGAAGTACCTGGCAGCGAGTGGAAGAGGGGGGAATCATTTCTCCCTCGCCTCTCATAAGACATGTGCCAAAAGGGACGAGTGTGGAATAAGGTAGGCAAAACTGCTTGAGCAAGAGGGCTGAGAGATCAGTGGGAATCTAGGGGCAGAGATTTAATTCAAGGCTTCCTAGTTGATAGCTGCTTGCAGTACACCTTGTGAATGCAGCAGCTTCATGCCTGTCACCGGTCGGTTAACAAGATTGCAGAGCTTTAAGTGTAGTCAGACGTCAAGCTTTAACAACCTTGCAGGATGCAGATTATGAAGAGAGAGAGAAAGAAAGAAACCCAGATACTTGATGGTTACAGTAGAAGAGACACCCAACTTCTTTACCTGCCTGCATGAAGTTTTTGCTATTATTGTTCTTAACAGAAACACACAAGGGCCTACTACTTCTTCCCAGTGCTTTTTTTCCTAAAAAAAAATGTTTAGGGGTATGCTAATTTTCCTACTCATACTGAAATACTGCCACTCAATGATGCCAAACTTAGATTCACAAATGTTTAGGGGTATGTGTCCCCCTGCATCCCCCCCCCCCCCGAAAAGCACCGTTTCTTCCTACCCACTTGTCTTTCTTTCCTTGTGTTTGAGATTCAAGGAAGGGCAGCCATATTCTCCAAAGTATTTGCATATTAGCTAGAGTAGAACGGAGCTCATATGTGTGCAGGGGCTTATAGCTATGTATGTTTATTCCTTCATACACATACTTGAATAAATTGAATAGTAATCGACTCCAAGGCAGGCAAGGAAGGAAGGAAGACAGGAAGAAAGACAGGAAGGAAGGAAATTCTACTGAACTTAACCAAGGGTTTTTTGAAAAATGAAGCATAATTCCAGTTGCTCCTATTTTTATGAGTGGGCTCAACTGCCATTTCCCCTTCCTCTTATGATCCTGCAATGAGAGCCCTGTGGAGCTAGATGGTCCAAAAGGATGTTGTTGTTGTTTAAAATAAAATTTAAATAAAAGTTTAAACAACCAATTTTTTTAGTATTAACATGCCACCAGCTTCTTTGTTATCTATGAAAATACCTGAAATGAATAGAAATAAACCTGGGCCAGGGTATCATTGCAGAGCCACTGTGCATACCTGCACACATCCTGAACTCAGGAACTTTGTCATTTAAAGTAGCCAGGGCTTTTTTCCGCCAGAACTCGCCAGAACTGAGTTCTGGCCCCTCTCAGGTGGGCGCCATTGCCATTATAAGAGAACAAGGGTTCATGGTGACTTCTGGCACCTCTTTTTTTTTTTTTTTTTTTTAGAAAAATGGTACTGAAAGTAGCTAGGTGTTCCCTTACCTCCTCTTTTCCTATCTTGGGCTGCAGCTCCCTCCTTATATCATTTGTTCTGTTATCACCAGGTTGGGCATCACTTTCCTTTTGAGTGAGGACAGAGGCAGAGTTCTTTACCTCATATATGCATTTTTGTACACATTGCTTGGTTGTCGAATTGGATCATAACATTCAGAGAAGTGCATGTTTTAAAGAATGACTGAGTTTTGGTTTATCTGTCATTTCAGGAAGTGTGTGTTAGGTAGATTCACCATTAAATGCAAACTGAATCGAATTCAGACACACCCACCCACCCCTTTATGCTCTAGCTGGTTCATCATGATCCTTCGTTCCTGGCATCATTTCTACAAATGAGGAAATCCAAGGCAGACACTTAAGGCTTCATATCAGCTTCAGTGTCCCAGGACAGCAGGTTTTGCACATGGAGCTAATTGTGACATTTAAGTGAATTGGAGGGAGGCAGAGTCCTACTGTGTGGTGCTCCATTTTCACATCACATAGTGTATTTTCTACTTTCCGCCTTTGCCCATTTGTTGCAAAAATATTGCTCTGAAAATTCTTCCCAATCTTCCCCAAAGGAAGGGAACCACACACACAAGGAGGATGCAACAAAGATTTATTTTGGTGCTAAATGGTCAGAACTCTGTGGCTCGTGCCAAAACCAGGATCTGAATGAAGGTTAGGGTGAATTGGTTGGGGATGAGAAACTCATGTGAAAATGCTGTCACCTTATGTGGCTGTTTGCAGCTCTTATCCAGGGAAGTTGCTAAGAGAGTGGAAAGATAACATGTGCCCTGGCTCTAACCTGCAGAATAACAGAACACTGTCTGGGGAAACAGCCAGGTCAGATGCTTCTACAAACCATGCTTACAGAACATTATCTGGGTGTCAATGACCACTTTTTTTTCCACAGAGAAGAATGACTCTCAGATTGAGGTTATGACTTCTCCCTGGCATAGTAGAAGATGGTTGATGGGCATTTATAAAGAACTAACAGCAAAAACCATTAATATTTAAATATGACCACTGAGATTGGTGCAATGGTATAGTAATATAGTGTGAAAGAGAGAACAGAAGGAAATATCCAATACAGAATAAAACACACAAAAGCCCACCATTTAAATAATCCCATGGATGATCACTCAGAAATAAGTCCTGCTATGTTCTATGAGGCGTGTTCCCTAATAAGTATCTTTATAATTTCAGCCTTAGGCTTTTATCCTAGACATCATTACTTGGGGTTCTAACATGTAGATACTTGCGCTCAAGGTGTTAATATATTCTAGGAATGTGATCATTCCATACACTTTGACTAGAAATTAGTTCTTTAAAAGCTTAATTTAAAGCTACTTAATTTGTTTCTGCATTTAGATGTTTTTGGTTACTATGATTTTCTTTACTATCACCTCTCACTAGGAGAGCTTGGGTCCTGGCCTTCTGCTTTGGAAGGTCTGGTTGCCTGTTCTTCATCCTAATAGATGTCAGCACAAAAGTCAAGGCAAATGATATTGGATAATGGAGGAGGAGACAGCAAAGATCATTTCTTTTTAATTATAATTCTGTAATTTTGTCCTGAATTGGGGATTTTAAAGGCCAGGGTTTGTGAAAGGGAGCCTCCCAAGGAGTGAATGAAAACTCTCTTGTACTTCAGTTCCAAAGTGATAGTGGTGGAGTCTTGTAGAAAATAAGGTGGCTCTCTCTGAGCCAATAAGAAGTACTATGAAAGCAAGCAGAACTCATGGCAGACCAGGGGGTTGAAGTGGAGGAACCCTTGCAGTGAAAGGAATGCTACCTGAGCAATCAGGTCAAACGAGCTTCCGGTAATGAAGATCCACCCATTACAATGGTAGGCAGGCTAGAGCTGTAGATCACTTTCATGGCCCCTGAAGAAGCTGAGCAGTTATCAGTAACATTCAAAAATCCACTGGAAAGTCATTCATTTCACTTTATGTTCCTAATTAGCCATTTGTATAGTTCTATAATTAAATATGTTCCTTTCTCATCAAGTTTTTCACTTTAGTAATGATACCACTGTGCCACAAACAGGCCTCATGCTGTTTGGTTTGGGACTTATTCATAGCATTTAATTGGTCACCCAGTGGTTAGCCAATAACCCTTTCAATGGGAAGCAACACTCTGAATGTTGTTAATGGGCTGAAGGCACAGTGTTTGCCTCCTGGTACCCAGCAGTACAGGGAATAAAGCAATTTCCTCCACTGTGTTGTGTGCCCAATAGCTAATCCTCTCCACTCCTGAAATGCACACTATTTGGTTATAAGTATTTGTGCTGGCTTACTTACCGCTGGGTTGTTAATAGGCAGTGATTCTTCAATGCTCCTTCAGTGGAGTTACAGTCTGCTTGCTGACTGCTAATTAAAACAAGTTTGCACTCTAAGGCTACCATTAAAAGGTAGCAAGGTCACATTATTTAATGCAGCTGTCCTGTATTTAAGTGTGTTTATGGTGCCCCAGCACGTGTGCATATTTTGCAAACTCCAGTGGTCAGTATTGACCACATCAAAATGACACTGGCTAATCTGCTGTTCTTTGAAGTGAAAGCATCAAAACTCCCCCCTTTCCCTGAAACCTGTCAATTTTAAAATGCAAGGCTGTTTCTCCCCGCTTGCACACTGAATGCTTCTGTTGGTGCCTCTGTGTTAGAGGTCTCAACATTCATAGGCATAATGCTTTTGATTCAGACCGTCTTGTGTTTGCTTATATTTTGTGGTTGTTGAAAATGTACTTACAAATTAAAACCATTTTAAGTAAACAGGGCTGAGGTTCATACAAAATGCTAACTTGATTGCTGCCAATAGCAACAATGGCAACAATTTTTAAAAAAAGCAATTTGATAATGAGAAGGAAGATAGAAACAAGGTCTATGGCCTGGAGTGGATTTATTCCTAAGTAAGGCCCATGGATTTCAGTAGCCCATGCAAGTCTGTTAGAAGGATTATGGGTTAGATTTTGTTTCCTCCCCCCCCCCCTTTTAAAGTTCCATTCCTAGGTACTTAGATTTCACCCATCACTCTAATGAGAAAATAATTACAATAGCATATAGCATGTTACATAATTGGCATTTAGCATTTCTGATTTCTTTAGCCTTTCTTCCTCCAGATGTCACTTGATTTCCTTCTCGCTTCTTCTTATTTCATTTTAGGAACAGATAGGAAAAGACGTTAAATGGTAAGTAATTCTCCAAATGCTATTTTCCTCTTTAAGATCCTACTCAAAGAGCCGATAAGAACTTGTTGTGTCTTGCACTGTATGGACAATTTTGATCTAAAGTGTTGCAGAAACGCAGAGTAGCTCGACTTGTGCTGACAAAAATATTTGGTCAATTTTATCACTTTCGGCGCAGGGCAGAAAGCACCCTAAATAACTTTTGCTGTATTGGGCGTCTGGGAAAAATTCTTATGTTTTTGAAGGGTAGGAGGAGACTTGCCATTTTAAATAAGGAGGCAGTGTGGTTTCAGTCACTTTCCTGGGAATGATGCCCCAAGAAATGATGCTACCTCATAACATAGTATGATTTTGATTGGGCTGTTCGGCTGGCAATACATATCCGCCTCATTTTCTGTGCATTTTGGTTAATATGTAAGTATTTCTGACGTAGGGCCGGAGATTGGTATTTTAATCTTTGTGTACCTAAAATACACAAACATACTATTTGCAGTAGTCTTTGCTGCTACAAAGTTATACACAGAAGTCACTTTTTCAGTATAGTTAAAAAATGTGGAACTTGTCTACTGTATATAGAAAGATAATGGGGTGGGGGGAAATCAGAATCAAAAGGTACAAAGCATGTTTATGCTGCAATTCTGCAGTACAACTCCAATGCCAGAGGTGAAAGGAGGTATAAAATCTTCTCCCGACAGAAGAATTCTGTTCTTTCATTCTTGAAAATCATTTGCATTTTAAATATTACAAAATGCATTTATAAAACTACCACTGCTCTCTGAGCAAAGAAATGTGCTGATTTTGGATTTTACAGAAAGTTCCTTTTCACATTTAAATTGGGGTTTCCAAAAAAAGTTGCTGAATATTATTTTCCATTGTATACACATGGGTGTGTCTGTTCTGTTTCTGATACAATAACATACCCTCCAACATTCCTCAGATGAAAATAGGAACATTCTATTCCACATCATTATCAGTGCTTGAGCATTTCCTCCTGGTCAAGTACAAAAGTTATTAGAGGAAACACATAAAGCTACACATTATTTTAATCATACAAATCTTTGAATTTGTCTATTGCATTCAGGGAAGCCTGAGGGAAAAAGAAAACCCCAAAACAATAAATACTTGTGTGTGTGTGTGTGTGTGTGTGTGTGTGTGTGTTTGTGTAGACTATCCAATGTCATAATGCATTTGTGAGTATTTTGGAAGCATGATAACTTTGAACAACCATTATTGTTGCAATTGTGCAAATGTAGGCTATGGGGTATCCCAATTTTTTATACTGGGGTCCAGGGACATATAAACCTTTGAGCTCAGAGATACATAAACTTCCATTTTCTAGCATTTCAGACTTCTGAGCAACTTAGGAATGTGGAAGGAACAGCATCAACCTGGTGCAGCATTTTAAACTCCCATTGTTCTAGGCATGTTTTGTGACAGGGAATTTCATTAATGTGAGCAGTTTCTGAGTTCTGGGTGCAATACTGCACCTAAAATTTCAGATTAAAACTGCCACTGCTGGAAGGAAAGGAGGACCTTTTTCTGCCTCCTCACTTCCAGCCATTCTTTGAAGATTGGACAAGGCACCTCATAAGAATATTGGGGGAGCAGGCAGGGGAAGTATGGCTTTGCTTTTTGCAGTCTTCAGATGAGGGCTAGACCATGTGAAAAAATGAACACAAGATTTTAGCTGCAGTCAGGGGCGTCGCTAGGGAGGGGCGGTGGGGGCAGTACGCCCCTAGTGACTGGGATGACAAGCGGCGGGTGGGGGTGACAAGCAGCGGCCCCTCCCGCCATTCCCAAGCGCTGCTGCTCCCTCCGTCATCCCAGGAGTAACAGCGCATGGCCGAGCGATCACCCCGTCTGTGCAGCGCTGCTGCTCCTGAGGTGACCGGCAGCGTGGGGAGTGGCAGGAGGGGCCGGCGCTTGTCACCCCCACGCGCCGCCACTCACTCCGTCCCCCCGGGAGCAGCAGCCCACGGTGTGTGCGGTGCTGCTGCTCTCGGGGCAATGGAGTGAACGGCGGCACGTGGGGGTGACAAGTGGCAGCCCCTCCCACTATTTCCACGCGCTGCTGCTCTCTCCGTTACCCTGAGAGCAGCAGCGCACGGCCCGACGACGGAGTACGCCTGCGCGACATTTTGCGCAGGCGTACTCCGTCGTCAGACTGCCGCTTCCACAGCTTCCTTTTGAGCCGCAGAGCTTAAACGGGGCTCTTCAGCTTAAAAGGGGGCTGCAGAAGTGGCGGCAGCACTCCCGGAAACGCCCCGGGGGCGTTTCCTTTGCCGCCCCGGGTACCGCGGAGCCTTGCTCCGCCACTGGCTACAGTTCACTCATTTTCAGCTTTGTATTCTTGTTATAAAAAGTGCACCTAGACACTCCATTGCGGAACCCATAACCTAGGTTTACGGTGCCATTTAGCTCCTAGCTTTCATATCTCAGTTTCTAACATTGTCCTGTTGGTGTGCTGAATCACAACTTTGATAGGTAAGTGAGGCCACTCACCTGTCAGTCATATGACATCATGATGATACCAGGTGACTGGTAGGTGGGAGGTCCTGCTCACCTGCCCAAGTTGGCTAATGGAGGTGGAGGGGAAGAGATTTGGTTTACCAGCATATTCCTGGAAGGGAACAGGCTAGCAAAGCAGAACCCAGCGATATTGAACCCTCTGCTCACCAGCTGCTCAGCACAATCTTGCTGGCTGCTTCTGCCTATCTGTAAATATCTCCAATAGCCAGCAAGTTAAACCCAGTTTGAGTGTTGCAACACCAAATGGACCAGAACTGGTTCTATACCAGAGAATCAAAAGAGCAAGCTGTCATGCTGGGGCACGATATGTGACCAGGCAGTGTAAAGCATGTCTAGCATCTCACAGAAGTCAAGAGGGGGAAATGATTTTACTTGAGGTTAGAACCTGGCATCATGTGTTGACCAGAACACGGGAGCAGAAGAATGAGATTTTAGTCTAAGCAGCTTCCTGTTGGGACAATTGAAACAAACTAAATGCTGAGAAACCACACTCCCTCTGCACTGTGTTTTGTACCAGCAAAAAAAAAAAAAAAAAAAAAAATCCAAAACAACATCAATGATAATAATGTAAAGTGCATGGTTGTTGTTGTTTCATATGCAATCCTATTCATTTTATTAGCAGCAAGACAGATGTGTATTTTTTTTTTTTGCTTCAAAATTCAGCCAAAACAAAACCATCCAGTTTATGTATATATTTGCTTATTTTTTTGGCTAGGGGAAAGCCAGCTTGACAGACAGAGCCCTGTTAATTACATGACATTACAGACATGCCCAGTGCTACCTTTTTATTCAGAATCTCAGCCATGGAGTACACAGCCAGGCCAGACTAATGATGCATCTAATCCAGTATCCTCCTCCTGTCTGTGACAGTGGCTGATGCTGGCTATTTCAGACAAATCCTACAGCCCCCACAATTCATCTAATTATGTAGCACTATACAATGGGGAAATTTTTTTCCACTGCCTCAGCTGGCAATCAGCTTATGCCCTGAAGCATTGGGATTGAAAGGAGATAAGATAAAACAAGTTACATTCCCCACTTCCCACCTTGCTTTTAACTATTGCTTTAGATTTGCTTTTGTTATTGCTAATGGATCTCCCGGCAAGCAAATTTTATTTTTTTTGTACAAGTGAAAACGTACGGGGTAGGTGAGTAATGAAGTGCACTCTGGATGGCTCACAGTGCTTGTGTGCTCTTGTGACTGTTGCACTATCAAACTTATTTCTTTGCCAACCACCAAGAAGCAATGCAGTGAATGAAACAGCCACCCCTTTAATTTGAAAGGTTTCCATGGAAGCAGCTTTAAGAGGCTTATGCCCCAAAGAGAGAGGAAAATTAAGGGAAGCAACGATGGACAGTAACTGCTGTCATAATAATAATAACAACAACACACAACAGCAATCACAACAATCCTTCCTTTCCTTTGTTTCTGAAAAGAGATCTGTAACTATGTTTCTGTTTCTGTTTTACATCGTCAGGCGTTTGGAGGAGGAAAGACATGGTTGGATAAATTGAATCATTTGTTGCTGCAATTAGTAAAATTGTTGTGTGTTGCTTTGTTATGTATTTGAGGGGTTGTGTGATTTTATGGATTTTTAAAATGTCTAATTTTGTTGTAAATTGCTCTGTGGCTTGTGCAAAGTGTGGTATATACTGTATTTTTCCTTTTTTTATAAAAAATTTATTGGTTTATATACTGTATTTTTCCATGTATAAGACTAGGTTTTTAAACCAAAAAATTAGGTTTAAAATTGGGGCTTGTCTTATACACGGGTAGTGCTGAGGGGTGTTTTCTTTATTTGGGGTCCCCAAAAATAGGGGGCATCTTATACATGGGGACGTCTTATACACGGGAAAATATGGTAAATCCTTTAAATGAACAAATTTAGTGCCAGCAATGTGCTGCTAGCTACTGTACTGACTTGCGGTCTATAGTAGGTTGGGTTGAGAAAGAGATGGGGAAGAGGCCTTGACACACAAACCCAGAGCAAGGAAAAGAGGTGAGTAATATGGCAGTGGATGAGCACCTAAACTCTTCTCATCTTTGAGAGCATAAGGTGGATTCAGAAAACCCAACATCCATCCATCTACATGGTTCATCATGATGGGCAGACTTCCCTCTCCCTGAAGTTGGCCTGACCATGATAATAAACAATTTAATGAGAAGAAGCCGCCATGAGACAAAATCTTCAGAAAACCTCATGATGGGTACAAGAATGTTTATCTGTCCTGAGAGCATTACTTCTACTGGGCCCTCAGTATTCACATTTGCTTATTCTTCCTTTCTGCCAGGAGCTGTTTATTGCATCTGGAGGTGAATGAAGACAATTGAGTTGGAAGATGTCCAGTTAGTATATCATCAATGGCATTTTGAGGTTTCTTGGCAAATGATTACAATCTATAGCTCTTCCTTCCAGTAAACATTTTGGTGGTGGGCACAGTGGTTTTATGAAGCACAATAATTAACTAAGCACCAGTTGCTGCATGTCTATACCTTTTAGCTCTTAATTTTTCTATCTCCCTCTCCCGCCCCAGTTTTTGAAGCCAGGCTACCCGTTTGTGAGGTTGTCTGACAGAGCTTATAGAAACAGTCCTGGCCATTAGCCGGCTCTTTTGTGATGGTACTCTCAATTTATTACATGCGAGAGGGTTTTTATTTTCCAGGCTGTAGCACATAGCCTATAGCAGTGGCCTGGAGCCTTCGCTGATATATGGGAACAAAAAATGAGTGACAAATTGTTATGACAAGCCTGCATTGATAGGGCCCTTTGAATGATGTTGGAGGTGGTGGGGAAGAGAATAATCACCTCCCTCACTCAGTGCAGAGAACGTCTCTGTGCTGCGGGCAGATCTTCTTTTTCAGCTGGATAAAGGTAAGGGAAAAGACACAAAGCCTTGAAAATCTACCCACACAGGCTGCATCATTTATATATTTATGTACTGTGTTCCAAGCTAACGACCCCTTTCTCATCAGCTGGCTGTTTTTAAATAAAACACTATAGGACTATAAGAAAAAGAACAGCACAAAGAGAACAGGTTGTACACAATGATTTGTGCAGCAAAACCATACATTCTTGGTTGTCCCCCCCCCCCCAGAAAGGAATATTAAAACTTGCATGTTTCTATATAAAGGTGCCCTTGTTGAACTGATGTGTAAATGCCACCTTCCTTTTTAGATGGGCTGTTATACATTTTATTTAGTAAAACATTTCTAGATGGGCTTCCCACTAAGGCAGATTTACATACTCAGATCAATACACAATGAAACGCTTAGATACAGAAAGCACAAATGCCAGTTTCCAATAGAGCAGATACTACAACTCAGTGCTTGGCAATTCACCCATAAATAAGTATGTTTTGACCAAGTGGTGGAACTCAATTGCAGTGAATTACCACAGGTCATTCCATAGCATGGAGACCACTGAGAAGAAGACCTTCCTCAAGTTGCCACCAAGCAAATGCCAGGCATGGTTCAGTAAAAGGGCCTCATCCAATGATCTCAGTGCATGGTCTGGGTTGTGCAGAAGGAGGCAATATCTCAGCTAACCTTGTGATAAGCAGCAGGACCTTAAACTCATCTCAGCAGCAAATAGCCAAAGTAATTCCTTTAGCACAGGTACCGGTATATTATGGGCATAGTAGAATGCACTGCTGAAAATTACTGGGCTCTTAGATTTGTCTAAAATATTAGAGAGGAGAGAAAATGTTGCAACCCAAAGGTATGGCAGATTATTACCATTTTTATTATAATTAACAGAAGACATAGGGCTGTCAAACTTTGCTCATACATGATTAGTCGTTCTCTTAAAAAGAGCAGCATAAGCTATTGACATTGGGTTGTATCCCATTAGGTTCTACTCAGAATAGAGCTTCTTAAAATAATGGGCCTAAGTTAGTCATGTCCATTAATAATGACTAGGCCAAGTATGACTAACATTGGATGTAGCCCATTGGATCTAACACGGCATTTTAAATTTTGCTGAAATGTGCGACAGGGAGGGTGGCAATGATACATAGATCTTGAGGCATCAGAGCAGAGGTGGGCAGGATCTGTTGATAGCTCTCCAAGTGATTTGCAGTAGATTGTCAAGGATTTCTGACTCTCATATGTTTAACAATATCAGCAAAAAAAATGACACCCCCCATAGCTAAATTAAGATACAGTACTGATAAGCAGAAAACTTGTGGGAACCAGAAACAGGTTTTTGTGTGGAAGGACTGTTAGTTCAGACCGGTTTTGGTACTCAAAATCTCTGTGCTCAGCACAACCCCCCCTTCAGAGCTCTTACCTGTGAGACTTCATCACTGCCAACATGAAACTCACCCAACCTCACCACCAGCTCGCTCTGCCCTGTCCCAGAAAAATGCGCTGCTTCCCCCCCTGGGAGAACATCACTGCCAGTCTGCCCCTTCTGTTATGTGCTGCTGCTTCTCCTTCATTTGCTCAGGATCTTGTTTAACATAAGCCATTTTTCTTTATCCCAGACTAGAGAAATACATTGCAAGGCTTGAGCAAACCACCCCACATTTCATATATTATGGAGCTATAGCATGGCAGATGTTCAGATGTTGACTGTATAGATGAGTTCACACTTCCAGAGTTTACATTTTTTGATCGCCTTGTGGCAGACTTATTATTATTAAAGAAATTTACAGACTACTTCACAGCATAAAGCCATCAAGGTTTATGTAAGATATAAAGAATAATAATAATAATCACAAACTCAAAAAAAATCATTAAACAACATTTTCAGATATATAATCATTCCATAAATGACTGAGTCTCACCTCAGGAGAAGTCTTCTTAAACAAACATGTCTTCAGTAGGTGTCTAAACTTAGAATTGCAGAAATGTAGAATTGGAAGGGATCTTGGGGGTCATGTAGTCTAACCCCCTGCAATGCAGGAATCTCAACAATAGATGTGTCAGAAGTGGGGTGCCTGTCTAATTTTGGAGGGTAATGTATTCTAGAGAGATGGAACTGCAACACTAAAAGCCTGGTTTCTAGTAGAAGCTAAGCACACCTCTGGGTCATAGAGTACTCTCTGCAGTGCCCCATCTGAGGAGTGCAGATGTTTGGCAGGGATATTTACTTGCTTGCTTGCTTACTTACCACCCTATACCCAGAGGTCTCTCATATATATATATATATATATATATATATATATATATATATATATATATATGGAGTTAGTGGTGTGCAGTCAGTGGACTAGAGGGACTAGGGTTGTACCCTAAATGTTCTCCTGGCACCTCCTTCCCCCAAAGCCCAGGAAACTTCTGGCCAGCTTAGGGAGGGAGGCACAATGCTCCGACAGGGTCCTACAGTCCTCCTGCCACCTTCCCAAAGCCCACCCAGCTTTCAGATGGAGGCAGCAGGGCTCCAGCATCCTGTCAGAAG
This sequence comes from Lacerta agilis, assembly GCF_009819535.1. Lineage (NCBI taxonomy): Eukaryota > Metazoa > Chordata > Lepidosauria > Squamata > Lacertidae > Lacerta > Lacerta agilis. The sequence goes on from NC_046322.1 coordinate 59,159,457, forward strand.
CCTGGCACCTCCTCCCCAAAGCCCAGGAAGCTTCTGTCCAGCTTAGGGAGGAAGGTGCAATGCTCACACATGCAACATCAGGACGTCCATCGCCTTTGCAAGTTGGCATCTCTGGCCCTAACTGCTCCCCTACGAAAAATTTCACTAAATGCCACTGCATGGGGTGGGGCAGTCTCTTGGACAGCCTGGCTTCAAGTTGTTTACACACTTGCATGCCTCCTCCCAATATTATTATTACACATGGCCTTAGGAATTGTTCAACATATTTTGTAGCTGCTGGCCAAATTATATTTAGAAGGTTTCACTTTTCAAAGACTTCTGTAAACAGCTGTTGACTGTCTTTGTTGATTTCCGTTAATAAAACCAATTGTATTTGTGAGTGGGAGCCCATGTGCATGCATGTCCGCTCTCAGATGACTAAAAGAAATCAGAACACAATACAGGGTACATGCACTATTAACTGAATCTCCACCATATTGAAGTAAACTTGGTAGCACCATCCACATCGCCAGCTACATGACTCTGAAGATCTGAATCAATGTGGGGCATCTTGTATGTTCCAGACCTCTACATCACTGTACATCTTGTTTTCCTGATCAAGCAAGCAGTTCGCCATTTACTGCACAACCAGGGACAGCTTCATGTGAGGGGCTTGCCCAACCCTGAAACAAACTCCTTTGTTCCTACAAAAACAATGTGTGTGCCACCATTGGAGCTCTCAACAAAATATTGATTGGGATATACTCCAGATTTTTATTCCAGTCTTATTCAACATCTTTATCAATGACTTGGATGATGGGCTTGAGAGCATCCTGATCAAGTTTGCAGATGACACCAAATTGGGAGGGGTGGCTAATACCCCAGACAGGATCACACTTCAAAATGACCTTAGCAGATTAGAGAACTGAGCCAAAGCAAACAAGATGAATTTTAACAGGGATAAATGTAAAATACTACACTTGGGCAAAAAATGAAAGGCACAAATACAGGATGGGTGACACCTGGCTTGAGAGCAGTACATGTGAAAAGGATCTAGGAGTCTTGGTAGCAATGGATTCAAACTACAAGAAAGAAGATTCCACCTAAACATTAGGAAGAACTTCCTGACAGTAAGAGCTGTTGGACAGTGGAATTTGCTACCAAGGAGTGTGGTGGAGTCTCCTTCTTTGGAGGTCTTTAAGCAGAGGCTTGACAGCCATCTCTCAGGAATGCTTTGATAGTGTTTCCTGCTTGGCAGGGGGTTGGACTGGGTGGCCCTTGTAGAAAGCATCTGGGGAGAAAAGGCAGAATATAAGGTAACCAGAAGCAAAATATTTGTTGAGCTTCTTGGAGGAAAAGTGGAATATAAATGCAATAAACAAACAAATAAATAAAATTTAAGACTGGGAAAATGAGAGACTGTGAGAAACTGAAACAGACAGATTCACCCATCCCTACATAAGTGGCAAGAGAGCAAAGCATGCATTTGAAGAAGAAAAAACCCATGCATTTTTATTAAATAGGTTTATTGGCTCATATTAAAGAGGCTGTCCTAAATAATTGCATTTTCAGCATTAGTCATGAAGGCAGCTAGCAACCCCATTCAAAAGATAGAAGGGGCATACCTTTCTTTTTCACTGTTGTACTCTTTCCAGACTGGATAAAAGCAGCCCTTCTTGCTTACATAACGACTGATTAAATAATCTTCTTGACAGAGGTGTGAGGCTTGTTGTGAAAGGGTTGTTGTTTAATGCATAAATGAGCTGGGGAAGCTTTTAGGTTAGAGAGAGAGAGAAAGAGAAACACTAGAATACACAAAATAATGAGGTGTGTTTTTTTAAAACAACAACAACAACCCATCATCCTAGCTTCTAGCTGGGGACACACACCCCTCCCCCCCACACACCCCTTCTTAATTCAGATCAGTGGTTCACTTAGCTGGGAATACTCTCTTTCACATTGCCCAAGAATCACTGAACTCCTCAATAACAGAATATTCCCTGATGGTTCACTTCCAATTTCTGGTAGTTTAAGGGTGAATTTGTTCCAGCATATTCACCACTCATTGGCTAGCAGATCACCACATAGAGACCTTGCTTCTAACTTCACAAGCTCATAACAACTAGAACACAATACTTTGCAATGGAAGGAGTTCACACATTCAGCTGAAATGCAATGAGTGATTAATATTGAGTGATATACATACATGTGTGTGAAAGATGATGTCAGTTGTTGCCTTGAGGAAGGAGCTAAAACTAGTCTAAACCGAAGCCCCTGTTCTGATTCAGAATGATCTACAAATATGAATGACTTGTGCTTTGTCATATCATGATATGTTTATAATTATTTAGAGCATTTTTTCTTGAGGTGGAAAAAGAGGGAAGAGGCCCCCGAGCAGCTTACGGATGTCAATGATAAAACACTCCTTGCTTTCAGGCATATAATCTAAGATGCAACACAAGAGGAAAATGAAAGGGGAAGGAGGAGGGAAATAGAGTTTTTATAATGGACAGATTACATAGAACCAAATGCTTCTCGTGTTGCAACAGAACAGATGGAGAGTCCCTGCATTTTCTTCAGATCCTCTCAGTATGGATGGCTGACCACAGCTCATCATTTCAGGATGTTGCCTGGGTCATATTGGCCAATGGCTAGTGCCTAGCCCTATATTCTTCAACCCTCGGTCCCCAGAAGATGTTAGACTACAACTCCCATCATCCCCAGCCAGTTTAGCTAATGGTCAAGGATGATGGCAGTGGTGGTCCAACAAGGCTGAAGAATGCTGGGCTGGACTATTATTTATTATCAATCAATCAATCAATCAATCAATTTATTTATTGCATTAGCCCTATGGCCATAGCACATAGTAAAAGACCAGGCAGTAGCCTGGCACGATTATGCAAAGAATACAACAGATACAATTAAAACAATTGGAAGTAAAATCATACTGGATAAAACAAATAAAATAAAAAGCACTAGCGGGCGTGACGACAGTGTCCATGTTGGGAATATACATAAGACTAAGGCTAAGGGAAGTTGGCCAAAAAGGTGGTCCTGAGTTTCAGGGCCTGTAATATGTAGATGGCCACTCCACGTGAAACCAAGGGGTTGGCATCCACCAGTAGATATTTCATGCGGTCATTGTCCCTGGCGATAGTCGGTGGGATTAGAGGGAGAAGCCTGGATCTTATTGAGGCATATAGTGGGCAGTAGAGGAAGAAGTGAATAAAGTCCTCTATCTTTCCCTTGTTGCATGGGCAGAGTCGAAGATCCAGAGGGGTATTGGAAAATACACCCTGTAAGAATGCTGTGGGAATGGCATGAAATCGAGCCAGTGTAAAGGCCCTTCTCAGCGTAGGATCCATCAGATCACTCAGATAGTGGGCCAGAGATCTAACTGTATTTATTAACTCTTACATTTTCTCTTCTGCTTTCCCCCCCTTAACTGCCTGAATACAGTGGAATCCCGGGTTACGGACACCCCAGGTTGCTGACATTCGAGTTAAGAACGCCCGCAACCCGGAAGCATTTCCTGAGTTCACATGACCCCTGGATGCACAGAACGCTTCTGTGCACTTTGCACATGTGCAGAAGCACTCAAATCGCACTACTTCCGGGTTTTTTCTTTTGGGGGGAGGTGTTCATGTTGCGCACGCCCGTGTTACGTAGAGCAATCTGGAACAGATTGCATGTGTAACACAGGGTACCACTGTACAAACAAAGGATTTTAAAAATTACATGACTTGACTTCACTATACTCTAATCTATTAACATATTTAAACAGGAAATGCAAACAAAAAATATATATGTAAAAATGCCAGTTGAATCAGGAAAAATGAACTAGACAACTGCACACCTACCAAGGTCAGCTAAGGCTGGTGCAATTCTAACTTGAGTACTGTAGTCCACATGAATTGGTTTGCACATTCATGGTGGGCATGTCTGGGGAGGTAGACGCGGGCCTTTCCCCAAAGCATACCCGTACTAGGTTGAACATTGTAGTGCCAAGAAGGAACAGAGGGCACTGCCAGCTAGATTTGTCTGGGAGAAACTCAGAGTAAATGTTGGGCTCCAGATGAGTTTACACATGCATTCACATCACTCTCTCTGATGGCAGGCTCTGATTTACATGTGCAAAGAAGCCTAATAGGTATCTGACTGCACGGGGAGCTTTTATGTCTACAGAAATCAACTCAAAAGCAATGTTTTCCAGAAGAAGCCCTTCACACATTGGGGGCAAATCACAGAGCAAAAGGTCAACAAGTGATGAGCTACTCAGTGAGGTGCACATTTACTTATCACTCAGCTCTCCTTCTGTCAGGGAGGGAATATAGGCCGACTAAGGAGACAGACCTCACCATATCACCTATCTTTGTTACCTATGGGTTTCATTTTGATCTCCAACCTCAATTAACTCTAGTTGCATCCCCCCCCCATTTTATATTGCTTAGCATCCAAGTGCAATCTGATGTTTGTTTCATCTGCCATTTTGTCATTCTCAGCATTTATCATATTGCATTGCCAACGTATTTCATTCATGACCCATAGTAACAACTTGCTTAGTAGGACCAGGGGACATTTAAAGTTTCTTTGTTCATATAGGCCAAAGTCTCTTATGAGCAAAACAATCAAAAGTCATTGCCTGAAGGAGCTGCTGTTTGTTGGACATTGAGGCTCATTTGCAGTCATAGCTGGCTTGGGCCAAGATTAAGTGCAAAAGTATTCTGTGGTAAGTTCACTGTAGTCTGTTAAATTTGTTCCCCTTGTCCTTTTGAAGCTAGATCATTAAAGGACAAAACCCCACTGCTGAGAGCTACGACCGCACAAAGAATCATTTTGCTGATACGAAATGAGACTCTAACTGCAACATACTCTCAGTTTAATAACTGCTGTTACACAAAACACTATTTCATTTTCCCCAATTAACCCTCCAAGAAAATGGTGAATATTCAGCATAATTATTTCCAAGCTGGCAAAACACTCACTCCATAGCTAGAGCTAATGGAAGTGAGTGGCTAACTATTTAGGATAATAAGTCATGAAGCTTGTTCCCCGGGAGATGCGGTACACCTTGAAACTCTAACTAACAGATGAATTACTTATAGAAAATAGTGAGCTTGGATATTTTAAAATCATCAAGGCCAAAAAGTAAGCTGAAATGCATCCTAGTTCTTCCAAGTTGTATTAATTCCATTTGCAGTCATGGTTAATGACCACTGTTGTACGCATTGAGTCAGAGTAGGATTAGATGATGTGATGCACATACTGCTACCTACAAATCTGATCCTCGCAACAACCATGTCAGGTAGGTTAGAATGCAACGCAGTGATTCACCCAGTAAGGTTCATGACTTAAACTTTGGTCTCCCTGTCCAACTTTAGCCACTACGCCATGTGAGATGGATCAAGGGAGAGTATGAGATTGGAAGATTCAAGGCAGATAAAAGAACATACATCTTCATGTGGCACATAGTTAAACAACGAAACACACTCCACAAGAGGCAGTGCTGACCACTAACTTGGATGCCTTTAAAAGAGGATGGGATATATTCATGGAAGATAACATTGTCAGTGGCCACTAACCATGTGGGCTGTGCTCTGACTCTGCAGTCGAGTCATTAATACATAATACCAATTGCTGGAAAACATAGAAGGGGAGAGAGCTCTTGTGCTCTGATCCTGCCTGAAGGTATCCCACAGGCATCTATAATAAGCTAAAACCAGATGAAAACACACACCAATATTCTCCATATGTGGGTAGGTTTGCCTCAACAAAAATGTTTTTAGCAGGCACTGAGAAGAGTGCAGTGAAAGTGGCAGCCTGGCATCAACAGGCAGGGAGTTGCAAAGTGTGGGTGCTGTCACCCTAGAAGATCAATTTCTTACAAATGTGGGGCAAGGATTTTGCGGCACCTGTGCATGCCTTGCTGTTACTTTTCCTTTCTTCCAAATAAAATATCCTGAGTATCTCACCCCCGTATCAAAACCCAATAGAAGAGATGCAGGTGAAGGGAGTGTTGTGCCTCAAATCCCCTGTTGTGTTAGGGTACTATCTTGTGGTCTGTTTTTGATCATCATTACCAAAATCACTTTAAGCCCTATTGATTTTTTCCCAAACAAGCGTGCTTAGAATTAGAACCTACATCTCTTTTCCAGCCAAGTCAGATAACTTGATTGTCAGTTGAATTTGTGGTTCCCATTATTGCCCTTGCTTTCTTTGGTCTTTGTAGTAAAGTGAAAGGTCTATGTGTTAAATTCAAAAAGGTTTGTGCAGTGCTCTACAGCTAAACGTACACCTTACATAATAGATACCCCTTCTCTTTTATTTTGCTGTGCCCTCCCTTCTCGAGAGAGCTCTCGAATGCTATGACCACGTGCTGAAATTAAATGGCCAGATACTTTGTGGTTGAGCTAAAGTGTTCAAATAATAATTCTCACCCTTTGAGAGCCTTGGCAAATTTCATATTTGATTTACGTACTTAGTTAGCATTTTAAATTAACTGAAACTTCTATTTCAATTAGTTTGATTAGTTCAGCTAGTTCATTTAAGATCAGACTAATCTGTGTCGATGTCTGACTAGGGTTTCTAAAATCAAACTAATTGAAGATTACAGATTTGAAACAAGAATCCTACTGACTTGGAATGGACCAGAAATTTTAGCCATATACTATAACTGCTAAAGGCCAGAGGCAGGAACCAATTGGGGCACGACGAGAGCAGTTAACAGCGAACTTGAGATGGATCAGGCAATGGCAATATGCAAAGGAACACACCCTACAGCCTGATCCCTGCTTTAGGAAACTCATTTATTTCTAACTGTCTTTTGTCTGGGCATCTAAGGAGCAGCTCTGTTTAATAAGAGTTCAGTCTCTCAAGCATTAAGAAGGGTGCAAATAACTCACTGTTGCCACCTCTTTATTTCAAATAAAACAGGCTTCATAGTTGAGTGCTCAGTTGGACCTTTGTCATTTTCCACCTTGGTGTAGAGGGAATGAAGCCACCTTCTCTTGTCCTGTCCGCCCGTCCACCCCCGTCTGTGTTTGTTAGCCCTCTGGTGTTACTGAAGCTTCTAAGTAGTGTAGATAGAAATAAAAATGCATCCAAAGGATGATCAAATAAATGAATCAAGTGAACAGCAAACTCCCAGTCTCTTGAAATGTCTGCTGAAAAAGAAAGCACGTGGAGCTCAACAGGGAGGCACTTCCACAGAAGCACCCCCACAATATTGAACACACAGCTCCTGGTGGATACAAACTATGTGCCAAGCCATGAAGGACCAGTGATAGTGACTCTTCCAAAGATCTCTGTGATCGGACAGGGATATAAGGGATCAGGCAGTTCTTAAGTTTTTCTGGACGCAAGTTTTTAAGCGCCTTGTAAACTAATATAAGAACCCTGAACTTTACTGAATATCATGAAAGCAACCAGTGCAAGCTTCTAAGCACTGGTGTTAAGTGTTGATAGTCTGTCCCACCAGTGCCATAGCATGCATTGCCAGTGCCTGAGGCAAGGCAAGGATTGTACTCCCTAACCTCAGTGTGGGCATCATGCGGGAGGCAACAGTGGACTTTGCTCACTGCACCCCTGCAGAGGTTGCTCCTCATGGAGGTCGCCTGCTGGTCACCACATTCACCCTCTCAGCTCGATGAGGTCCCAGCAGAAGTGGTGGCTAGTGCTTCTTGACTGACTTGTTGGCATCCCAAGCAGTGCTGGAGCTGCAGTAGGTCTAGGAGGAGGGCCACAGAGAGCATGCTGAGGCACCAAGCACAGCCCTTCCCCAGCCACCTCTCCTTGGCTGCACATTGCGAGGGTGGGCACCAGCGGATCCTGGGTGAGCGGCCAGCTCTCTTCTCTGTGCCCCCTCTGCAGAGTGCATGCCTCGCTCACACACCCCAGGGAAGGCCCCGGGGAAGGACCGGCACAGAATGGGAAATGTCCAGGCTCCAGCTGGCAGGAGTACCACCCCTCGCTTCTCCACACTACACCACAGGTCCTTACCTACAGTCTAACTACATACCTTTGAAGAGTTTCTGGACCAGGTTCAAGGGTATCCCCACATAGAGACACATAGAGACACATTACACTGAAGGCCTCTGGTAAGAGGTGTGGAGGTGTGGATGAAATAATGTTTTGCTATGTTGCAAAGCCAGCTGTCTATTTGGCCCAAACCCCTGTTGTAATTCTGAACTGTCTTCTTCTTCTCTGGAAGGGTCAGGCTGTGGAGGCGGTCTCCACCATTCCTTCTCTGCCCAGTCCCTGACAGGCACAGAGATTTTGACCTAGGAGCCTCCACAGGGTTTAATCTGATATTGAGATAAACCTTTGACCTGATAGGGATCTCATGATTTATTTTGAAGTTCATTGCATTTCTTGAATTGAAATAAACTTACTTGAATCATCTGTTTGACTGAGGTGGACTTCCATCCCAATTATATCACCCGGGTTAGGTCATTTTGTTGTTCTTGTGAGTCAAAAACTTCAACAAAGATATTAGGTGTTGCAAAAATAACAGGTGTTTTTTTTTTTTTAGTCAAGCCTCAGGTCTTGAAGACTATGTGATACCTTCATTTAGGGTTTAGAAAATGATTAAGAAATGAATTTATCAGCCAATTAATGGAAATTAATAATTAATAATTATTTCAATTAAGTCCCTTTTCCCCTTTATGATTTATATCTTCTCAATTTAAATCAATCTTTCCTGGGTTATCAGAAAAATTGACTAATCAAAGTAGAATATCCTCTATGCTTTTTATGTCTGTTGAGAATGAAAATCTTACAGGGTGATGGATGTTATTATTGACAGCACTTAGAATAAAAGCAGTAGAACTTCCATTGTAAATATGATAGGCACACTCCTCCATTTTTCTCCTGAGACAGTTGAATGTCAGATCAACATACCTTGCATTTTTTATCTGTTCAGATTTCTACATTTCTCTTGGGAAACTTTAACTATCCCTAGATGCAGTTTTTGTGTGATTTTCCTCTTAAATTATTTATCTAAAATAACCTTAGTATACCTGAGTTCAGTGCTTTTTTTCCTGGGGGTACGCATACCCCTAAACACTTTGTGAAGCTTTGTACTTTTGTCCATTTACTGTATTTATTTTTCCCAATTTGAACTATAAAATTCTCTTGAGTCAAAATGAGAGTACCCCTAAACATTTTGTAAGGGGAAAAAAAGCACTGCCCGAGTTAGTTGATTCCCAGGACATGAGCAAAGAGGGAAGGGAACACACCCCAAACATTTCTGGTCCTCTTTTGGAATGCAATAGAACATGGTCGCCTAAGGATTACATCTCACAACTACTGGTATTTTCTTATCAGGTGTCTATAAATCCACTTCTAGACAGCATCTTAAAAAGCAGAGACATCACCTTGCCGACAAAGGTCCGTATAGTTAAAGCTATGGTTTTCCCAGTAGTGATGTATGGAAGTGAGAGCTGGACCATAAAGAAGGCTGATCGCTGAAGAATTGATGCTTTTGAATTATGGTGCTGGAGGAGACTCTTGAGAGTCCCATGAACTGCAAGAAGATCAAACCTCTTCATTCTTAAGGAAATCAGCCCTGGGTGTTCACTGGAAGGACAGATCCTGAAGCTGAGGCTCCAATACTTTGGCCACCTCGTGAGAAGAGAAGACTCACTGGAAAAGACCCTGATGTTGGGAAAGATTGAGGGCACAAAGAGAAGGGGACCACAGAGGATGAGATGGTTGGACAGTGTTCTCGAAGCTACCAACATGAGTCTGACCAAATTGCGGGAGGCAGTGGAAGACAGGAGTGCCTGGCGTGCTCTGGTCCATGGGGGTCACGAAGAGCCGGACACGACTAAACAACAACAACAACAACAACAACAATAACAACAACAACAACAAATCCACTTGCTTACCCACCATGACATTTTGCGCACAGAAAACTTCCCTAAAGCTCTCGTTTGACTTGTGGTTTGGAGACAGTAAGAAACAGCTGAAGTCCCTTCTGAGACTATGACAGGGAGGTTCCTGCTGTTCCTTACCTTCCAGTTTAAATGAGAGAAGGCCCTCAGGATCTCTACACTACAACCCTCTTGGTTGTTTCTCTGTGGCAGACCTAAAGTTGTGGACGTTTCACTGAACAAAGGTGTGTCAACTATCACCTTCCTCTTGTTGACTTTTCCACCCATATCTTCCTGCTTGTTTAACAATAGCTCATCTTCACTTGCATTTCCCTGTTGCACGGTTTTGGAAGAGTCATATAATTTGGACCATCAATCAATGTTCCACTGATTTGAGAAGCTGAGGCAAGGGTTTCTCCAACATGCATTTGGAAGGACAAAATTATATAAGAGGTCTGCTCCAATATCAAATATTATGATATGAGTCACTGTGCAAGTCACATTGGTAGGCTGCTTAATTTTGTTCACATGAATAGTGCATATTATTACAACATGCTTGCAGTCAGCAAGAGGAGACGGAGTTTAGATGGCAGGGGTGATTACAACATTCTGTAAAGGCTCTTATTACTTAAAAAAACAAACCAGTTTATTTTAGTTTCCCACAGACTTAACTTAATCAAATGTACCCTGTATGGTGGCTGTTAAATCCAAATGAAATACCATAGCAGTTGTTCTTTTTGTATCTAGTTCTCTCTGCTCAGTCACTTTTTGTTCTCTTTCAAGCTATTTAGCTCAAACACAATGTACATAAAGTTTTAAAATGCTGTCATTCTTTAGGTGTACGGCATTCTTATCCAGTTCATAGCTATCATTTGGTTTTACAATGGTTCCACAATTTACAAATGCCTCAGGTTACAAATGCTTCAGGTTACAAACTCCGCTAACCTGGAAGAGTTACCTCGAGTTGAGAACTTTGCCCCAGGATGAGAACGGAAATCGTGTGCTGGTGGTGCAGTGGCAACAAGAGGCCCCATTAGCAAAAGCACACCTCTAGTTAAGAACAGTTTCAGGTTGAGAACAGACCTCCAAAATGAATTAAGTTCGTAACTAGAGGTACCACTGTACTGTGATATGTTCTAAGTGCAGTTAGTCCATCTGGCTGGGGAAACCCAGCCAGATGGGCGGGGTGCAAATAATATACATTATTATTATTATTATTATTATTATTATTATTATTATTATTATTATTTGCAAACAGACTAAAAAGGTAACAATAGCAAACAAAAGCAACAACCAAAAACAGAACCACAAACAGACAAACAAGACACACTCAAAAATTCTAGAAGTGGGGAGGTGTGATAGGAGATTAAGTGATTTGGGCTATAAATGAAAATCAGTCTATACTGATTTTCTTTGCTGTTTTTGTACAGTGGTCAGATTCTTAGAGGCACGTGGCATGGGAGCCAGAGAAAATGCATAGTATCTGGGGAATCCTTTCTTTACTCAATAATTTTGTTATGGGGTAACTCACCTGAAAGGGAAGGCAATGGAAAGCACACACCGAGACAGCTCCCTGTTTTCTTTACAGGAACACCTAACTTCTTTACACTTTCCCTGGATAGACCTTTAAAAGGCAGTTCCAAGGATCTTTGTATTCTCAATATTTATGCAGTTTAAAGCAAATTCCCATTTTCTTCAGTGTCAATATACTCAGACCTTATGTTTGAGTTGGATATTGGCATAGCATGAGAGTGAAAGAATGAACTGTGAGAAGCCTTGTAAAATAGGCATAAGAAATGCATATAATAGCAGGATGCTCAAAATGGAAAAATACACAAACAATATATATTCATTCATGTATTGAGAGAGAAAATGTGAGCAATACTAAATGGACAAGGCTAGATAAATCCACATGCTGACTTATATATGTCTTCATCCAGAATACTTTTGAGTACTTTGGTCTAAGATATAAAACATACTAATGAAAATTATGACTATTAATTCTGCCATTTTGGGCCCTGAGTTTGTTTTGCCAGACAACTTGCTGCCACCATCCCTACTCAACTCACCTGACTATTTAGGACAGGGATGGAGAAGTCATGGAGCTCCAGACATTGGTGGACTAAAACCTCCACCCTACCTGGCCATTGGCTGACTGGGGCTAAATTGAGTTGGTGTCTGACAACAACTGAATTCCCTTTCCTGATTTAGAGGTCATGAAAAGTTGCAGTTGATTTCCCTTTTTGGCTATTCCCCACTCCCCTTCTCCCTTCTTTCACTGTGAGTACAAATGGTCAACACTCTCCTCCCAAATCTATTTCTTATGGCAGGTCAGTGCACATGTGGAGCGTATGTGGGCATATTGTGATGAATGTGAACGGGTCTATATTGAAAATAAAAGGGGCTAGAGACCTTGGGAATGTTGTGTCTGAAATGGCTAAGCATGTGCAGCAATTTTGATTTCAGTATGCCCAAAAAGTTATGAGGCTACTAAGATCAACAAAAAAGTGAAATGTCTGGAATAGTTCTGTCATCCGCCCAGAGAGAAGCAATCTAGTAGTAGTAATAGTAGTAATTTTATTTATACCCCACCCATCTGACTGGGTTTCCCCAGCCACTGTGGGCAGCTTACAACATATATAAAAACATAGTAAAACATCAGACATTAAAATTTTCCCAATAAAGGGTGCCTTCAGATGTCTTCTAAAAGTTATGTAGTTCTTTATCTCCTTGACATCTGAAGGGAAGGTGTTCCACATGGAGGGTGCCACTACCGAAGGTGCCCTCTGCCTAGTACAGAATGCTTTCCATCCCATTCCTGAATAGGTTATTTGGAAATAATTTCAATGTTTCTTTTTAATGGAACTTTCTTCCATTGACATATGTAGGACTGAGACATGAGTCACAATAGTACCAAAGTGTGCAGGTCAACCATTCAATTCCAATTGCTTCACAGCAGCCTTGCTCAGAGCACACTGGGTTGTATCCAACAAAGTCATAGTGTGAGTGGAACAACTTCCTCTTGCACAATTGAACTTCCCCTCCCTCTAGTCCCTCCACACACACCTCCAGATCTTCACTGGTTTCCCCACCAATGCCCTGGAGCAGTTTTGGGTGGGTGCAAGGGAGGAAAGCAAGGGGACACTTCATTGCCCAAGCAGAAGTCATCCTGCTCATGCAATGACTTCATTGGATCCTACCCATAGTATACTGCTCCTGTGGCTGGGACATATGAGTGACTTTGTTTCTCCACTGTGAACCAGTCCTTGCTTAGCAATCAATCATATCAAACTTGCTTTGCATTATTTCCTTGTAATCCCATTGAGAAAGTGAAACATCTTTGAAAACGAAGGGCTTGTTCTTTGTGATTTCAGAAATAAGACTTAAGGAGGCTTTGTATACCATTTTTGGAAGGTAGCGGAACTTGGCTCAAATATTTGAATATGAAAGAATGCAAACATAGACTAAGCCAACTCATTGTTTTTTCTAGAACAAATATTTGAACAAGTTGGAGAGACAACCATACAATTTAAAAAAAAAAGATAGTAATCTTTCAAACCTCCACAATCCAACCTCTGTTTTTACCCTCCTTACAAAAAACATAGCTCTCATTTCCAAACTACACTAGCCGCTCAGGTGAGGAGAAAGAGAGCGAAGGAAACTAATAGCAGGTGTGAAAAAACAAGTGCAAGTTGTTGCCAAGACTACCTTAAAGCATCCTTGTTTTGTGCTTCGAAGGAGAATTTCTTTCATTGCTACAGTCAGCACAATAAACAATTGGCGCTGCTTTTGTAAAGACTGCTTATCTCTTACAGCAGCCCCTTAATTCCTTTAAATACTGAAAATGGGCTCCCTCTTCCCAGCCTGGGAAGAGGCAAAATCTGACTATGAACCTTTTGTCTTCTGTGAGGATCAAAAGAGGTAGCAGAGTTTTATAAGTGATGGCAGGAGCTTTGTCTTAATTTTAGCAGCTGCAGCATATGCATCCAAGAGGCAAGGCACAGGCCAACACCAGCAAAACTAATCTCTTATGTAACACTATTTTTGGGAGGTGTTTGTGTGTAAATCTCTTTGCAAATATGTTGCTCTTACATTTTGTGTTAAAATGCAAATAGACAAATGTATGCCTACCTACCAAATGCTGTCTTGTACCTGTATCAACATAGTATCATCACTCTAGAATTGTTATTATTTTTACTGAAGTACTGGTTAGAAATCATCTAAATGAAGAAAGAATACTTCAAATATTTACAATTAAATCACTGTCTTTAACTATTGTTTTGTCAAGTCTGTTAGAAACACCCTGGAACTAGTCGGAGATTTAAGTAAAGCCACAACTTTGAAAAAAGAACTACAGGATAAGGCAAAACCCGAAACATAACCACAGTTCTAAAACCAGGAATGGCTGAAGCTTGGTGCTTGCCAGTTTGGCAACAGCGCCGAACAGACCTCTATTATACGTTCTAGCTTCAAGGATGAGTGTGGTAGCTCTACCCCCATCTTCCTCCACAAGTTGAAGGGTGACTGTTGGATGTGGGGAACCTGCTGCGCCAATAGAGGCTCCCCAAGTGATGAAGAACATACCATCCAACAAATCAAAGGGAAAAATTGGGATGCCATCTTCCTTTTTTTTTTCTTGTGAGACCACAGTGGATATTTGGGGTGGCATGATTTTGCATGATTTCTCACTGCAATCCCTCCAAAAACGCTTTTAGGGGGCACAGCACCCAAAAATGTGTGTTTGGGGGCACTGTGCGAGATTACAGCCTGGGTGGGAGCACCTTTTTTTGGGAGGGGGAATCAAGGTACAAAATCATGCGAGATCACTGCACCCAAAATTGCCACCGTGCTCTTGTGAGAAAAAAAATGGAATGTCCTGGTTACTGGGTCTATTGAGATGTATGAGAACCCTAGTGCTTCAGAAAGGCATCTTTAGCTTTCGGAGGGCACTGCAAATGAAGGGAACTACCGTTCTCATCTGAAGGAGCCAACTCCTAGGGGCCGAGGGGTCTTCACCCCCCAATAAAATATTTGAGGGGCTGCCCCCCAAGTTAATGGGCATTGCCATTCAAATGGTGTGATTGCACCATGTCATGTGATTGTTTATGTGGGGCAGGGCTTACCTGCCCCCCCATATTTTATTTAAGTTGTCACCCCCGTTCTCATCCCAATGGCTTGCCTCATGCATGAAGTTTCTGATTAGAAGAATACCCAACTAGGACTTATAGTCTTAACATCTCCTATCAGGGTTGCACTTGGGGTAACGACTAAGTGCACTAGAGTGGGAAACTCAAGACCAAATGCAGCCCTCCAGACCTCTATCCAGCCCTTGGGGCATCTCCAAGATGCACCCCTCACTGCCCTTGCTCTCTGCCTTCCTCGAGTGATTTTGCCTGATTTTGCCATGTCTGGAAAGTTTCCTTGGATGGGGATAATTTGTTTTGCCTGTTTGGCTAGGGGATGGAGAGAAGTTTGTGCACGGGAAACCTTCTAATTTTGTATGGTTTGGATGCAGACATTAATCCATGCACAGATGACTATATAGACATTCATCCATGTAGAGACAAACAAGTGGGGATGTCACACATTCACCCAAACATCTGAACAGAGCCTATGTGTGTACAACTTGCACATGCATGGACTCAGTAAGTTCTGTTGAAGAAGAGTCCTGATGGTTGACCACTGTGAGAACAAGATGCCGGCCTGATCCAGCAGGTTCTTCTTTATGTCCTTATGTCCTCTTGGTGGACCAAAATACTCAAACATTTTTTGAGTTTGCTGAAGAGCACATGGGTCACTTTGGGCGGCTTCCAACAGAATATTAAAATGCAATAATATATTAAACATTAAAAACTCCCCTAAACAGGGCTGCCTTCAGATGTCTTCAAAAAGTCTGGTAGTTGTTTTTCTCTTTGACATCTGGTGGGAGGGCATTCCACAGGGATGCCTGGTTCCCTGTCACTTGGCTTCTCGTAGTGAGGGAACTGCCAGAAGGTGCTCGGCACTGGACCTCAGTGTCCAGGCAGAACAATGGGGGTGGAGACGCTCCTTCAGGTATACTGGACCGAGGCTGTTTAGGTCTTTCAAGACCGGTGTTATGTGGTCTTGGCAGCCACTCCCAGTCACCAGTCCAGCTGCTGCATTCTGGATTAGTTGTAGTTTCCGGGTCACCTTCAAAGGTAGCCCCACGTAGAGCGCGTTACAGTAATGCAAGCGAGAGATAACTAGAGCATGCACCACTCTGGCGAGACTTTCTGAGGGGAGATAGGGTCTCAGCCTGCGTACCAGAATGACTCCCAAGCTGCACACCTGGTCCTTCAGGGGCACAGTTACCCCATTCAGGACCAGGGAGTCATCCACCCCTACCTGCCTCCTTTCCCCCCAAAACAGTACTTCTGTGTTGTCACTATTCAACCTCAATCTGTTAGCTGCCATCCATCCTCCAACTGCCTCCAGACACTCACACAGGACCTTCACTGCCTTCACTGGTTCTGATTTAAAAGAGAGGTAGAGCTGGGTATCATCCGCATACTGATGAACACCCAGCCCAGACCCCCTGATGATCTCTCCCAGTGGCTACATGTAGATGTTGAAAAGCATGGGGGAGAGGACAGAACCCTGAGGCACCCCACAAGTGAAAGCCCAGGGGTCTGAACACACAACCCTCAACACCACTTTCTTAACATGGCTCAGTAGTTTATCAGCAATTGATGATTAAAATTGTTCAAATGTAATGTCTTCTTATCCTTGATTTGTGACATTTTCATAATCTGTTACAACCAATGGTCTTCCTTCTTTATTTCACAATGATTTTCCCTAATGTTCTTTAAATTGCGTATTAGAAGACCCAAGAGAAAAAAACAAAGGGAAGAAACTATTATAGTTAATGTTTCCATTGGATTTGAAAGGCTTTCCCTGGTGTTCACTGGGCAGCTGGTGTCTCTGTTTTCTGTGCTATAAGTAATCCATGGCATTGTACTTCAAAAACAATTTCAAGCAGCCAAGCCAAAGATTTTCAGTTATGGGATTCTGAAGATTTTGCATTTTAACATAGAAAAGTGGTGCTTGAATAACAAATGGTTTTTTAAACAAACAAACAAACAAACAAAAATACCCCCCCACAAACATCCCACCTACATGTGAAGTCTGCAGAGAACAATTAGCTTTTAATTTTTTTAAAGTTGCATTTTGGGTTGATCTCCTGATTTTGGTCTAATGCCTATATAAAAATCTTTCAACCAATATAAACCTTTATTTTTTCACTCTTTCTATGTTACAAATTTATTTTCTTCATAAGATAGCAGTGGATTTAAAATGGGGATCAATCACAAAAGAGATGGCACTAACTTGGGAAAGTTTCAGATATGGAAGGAACATATATTAGGAACATTCCAACACTGGAAAGGCATATCAATATATGACCCTGTGACAAATAAAATGAAGACAACCCCAGAAATCTGAACCTTCCTGGATAGAATGAGTCATAAGACAATGGAGAGAAAAGATGGAGCTTGAATTTTTTTTAGAAAAAGATAAATCAGACTGTTTCTCTATGATGTGCCAAATTATTATTAAAAACAGAGGTAGTACATAAATATACAGTATGTTAACATGTAATAAAGATATGAATAGAGAAATCCCAAGAGAGGTGTAGGAATTTTTGTTTCAAAAAGCTTCCAACTTCCCTGGAGTGATGAATGATAAAGAAAGTTGTATTAAAATAGTGACTCAATTTTTATGGATTCCATGGAAAAACAAAATGATAAAGTAAAGTGAGAGCTGGAAAGTGCTGAATATGTCATAAAGATAATGGGGACTTTTAACATGTGGTAGGGGTGTAACGAGGCACAGATATTTTGGCAAATGATAATTGAGATGCTCAGGTAAATGTTTAAGTTACAGAACTTAAACACAATGCAGAACCGCTATTGTGCTTATAAAGTTGGACACAAGGAAATGAGAGTACAAGGAAACACCAAACACAAATTTTGTACATAGTGACTATTGCAAGGATGCCATAAGTTATATATCCCTTTTCTGAAGTGAAGGTGCTATTGTCACTGGGGAGTTATTTAATTAAACCATTCATCATTAGGGTTTAGAAGGATATGGGTTAAGCTGCCATCTTGTAGGGATAACGTCACAGAAACACACACACACACACACACACACACACACAAACACATTTGGCCCTTTTGATGGGCTACAGTGGTACCTCGGGTTACATACGCTTCAGGTTACATATTCCGCTAACCCAGAAATAACGCTTCAGGTTAAGAACTTTGCTTCAGGATAAGAACATAAATCGTGCTCTGGAGGTGCAGCGGCAGCGGGAGGCCCCATTAGCTAAAGTGGTGCTTCAGGTTAAGAACAGTTTCAGGTTAAGAACGGACCTCCGGAGCGAATTACCGGTAAGTATTTAACCAGAGGTTACCATTGTATTTGATTTTCAGCTATTGTACATGGCAAAATAAGGTGGCTATTTCAGAAATAACATTGCTCAGTTTGAAAGAGATGTATTTGGACTTATGATCAATGAATCCTATTAAGTCAATTGAATTGCCCTAGAGTAAATGGATTGTGCCTTTGGCTATGTCTGTACTAGTGGAGTTGTACATCCAACCTGCATTAACTATACTGTACAGTTGCATATCAGATGCAGCAGCACACATGGCTGGCACTGACGATCAAGGCAATCATTGGTCTACTTATGCTGTTGGTGACTATATTGTGCGAGGGAGCAGGGGTGGCACTGGGCTGGGTGACTCTTATCACGCTCTTCTTTAAATAGGCATATTCTCTCTCAGGCTACATTGTCAAAGGAATATATACAAAGACACTGAATTTTTAAGAAACATTTCACAAGTCCATCATTAAATTATGGGAAACTAGTATTAAAGGGGCACGTAGTTAAGGCAAGTAGTGAAAAAAGGAAAGTTCCACCAATAAGCCTTATTCTGCACCAGTTGATCTACTAACTGGGGCTTCCCTGGTTCTGTGGGATTGCCTTCTTCTCGAGGTGTGACAGGCACCCACAACTGGAAAGAACTGTTGATATTTCTGTCTCAACAGGCTTTCCAATGGGTCTCTGCCATGGACATCTATTTAGTGTTTAGTTTTGCTTTCAATTTAGCTGCTGGTGTTTTTGTGTGTGTTTCAGAGGTTTTCGTTGTGCATCACCTTGAGGTGTGTGTGCATGCGCGTGCATGCTTGCTCAGATACATGATCTAGTTGATGACCTTTATGAATGTGCCAAATTTCAAACGGATCTGATAAAAATTGTCACAGGTACAGCAAATTCAAAAGTGCTAGAAACTGACACAGTGACCCTCTTATTCTCCCATTTTTTCTTCCCCAACACTGTGTGGGTGAGGTTTGACACATTATTCTATAGGATTAATGCTGTCAACAATTTAAGGCCCAAACTGCAGGTGTAACATGTATCAATTCAAGCTTATATACAAAAAGCTCAAAATGTCGAGCTTTCATTCAATGAAACAGTATTTTTAAAGTTGAACAAAGATTTGAGGGCTTAGGGGTTGAATCTTTTAAACTGGAGCATATTGTTCAGTGCAAATAGAAACCGAACCCATGGAAATGCATGTTCCCTCTCCTTTTAAGCATGTTGCACAAGTGCAGCGACATTGCATTGGATTTATTCCCCCCCCCCCAACATGTTGAAATACTGTTCAGAGCATTCGTCCCATTCTCCAATGATTGTGGAAAAAGTAGGTTAGTAGAGTGTGTTGCTAGGAGACCAATGTCAGCATCATCTATGACCTTGCAGGGTATAAAGAAATTGTATAGATTTATTGAGCTCAGTGGCACATTGTCTAAGTCCTGCACTCTCCGGCTGCTACTCTGTTTTTGTCTGCAACAGCTCATGCACACTCATGTGCACACATAGATGCACAACTAGAAAAAGCTCCCCCTTTCTCTTTCACCTGCACATATGCACACACATGCTTATTCACCACACTAGAGAAGCTACTGGCACACTTCCTAGTTCCTCTGTCTTACGACTTCACTGCTTTTAACTGTACCATATTCCCTTTGTGAACAAAAGCTCCATAAAAGCAGCATCAGCAAAATCTCGCCTCTTAGAAGCCTGCTTCTTTTTCAGACTGTCACTGTAAGGAATAATATAGGAATTGTTTCTGTCGGGTAACACCGTGACAAAAAAAAAAGCCCCCCTACAAACACAACACAGTAATTTTGCTGTCACATTCAAAATGATTTCTCAAAGTTACATCCACAGTTTTCACACCTGAGTTGGCTTAAGGTTAAACAATCAGATAACGGATTCTGGCATTCTCGTCATTGCAATGGGTTTTTTTTACCCTGAGAAGTACACAGAAAAACAGATATTTTTGCACTTAAAAGAAGTGAATTAAAAATTAAAATATATTTTATAAGATCCCTCTGATGTGGAAAATATCTTTTTAAACCATCAGATATAGATACACAACACACACACATGTTTGTGTGTTTAAATTTAATGATGCATACCAAATACATAGGCTATGAATGTGAGCTTCTGTTGCATGCAGGAGATGATCTCTAATAAAAAATTAATATAAATGCATTCTTTTGTGCATTTATATTTATTAAAATAAGCCTTTTGAAGATTTAGAGCTCTTGAGCTTTACTTTATGTAATACTGGGGTGGAGGGAGAGGAGGTTCTTCAAAATAACATAAATTAATAAATGAACTGCCATCACAGCCTACTAAGGCGTACATATTTAAAATGCTTAGGGTGGGATATATCAAGCAAATTGCTAGTGAAACAGGCCTTCCCATTACGTCAGCATAGCAAAGGCAGATACACAAGCTGTTCAGAAATGTACCAACCATGTCTGAAAAAAGAATCAGGTTTTACTTTCACATGAACACCAAAGAAAGGCAAGATACCGGTAGATGTACAAGACGTGGCCTGCTTCTGCATCTCAGCACTGGATGCTTGGGTGGGGAGAAGGGGAGCCTTGGGGAAATATGATCAAGAGGAAGACTTATTAATATGCCTGCATTGCAATTCTGAAAGCCCCTGCTTCAGAATAGCTCCATGTAAGTCAGTGGGGCTCTTTTGGAATAAGGGATTGGCAATTGTAGTTCTAACCATAATATAGCTATAAAGAAGCTTGCTGAAGTGGTCAGGCCAGTTCCTTTGTCAAAGGAACAGTTTGAGCTGCTCAGCTAAGTATCCAACATTCACATCTAAAGAGTGAATTCTCTTGCCATAGAGTCAAATGATGGCCCATGCCAGGGGAGCCAGCGAGCCAGATGCACACGCCCCTGGCCTTAGAGGACTAAGCTGGCCTGGGGCGGGGGGGGGGCGGGGGGGTGCCAGGCACTGACTGCTTTTTTGTTTGAGTTTATAACTAACAAGATTGCCGCCTGCATCCTCAGAGAAGCTCTGCATGGCCGTGGTCAAATGGGTGGACCTTTTCCCACTTCACCTGGTTTGATGCCACCATCATCCCAGGATGGAGATCAATAGGACCAAGGGGAAAGTAGTGTGGGTGAGTTTGGACTGATGCTGGAAGCTGGAGAGACAGAGGCACGTCTTGCTCTGTGCTGAAACTAAATGGTGACTTAGGGCTTCTCATGTAACCTAATGGGGAAGCAAGATCAGCTGGAGCATTAATCCTGGGAAACTCTCCATCCTCTGCTCAGGTTGTATACATGTGTAAATAAAACAATGCATCAACAAGATGCCACCGTCTCTGTTAACCTTCATTGCAAGGAAACTGAACCTTGGGTAAGTGCTTGAACCTCTAGAGTCCTTCATCACTTGGCAATTGGGGTTGCACACAATATAGGGGTTGCACACAATATAGATTTGCTGTTTAGTCGTTTAGTTGTGTCCGACTCTTCATGACCCCATGGACCAGAGCACGCCAGGCACTCCTGTCTTCCACTGCCTCCCGCAGTTTGGTCAGACTCGGGTTGGTAGCTTCGAGAACACTGTCCAAACATCTCATCCTCTGTTGTCCCCTTCTCCTTGTGCCCTCCATCTTTCCCAACATCAGGGTCTTTCCCAGGGAGTCTTCTCTTCTCATGAGGTGGCCAAAGTATTGGAGCTTCAGCTTCAGGATCTGTCCTTCCAGTGAGCACAATATAAATAGACATATATAAAGCCATTTTCTAAAGACAAACTCTAAGAATAGTCCAGAAATTCAAAAGGATTTAGGCACAAACCTGCCTCTCATGGTTGTCATGGCTGTCAAAAGCAGAACACTGTGGTATAGCATCTTGAGCAGGGTGAATTTGAACCTGGGAGATCTGGTTTGAACTTCTTTCTCACCTATTAAGCTCACTAAGTGGACTTGCAGTTTACATTAGAGCTGCTGTCCTCTTGCAAGAAAAAATGGGCAATTAAGGACATCTAATCACTATAGAAGGAGGAAGCTGGACAGGGCATTGAGATTCTGTACTTAAAGTATCTCTTTTGCCCCTCAAAATGAGGCCAGTCACTGTCTCCTAACCTAACCTACCTCACAGGGTTGTTGTGAGGTAAAATGAGGAGAACTGTGTTGAACGCCTTGGGGGGAAGGTGGGAGACAAAATGTAATAAGAAATGAAATGCAAATAAGGGATTTTGTATCACCCCCCCCCCAAAAAAAAAGCATTTTAATGCATGTTTAGACCTTGGCCTTTCTGTAGTGGGCAGGAGCAGAACTTAATTTGTTCTTTTATAGCTGAAGCTGCAAGCAAGTTCAGGTGGGATAGCCAAATGCCATTTCCCTCAGGCAACTGGGTTGAAGGGCTTCCTTTTGGACCCGCTCTCAGGAAAGTCACTAGAAGTTTACTCTCATGGAATGGATTGGGATGATTCAGCGCTGTGCCCTGGAAACTGGGCCACCACGTTTAATGAGAATACATTTAAATTTCTTTGATATTTCTTTGTGGTATCGTACAAAAACCCTTGGGGTACAACCTGTTCCTTCTTAGTTACATCAGCTTTGTTAAATAAGCAAATCATCCGTTACCTGAATTGGGTATGTGCTGTGCATTAGCACCTTTTTCTTGTAAGGAAGAAACAGTTTGCCTTTCTGCCAAGGATTGTTTTATATTAGACAATTAGCTATACTGGAACAAATGCTAAAAAGGTGTTACGAATGCCAATGTAAATAACTTAGCCGTTGTTTTAAAAGGGTGCACAGAATTTCTATCTTGTTTTCTGGAGAATGAAGATTAAAAGCACACACATATATATATCCTCCTTCCCTGTACCCTGCAATTCCTGGTCTATAAATATGTATTGCAATGCAAAAAGGAACGAAGAGTGGGCACTGAGTAAATGTCTAATTTGAAGATTACAAGAAGGAGAGCTGTAAGTTGATGTGGCAGGGGAGGGAAAGCAAAAGGGGGGGAAGACTGTAACAGTTCTGAAATATATTTTCATAATTTTAATGCTAGAATAGCTGAGGCCAGCAATTTAAGATTGCTGGAGCTAAAACAAAGTAAGTTTTCACTGCAGTCACAAATATGCACAAAGACACACACACACACACACACACACACACACGATATGGAGGAGAAACTTGATTCAGTTCACATTTAAAGGTGAATATTATTAAATCACACTTTCCAAAGCAATTCACAAACTGATACAGTAATCCTTCAGAAATTTATAGTTCTCTGAATTTTTGCTGTGGTTATCCAGCCAAATAACGTATACAAAATGCAGAGGCTGGTGTAAAATACACATAAAACACATATATTAGTAAAACAACAACAACATACAAAATTCCATTGCAAAAAATTGCATAGAAAAATGTGTACTTTGGAATAAATTGATACTAAAATGCTGGTGAATTTCATGAGTGCTTCAAAAGAAAAATCAAAACAGTGTCAAAATGTGCAGAACTGAACTTAAGATTGGAAGAATGAGAAACTGAGAGAAGCTGAAATGGGCAGATTCACCCATCCTTCACACACACACACACACACACACACACGTTCTTTATTTACTGGTATTTAATGTTCTGCAATTGCACAAGTGACTTTGGGGCATTGTCCATTTTGGGTTTATTTGGGGTGGATTGGGGTGGGATCCTAGCTTTTTATGAAATTTTCAATAAATAGAACTTTGAAAAACCCCATCTTTTTCTGTTTGCAAAAGTTATTCCATGGGGTCAGAGCCTCACATCTTCTGCTGAAATCAATGTTGAGTGAAATTCAGTGGTGACCCTATCAAATGATCTCTATGTTTTTGGCAGTCTGAGTTTCAGATTTCAAAGCTTTGTGCTTTTAAGTTTACCAATTAGATCTCTCATCCTTTGCAAAAGTACACAAGGCAGCTTACACAAAATAAACACAGTATAAAATAAGTTTTTGTTTTTTGTTTAAAAAAAATACAAATGGAAACCAAACCAGCAAAAATACAACCAGCAAGATTTTCTTTTTTTAAGCAGTAGACCACAGTATAAAAGACCAGGAGACTTGAGCTTTCAGGATGCTTCCCCAAACACAACCAAACATGCAGCGGAAATGAAATACATGGAAATGAAATACATACTGAATGCATGGCTCATGGTAGATACAAGTCATGTATCTGAGCCATTCTTCTTCTTTAGCGATCTCTCGTAGCCGAGTAAGATTGTCTTCCATAAACACGATTTTAACAGTGAGTCCGTAAGTGACTGTGGAGGCCAATTCTGGATCCACACATCCTTCCACAGTGGGGACATTGGATTCCAGGTGGGAGCTGAATACGGTGAGGGTTTGCCAAGCGTGCCTTCCTCTTGGCATGTTTCTCCCTTGCGTACTGAGTTCGAGCGTCTTCAAAGCCCATGGCACCTTTGGTAAAGGTTGTTCCCCAACTGGAGCGCTCGCAGGCCAGTGTTTCCCAGTTGTCAGTGTTTATACAAAATTTTTTATAGATTTGCCTTGAGACAGTCTTTAAACCTCTTTTGTTGACCACCAGCATTGCACTTTCCATTTTTAAGTTTGGAATAGAGTAGTTGCTTTGGAACACGATCATCAGGCATCTGCACAACATGACCAGTCAAATGAAATTGATGTTGAAGAATCATTGCTTCAACACTGGTGATCTTTGCTTCTTCCAGTACACTAGTATTACCAGTAGTTTGCCTGTCTTCCCAAGTGATGTGTAACATTTTTCAGAGACATCGTTGATGGAATCTTTCGAGGAGTTGGAGATGGCGTTTATAAGTGGTCCATGTTTCACAAATGACAATGATTCCCCAAACACTGCAGCAATCAGGCAGGGATATAAGGTATTAGGTGCTCTGTGAGGTATCCTGGGTCCAAGTTGTTAAGGGCCTTACAAGTTCATACAAGCATGTTGAATCTGGTCTGGTAGTGTATAGACAAACTTTTGAGCACCCGAGTTATGTGATGGCATTTAATGTAGAAATATCTGAAAGACCTCCTCCTTCTCTACAGACCCTTGTAGGTACTGAGATCAGCAGAGGAGGCTCTTGGTAGTTTCTCTGTCCTGAGAATCTCATGGGGCGGGGATGGCAACCTAGGACAGGGCACTCTCTGTGGCTGCCCCTAAGCTTCGGTGCTCCCTCCCCAGAGTGGTGTGTCTGGCACCTTCATTATACAGCTTTCAGGGAATGCTGAAGACACATCTCTTTACCCTGACTTTTGACACTTGAGGTGTACAGTATATTATTAGGAGCCACCTTGTTTTTATAGTTGGAAGCCATTTAAAATTATTTGAATATTGTGTAATCATTTTAATAATGCTGTAACATGCCCTAGGACATTAGGGTAAAGGTAAGAGAATGAATGAATGAAATGATTTGGAGGCTTGCTTTCCAACCTCTTCTTTTCTACAAAATGCATAGTTGTTTTACATATTTGCAGCAAATAATAATTTAATAGTAATTTTTCATTTGTACCCTGAACATCTGACTAGGTTGCCCCAGCCACTCTGGGTGGCTTCCAACAAATATAAAAGCATAATAAAACACCAAACATTAAAACTCTTCAACACCACATTGCCTTACAGCTCTACACAGAATGTGCAAGTTTTTTTAAAAAAAAATATAGAAAACAAAATGCCAATGGGGCATTCACCATGACTTGGGCACACACATTGATAGTCCTACAAATCCCAGCAGTGTGGTGCAGGCAAAATTTATGGAAATGGCATTCTTGCATTTCAGCAGCTGCAGTGCCCTTCCTTGGCAGTATATCACATCTACTTTGGTTCTGTGGCATATGGGTTGCCTTCAACTTTGCCCTCTTTATCATCACCTTCAGTGGAGGCGCTAGGCTAGACAAGTCCTGAAATGAGCACGGAAGCTGGAGGTCCCAGGTGGCATCTGAGTTCAGATGTCCTTAGAAGACACCTGCGTCCTTTCATTGTCATGCTTGCCATTCCCTCCTCTGAGAGTGACCACAGAGCATGCTTGGCAGTTCCGGGACCCTGGTGCCTTTTGTGGCAGAGGAGCATCTGCATCTTCAGATGACCTTTCATCATGATGACCTTGCTGTGGGCTACTAAAAATATTTTTTTTAATGCTATAAAGAACACTGCACAAAATGAAATACAAACTGAAGGCTACAAAAAACAATCACTCTCCCCTTATTGTTTCTTCATTTCTAATAGAACAAAACATTCTCACAGAAATATATGTAGGATTGGCAGTTTTGATTAAAGCTTTCCACAATTATTGAGTGTGACAAATAGAACCCAATTGGAAATCTGATTTCTTTTTCTGCAGTTGTTTTGACAGAAGAAAGTCCCAGATTCTCAAACTGTGTACTAGTGGTAGTACTACTTCTAATGCTGCTGCTGCTGCTACTACTACTAGTAGTAGTGGTGGTACTAGTAGTAGTAGTAAGGAAGGGCCACAGCTCAGTGGTAGAGTATCTGCATCGCATGCAGAAGGCTCCATCCCTGCTGTCTTCTGGTGGGACCAGGGGACACCCCTGTCTGGAACACTGGAAAACCACTGCTAGTCAGGGCAGATAATTCTGAGCTAGATGGACCCAATGGTCTGATTCTGTATAAGCCAGTTTCCTATATCCTTATGTTAGTGGCACTTCTTTATTTATATATATCCTGCTCTTCTGGAGAGCAATGAACAGCTTCATCTTAAAACCATATGATATAATCAATAGAAATGCAAGTGCAATGACCAATTTCTAAAAGCAATTACAAGATGCATCCAACACTTAAAACAAAGCACAAATCTGATAGCACCAGGAGAAAAGAATTAATTCATTTTTGAAAATAGGGTGGTAAAAAAGTAAGAATAATCTAGCAACAATACAGTTATTCGTTAAAATCCATCAAAAGTCCATCAAAATTAAAGTGCAAAGCTTAAAGGAAGCTTGATAGGAGGAAGGAATATCCTGCCATGAGTGGTTCTTCCCATTATTTCCGGAACATTCCTATCTCCTTGCCCTCTCAGCAGAGTTGGTAATGTCAGGTCAGTGTTAAGAGTGGCACTCTGTAATGTTAACCAAAGTTTATATGGTAAAATGTGGATTGAACAAGGGAAGTGTTAAGTGGATTTGTAGCTGGTTGACTGATTGAAACTCAAAGAGTTCATGGTTCCACGTCATCCTGGGGAAAAGTGACAAGTGGGGTGCCATTGGATTTTGTCCTGGGCCCATTGTTGTTCCACGTCTTTATAAACAATTTGGATGAAAGAATTGAGGGGATGTTCATCAAATTTGCATATGACACCAAACTGGGAGGGGTGGCAATGCCACAGAAGACAGAATCAGAATTCAAAATGACCTTAACAGATTGGAGAACTGGGCCCAAAATAACAAAATGAATTTCAATATAGACATATGTAAGGGTCTGCACTCAGGCAGGAAGAGCAGATGCATAAATATAAGATGGGGGATACCTGGCTTGCCAGTAATAGATTTGAAAAGAATCTAGGGGTCTTAGTGAAGGGGAACATGAGTCAACAGTGTGATGCAGCAGCAAAAAAAGCTAATGCTATTCTAGGCTGCATGAACAGAAGTCTAGTGTCAAGATCAAGGGAAGTAATGGTAGCACTCTGTTCTGCCTGAGTCAGACCACAACTAGAATACTGTGTCCAATTCTGGGCAGCACAATTTAAGGATGTTGTCAAGCTGGAAGGTGTGCAGAGGAGGGCAACCAAGATGATCTAGGGTCTGGAAACCAAGCCTTGCAAGGAACGACTGAGGGAGCTGGGTATGTTTAGCCTGAAAAAGAGGAGACTGAGAGGATATACTGTATGATAGCCATCTTCAAATATATCAAGGGATGTGACATGGAAGAGGGAACCAGCTTGTTTTCTCCTGCCCTGGTAGGTAGGACTTGAACCAATGGCTTCAAGTTACAAGAAAGGAGATTCCAACTAAACATCAGGAAGAAACTTTCTGACAATGAGAGCTGTTTGACTCTTCTTCTTTGGAGGTTTTTAAGCAGAGGTTGTATGGTCATCTGTCATTGATGCTTTAGCTGAGATTCCTGCATTGCATGGGGTTGGACTAGATGAACCTTGAAGTCCCTTCCAACTCTACCATTCTATGATTCTACGTGCTGGGCATCCTTGAATCTTGAGGCTGTAGTCTTCTGGGGGTTGCTGGCACCTACTCTTCACATTCCAGGTGCCAAGGAAGAACAGTGACCTCACAAAGTGAACTTGCATCTTACAACACCATCATTTCAACCATGGGACACCTTCTAGAGTTTAGCTTCCAGGGAGGGTATTGTAACAAGGTGCTAAGGAATCACTAATATGTGTTATAAAAACTTGATAATGTGTCTTGAGGGAGCAAGGACAATAAGCACCTCCTTGTACTGTTCAAAAGAGTCTCTTAGGATGTGCTCTGTCAACACATCCACTGTAATATTCCCCCAGGCAATTCCTGCACCAAAGCTAATCTGTCTGTGCTGTAATGGTGTCATAAATAAAGGGGTTGCAAGGCTGTGTCACAATGAATTCTTTAGTTAGCACATGTAAGCATCTATAATTGAGATGTTTGTCTGAACACAGTTTGACCTTTTCCCAGTTACCCTTAACTGCATGCTAGTCGAGGGCTCCAATTAGCTCTGAAGCACACACAGATTGGCGGCAGGAGGGAGGGGAGACAGGAGTCACCATGTCAAATCAGTACAAAGAGTTCTTAACCTTGTGTAGAGAGAAAGTAACAGAGCAGCCTGGTGGAGTCAATGGTTGCGCCATTGCCCCACTGAATGAAACCACAAAAGTGGTTTTCACCTTGTTCATTTTGGATCTCTTAACAACACAGTTGTTATACAACTGAATGAATGCTTGAGGAATACATGAATGGTGCCATGTATCCAATTCTATTTAAATGAAATAAATATAAAGCAGCATTTGGCACTGTAGGAGCAACTTCTGGGAAAACCTAGGTGCTTTTCAATCCCATTTATGTCTAAGAGAATGCTTACATTCCCTGCATAGAAATCAATGGAAGTTATCCCCCCCCCCACTTACAAACATTTAACGGTGAATAACTAATACTTAAATGTTTGGATTTGTAGAATCATAAAGTCCAGAAATGATATATGCAGACTTGGCCATTTATTTGCACTAATTTGTTGCTCCTGTTATTGTTCATTTAGGAATTTATTCACTTATTATTTTAATATTTTAAAATTGCATTACATTAGCAATATCTTAAAATCATATTATCCAGAGAAAATAGCAAATATTCCAAGGATTGCCTACTAAACTGCCAAATTTGACAGATTCTAGCCCCAGTATCCTCTGTCCTTCATCCAAACAAGCAAAAGGTATTACCAGAGTCTAGGGCACATTCAAGCTGCAACAAAAGACTTGGGGTGTAGAGCAGGTCGGTGAAGGATGTGTGTGGCTTGGGGAGAGTTCTGAGCGCTGTTTGGAGAGAACTGAAAGTATGCAATCGGTCCCCATGCCTGAACTTCCCACTCCTGACCCACCGAATGAACACTAAGTATTAATTTTCTAGCTTGGCACACACACTACTGGCTTTTGCCCATAGTGAACACTGTGGAATAAAAGAAATGCCCCATTTGCTTATACTGGACAAAAACACTGTAAGCCCCACCGGGCAGTCATTTCTGTGGGTTCTACAGCACAATATTTGGCGCAACCAAATATTGTCTGTCTATGTGTGAATTATATGTCGGTTGTGTTTATTATTCGATTGGGCGGCTGCTCTGCAGTCATTCATGAATTTGTTTATATTTCTTATTTTCTCTTGTTACTGAGAGCCAAGGTATAGCACAGGCATCAAAGGTTTGAATTAACAAATCCATTCTGTGGAAGTAGACTGCAGCTACAAATTAGGGGTGCCCCTTAAATACATGCCCATCACTGCTACCTTCCTGAGCTGGGAGTATTCTCCTATTAACACTGCTTTGAAGCAGGAAAGGGTCAGACTTTGAAGCCCCTGGTCTACAGTGTCTCACTGTTCCAAATTAAGGCATTATTTTGAAGGCTGTGCTATGCTGTGTAGTCAGTTATGTCTAAATAGATATGTCAATGAATTTCGAAGGCACAATATTTGCACACAAGCCTATAAGGGAACCTGTCAGGACTGGGATTAGATGGGCCAATAATACAGTATACCAGTGCTATAGTTCTCCATGGGGAATGAAAGCAGGGTGGCGGAAGGGAGGGGTAGGTTTTTGTGGTGTTGTTAATTGGACGTGGTCTCAGAGGCCTCCCTGCCCCCCTCCACTCCCATTGGGCCTGGTATCAGAGCCCTCCCTCCTGGTCACACTCTTCTCCAATTATGTCAGGATGGGAAGATGCAGGCTGAAGTAAAATGACCTCCAAAATTTGTCCATTCTATTTGTGGGCAGCAAAACTGGGGAAGAGAGCATTTTCTCAGATATCCTCTGATGGAGATGGAGGGACCTAGTGCCTGGAGATCAAATATGGCCCTCCAAGCCTTGCTTTGCTGGCCCTTGGGACTCCCCATAGTCACAGGTGCTACCCTCTCCTTGTTGGAATGTGTCCTTTACCTCTAATAATGCCCCCCCTTTCCCCAAATGGAGGCTAGAGAGGGGCATGTGGATGCACTAGAAACTAGCCTGCTGTAAAAAGGTGAAAGTCACACCTGTTGCTCCGGCCACTTTTGCCTCTGGCTGCCCACCACTGGCAGGTGGCCCCCATAAGTTTGCCTTGAAAGGAATGTGGCCCTCGAGTTGCCCTACTGCTGGATGTGGGCAAACATTTGGACAATTAAGACTGGACTTCCTTTGGAGGGAAGAAACTTCTCTTCAGGAACAACAGACCTGGCCTTCTCATTGCATAAACCACAGGTTTTTCTGAAATGGGATAATGTTTGACATATAGCACTACCTTATCTAACAACATGAACATTCAGAGATGGAAGCAGCTGGGAAGAGAATACGAAAATA